>NW_024581066.1:5005371-5072267 GCF_017639235.1 Corvus kubaryi | reverse complement strand
GTGGCATCCAGCCCCCTGAGATCAAATACACATCGCTCCAGCTCCCAAAAGAATCTTCCAAGAGCATCAGAGCTGAATTTACTGGAGACTCCTCTTACAAATAAGGTTTGTATTTTAAGAAGTCAGTAGCAACCAACCAAACCAAAAGCTGGTGAGCTTGGTTTAAAATGAAACCCCCCTGGATTCAAATTGTGAGGTATTTTTTTAGTATGCATGTGGTTATTGTATACACAGTTCTTTTCAAAGCAGTAAAATGGGAACAGAGGGAAAGTTTAATTTTCAGTTATTTGCAGTGGTCACCTTGTCCCACAGCTTTGAGAAATACGCTTGTTTTTATTGAATGGAACAAAGTAAGTTGAACGTGGACTTTTTGATCTATACTTAGCTACTTAAAGATAAAATTTGTGGCTTAACCATGTCAGTATTTAAGTGCTGAGTAGCTTTTTATAGTTTGATGTGGATTTCTACAACCAAGAAGTGCATGCATCACTCTTAATCCAGTCACATGAATGGCAGCTAAGCACTGTCAGTGATCTCAGTCTCTGTCAGATTCAGTGCTGACTCTGTAGTTTTACTACTTTTGTGTTAAACTGTTACCATGCAACGCGGTAACACCTGGTTCTGATCTTTTTGCCCTTGCCTACATGAATGAAATCATTGCCATCTCCTTAAATTATAACCTTTTTCTTGTTATGAAATATCATCTATACTATTGAACTTCTCCTTTTTAACTCTTTCAATACTGTAAGATATTTCTGAGCTAGGAAGACCTGAACACTGCTAGATGAAGATATGTAGGTATTTTTACAGCACTGTCCCTTCATCTTATGTGCAGATTGATTAATTAGTGCAGAACTAAGTTGTGGCTGTTGCTTTGTTGACAGGCATCTGGAATACAGTAACTGAAAGTGCTGCCATATGGAGTAATGGTTGTGTGCCTTTTAAAAGAGCAGCACAGAAATTCCAAATTACTGGGATAGGAGATAACAGTGCAGATAACAAGATGCTAGATTTTTGTTTCTTCAGGAAATTAATTTGAAAAATAACCTTTCTGTTGTCATGACTGAGGCTTTAAGCAGTGGGGAGCCAATTGTATTTTACCCTGTCCGAGGCAGAGTGGGTCACTCTGGCTGTGGAGCAGTGCAGAGGGCACTGCATTGTGATGGTCACTGCTGGTTACATACACACCTTGTGTTGGAAAACTGCTGCCTGGTCATGGGCAGTGGGAAATGGTCAGTTCTGAACAGAAATACCAGAGCCAGAGCCTGTGAACTGCACACACGGACTGCTCTGATCTCAGTGCCTCAAATACAAAAACTCTCACTTGTAGTATAGAGCATGTTCATATGTTTCACATTCAGGGGTGATGTGACCAGAAAAGCAGTGTTTCAGTGTCCTCAGTTTCATCTAGCTCAGTGTGAAATTAGTCTGTTTGGTAATGAATAAAGTAATAACAGACGTCTTTTAACTTTAGGTTACAGAAGACAGTGCAGTGACAGCATAAACTTAAGAAGCAGCACCTAAAACACCACCATATAGTGAACTACATCCATAAAGCAATTTTCAATACAGCTATGACACTGTAAAACATCAAGTTGTCTATGACTTCCCTCCTAATACAAAAGGTGAATGTGATGCAACTGAGGGAGACTTTTATGACCTTTATATATATTAGTAATTTTCAGAGTTTTTACAAGTTCTACTGATACAACAAAAAAAAAAAAGCACAGAAACAGAATTTAATGTATTCACACTCCTGAAAATCATGAAGGCTACCTTTCAAATATTCCTGTAACTCAAGGCTTCCATTGCCCACAAATACAAACCCAGAAATCAGACAACAGGACAAGACACTCTCATAATTCTTAATGCTAACAGCAAAAAGCAGGCTCATCAACCACAGTGTCAAGTAGTGTGAAACAGTGCAGCCAGAACCCGGATTACTTCAGGTCATATTCCAAAAACAATCAGCAGAACAAGCCTCCTTCTTTACAGAAGCAAAACACAATACAGATAACTACTACTTACCTAACTACAGAAACGACACATAGATCTGCACTAAGAACAGTTATTAAATAAAGGAAAGATTCATTGAAGATGTTAATAAAGACACATGCCAACCACGTGAGGAATAACTAGTCGTTTCATCTGCTAAGGCACTTGTGTTCCCAGGCTGCCTGCTTCACAGAGTTGCAGAATGGGGCAAAGCAAGGCAGCTATGGTTACTTGTGAAGCAGATACTATAGTGAGTCCATGAAGCAGGAACTTGAACTTAGATGAATGAGATTAAAATTCCAGAATTAGTACCCAAGAAGTTACCAATTTAATATGTCTATGAATTAACACTCAATACCCACCCTTTAGGGGGTTGCTCACTATAGCAAATACTATTATAGCTTTTAACTCAAATTTTCTTCTGTTTCTGCTGCAAACAATAGCACAGTGAAACTGTTTTATGATTAGGCTTTTGCAGCCAAATGAGTTTTATTAGAGTTAGACCCAGGAAAGGTATTAGTTCATACAGTTATGTTTTGACTTCAGACTTCAGGCTTGCTAATAACAGAGAACTCAACACCACGTTTGTTGAGGCGATCAATCAGTTTTGTTTTGGAGAAGGCAGCTCCTGGAGAATATACGCCACCCCTGTTCGTGAAAATCAAAAAGGAAAAACATTAGTGGCACAGTGAGTGAGGGACACCTTTCTGTGAAGTTAAAGATGTGCTTCCCTGACTAAGAAAGAAAAAGCCACTTTGTCCCAGAAAAGAGCGGGTGATTAATTTGGCAGGGTGGTTATAATCATAGGTTCATTTCCGCATCCAGCAAACTCTACAGAAACCATTCCATTAACTGACGATAAAGACATTGATGCAAAAGCCTGACTAAAAGCCTGTGAGTACATCCTTTCTGGTGAAGAGCAAGTGGCTTTAAATCAGCTCATGGTGAAGCACCTCCCTTGCAGAGCCAGTTGGGTGAGGTAACACAAATCCACAGGGCTGTTAAATGGATTTTCAAAGAGCAACATTTGCACACAGTAGCTTTAAGGGAGAGCAAGCTGCTCAGCGTGGAAAGGTACTTACCGTTTAGGCAGAGAAGCTGCATCTTCCAGAAGAGATACAGCTGCTTGAACCATTGCAATTGGTGTAGCAATGTATCCAGGCTCTGACAAAACAAAACAAAACAAAACCCCCCCAATGAAGTACAGTGTGGTGAAATGTAGAATGTAATCTTGCTCTCCCCTACAGCATTCTGAAGAATAGTGTCTTTGGCAATGAAATAGCCTTCTCCATGTAAGAACAGCTTTTCTTACACCTAGTAATCAGACCAGGTAGCTGGTGAAGTCCTTTAGATCTAATCCAGACAAGTAACTGCTTCACATAACCACCTCTAACCACATAACTGTGACCACATCATGGTGACAGAAGGCTCTCTGACACAGCAAGAGCTTTTCCCATCCTGTGCCTAAATTCAGAGTTTTGCTGTGAGACACTTGCATTATGCCACATCTCTAGTTATTTAAAGAAGCTATACTATAGTAACTCCTTCCTGAATGTACATTCTTGCTCCCTCCAAACTTCAGGTATCATCTCCTCTCAAGGAACGACCTGATCAGAAGTATGTGATAGGTAGAAATTATACCACACCAGACCTGTTTAAATTCGCTCTCAGGGAACTGGGAATAAACAAAGTATTAAGTCCAGGCTATAACAACTAAAAACTATCCTTTGAAGCCCCCTTCCTTCAGTAGGTCTGCTCTGCAAAAATGAAAATTAGAACAGGGAAAGTCAGAGGAAAGAAAATGACAAGAATGCAAATGAACTGGCTATTTCAAAAACCAGGTATCAAATGAATTCTAGTATCCAAGTTAATACACTGTAAAGGCTGTTGACTGTTCATGTTGCAAGTGCTTCTCAAGGGTGAAAAGGGACAGCAATACAATCATAAACCTATTTTAGAGCAGGGAATGCTAGGCAAAAGCAGTCAACTGCTACTAACACGTACCTGGTCCTTTCACTTCAGTGCAGATCTTCACATTTGGTTTGCCATTCTGGGGATCCTGTCCCTCACTGTAACCCTCACCAAAAAAAGTCATTGTAAAAGAGGTTCCATCCATCTGTAGCAGACAAGACAAGCATGGTCACCAAAACAGAAACTGATTGCTACCAGGAAAGCAAAAGTATCCCAATTCTATATATAGAATCCTGCCAAATACTATAATCCATTTAAACATGAGAAGAGTTATTTTGGATTACTGCTTCAAAGGTATAATCTAAATTTTTAATTCCTTCCACTTTGTTGGAATTGTCCTTGTACTAAAGTCTGTTTGTTCTCTCAGTGCTTTCAGTCCTGACTTTTTTCTAATCAGTCTCCCTTGGTCATCACCTTTGATAAGAGTGCTCTGAGCCATCCACAGAAATACATCAGGCCCAGCAACATTACCCATTTATTTCTCATAGGAGTTACGCATACTTTGATGTCTAAGAGCAAAAGGCACGATTATTTAAATATCCAATAACTATCTGAACAGGCACACGCAATGTGAATTTGGGCCTAGGGGGGTAGTTGTGTGAGGAGTGGCTGAGGGCACTTGGTCTGTTCAGCCTGGAGGAGAGACCGAGGGCAGACCTCATTGCAGTCACAACTTCCTCCTGAGGGGAAGAAGAGGGGCAGGCACTGATCTCTGCTCTCTGCTTACCAGTGACAGGGCCAGAGAAAATGGCCTGAGGTTGTGCCAGGGGAGGTTTAGGGTGGATATCAGGAAAAGGTTCTTCACCCAGAAGATGGCTGGGCACTGGAACAGGCTCCCCAGGGAAGTGGTCACAGCACCAGCCTGACAGAATACCGGAAGTGCTTGGACAATGCTCTCAGGTACATGGTGTGACTCTTGAGGATGGTGCTGTGCAGGGCCAGAAGCTGGACTTTGATGATCCTAGTGGGTTCCTTCCAACCCAGAATATTCTGTGATTCGTTTAGAAATTATTTCTTTGAGGCTAAGTAGTTGACTCTAAATTACTATTCCACCATTACCACAACAATGTATTCAATAACTGTGGCATAGAACTGTCAGTTACCTGTTTCTGGGTTGGCCCTTCCTTTGTGAAGCGTCCAGCAGAGAAAAATTCCGGGTACTACATGAATAGAGGAGAGGAAAAAAAGGAAGACGACAAAAAAAAGACCAACAGTAAATTAGAGGGGAAAAAGGTATCTCCAAACACTAAATTATTCTGTGTTTTGAAAACTTACTTTTGTCAGAAGTTTTCTTCCAAAGTTAAACTTCACCAGAAGAAGAAATAACATGCCCGCAAACATCAGCTTGATAACAGAGCCAAGACCACCTACATTCACGTAACCACCATACTGGACCTGAAGCAAGAATATATTTTCAGTGATAAGATTTACATCAATCTTTCCCATCAATTAATTTTTATAAATCAATCTACCCCCAAATTAAGATGCAGTTGTTTCATACAGCAGATATCAGTTTAAATAGGGCCTTAAACAATTATCTTAGTTCTAAGGAACTGTTTGAAGAATGCTTCACTTTATCATTCATTCTGGGAAGACAATGTAATTACAGAGTGATGAGGGAGCAAACGTGGTAAACAAGAACAGAAAACCTTACAGATGTGTTTTGCTAACCAATTTCAGCCTTTTTTCCTAGATCTTCATTTTCTCCTCTTTGTGCTTTTCTTTAAGAGAAACTGAAATAGCAGTGGCAAGCCTTTCTCATTTGTAGCTTCCAAGTATATTCTTAAAGCACCATCTCACCCTCATCTCTTAACTGATGCCTGTGACCCTGTACAGCAGTTACACAGATTGTTGGTGCTCGTCTCCTCTCAGGAAACCACGGAAAACAAAAATTAAGCATCCTTTCCACCATTACGTCACACTGCCTTTACTCTGCACGCTGGAGACCCAAGCATCAAAGAAATCTAAAGATAAAAATGAGCAGCATATGAATTCTTTATCAGACTATTTACTACACTATACTGAGCTGGCTATAGCTACACAACAACAATTATGATCCTTTTAGAACCTCTGTTGACACAGTAAGAAAAGTCTCTGCACAGAAACAGAATTTCATATATTTATCATGAAGGCTACCTTTCAAATATTTCTGTGACTCACGATTTCCATTCTCTACAAATACATACCCAGAAATCAGGCAGCAGGAGAACCCTACAAGACACTCTCATAACTATCATGCTAACAGCCAAAGGCAGGCTCATCAGCCACAGTCTCAAGTAGCATGAAACAGGCCAGTGCACCCAGAAGACACAGTGTACAAACAACAGTAACATACAGGTGTTTCCTGCAACTCGGTGTGCAAATAACGCTGAGTCCTTTTCACAACAGAACCATCAGATCCCATGAATGGAATGCAGTACTCCTTGAATTCCTGATTGTAAAACAAAAACCCTCTGCAAATGAAACAAAAATTAAGTCAGAAAAAAAGAAGTTCCAGTCTTCACACAAACTGAAAGAAACTGACCATAATGGCCTTACCATTACCACTTTTCTCTCAAGCATTTTTATGACATAATCACTTTTCACTGAAAGCAAGCAATTCCAAATACCTCCCTGCCTCACTCAAAATTCACTACATATATGTATCACTATATATACTTTATTATATGCACTATATCAAAGTTGAATTTGATAATCAATGTAACAGTCTTTTCATTTTTTTACTTCCATTCTACTAATCACTTCTGAAAGCAAAAGTTTGCCATATCACTAAAAGTCCTTTAGAACATGTTAACTTTGAAACCCAGTAAATGCGGGGACATGTTCTCTTTTCAGTAAGATATTAAAAAAAAAAAAAAAAAAAATCAGTAAAACTGAACTTATCTTCAATTCTACTAGATGAGCATCTATGTGTTCATACTCTACTAAAGGCCTAGATGCATCTTTTTAGTATTTAATGCTGTGTTAGCAATCTGTATCATAAATACTGAAACTATTAGGAGACTGCATATTTTGCATCTTATGCTTCTTATACCTTTTCTTAAGCTTTGCACCAACTACTGGAACAGGGGCATATCCTATCTTTTTTCGAAGCTTCTTCAGGTTGCCTTCATCTGCAAGGCCATAGACAGCTGACTTCCAGGTCCCATCGTGTACACAAACACCCTTGTGACACACCATGAAACAGTGATTAGTTCAGTATTTAAAGGTTTCATATATTGTTTTAATAATGACATTAGAATCACTACATGTATTACAATTATTACATATAAGTGTTATGGTGACAGTATACTGAAATGGTGTGGATTGACTTTGGCTGGATGCCACGTGCTTGCCAAGACACTCTTATCACTCTCCTCCTAGCTAAGATAGGGAGAGGAGAAAATAAGATACAAAAATCCCTCATGTGTCAAGAAAAAGGCAATTTAATAAAGCAACAGCTGCACATGGAAACAAAGGTGTCATAGTAACTAATGCCTCCCCACTCTCCTACCTCCACCCTTTTTCCTTCTTTCCCTTAGTCTTTATTGCTGAGCAGAACTCACAGAGTTTATGGAATATCCCTTTGATATCAGTTTGGGGCAGCTGTCCTGGCTATGTTCCCTGCCAGGACCTTGCCCACCCCAGCCTACAGGCGAAGGGGCAATGTTGCAGAGACAGCCTTAGTGCTGTGCCAGCACTGCTCAGCAGTAGCCAGAACATGGGTGTGTTACTGACACCTCTGTAGCGGCCTCACAAAGCACAGCACTGAGAGGGCTGCTGTGGGGAATTAACTCCAGCTCAGCCAGACCCAATGCAATCTCCATGCCTCATTCCATGTGATCTGCAACATACTCAGGGCCCACAGAATTTAATACATATCTGTATCTCTTCTAACCATCTCAGGGTAGTTAACTGGCATTACTGAAATCCCTTCTTACCAACACTTTGAACTTATGCTGTTTATTTAAACATCTTCATACCCAACATACAGATTTATACATTCCCATTAACTACTATGTCCCCTTCCTTAATGGACAGATATTATTATCCCATTCCATGGGCTTCCTCCACTCCTCCAGATGTTTGTAAGAACAAAGATGGTTTGTAAGGCAAGATGTGTGCTCATGCCAGGGCCAGCAGCGTTTGGTTGTTGGGGATCAAGACTGGCTTGGATTGTTGCTGCATTGTTTTAACAATGACATTAGAATTATTACATATATTACACATTATTACAACTCCTACCTACAGGTATTATGATTACATGCATTAAAGTACATTGAAACAACTCTTCCCCCCACCAACAAACAAAAAACCCAAACAGCCAAACACTAAGCTTATTGGCAACACACTATGGACCTGTTACAGTTTCATTTGTGTAAGAATCCTTCCCACATCTCTGCAAAATAATTCTTGAAACAGCTTACCTGAGCAAGGTGTAGGTAGACAGCTCTGCAAACAGACCATACAAAAGGGTGTTTGCTTGGGGTACTTTTAGTAGCTCTTAAAGAATAAAGTTCTTAGACATCGTCAAAGAACTGCCAGCTTGCTCCTTGGTCTGACTTAATGTAGCAACAGTTATTCTGATGGGCTATGGTGATGTTATCGTAAGAGTTTAAGAAGGTAGAAACCAACTAACCTCAGGCCCAGACTTCACCGACAGGAAACTCTCAACAGCAGTTAAGGTACCTGTAAGAAAGGAGAAAACATTACTTGGCACATGCAGTCATTAGTCTGCAAAGCCAGAGAATGCTCCAGTAGACTCAAACAGCAGGCCACTGACACTATCAGCTGAAAAAGCAGAGTTACGTCTTTATCTCAAAACAAAATAATATAACATTAAGATGCACAGCTATTTGAGTTAGCAAGTATTACAGGTCACTAGTATTACCTCTATTCATTAATTTTTTGTTTTATCTAATTAATGAGATAATATAAAAAAATCATTGAAAAAAGGGAAGTTATATTAAGAGCTACATTTAGTTTTCATCCAAGTTTCAAAATAAAGGATGATGTAGGCTCTGAAAGCAAATATGGACTTAAAATTTTGGTACGCCTAAACTACAAAAAACCCACCACCAAAACAAATCAACACAAAAATTCCCCCAAAAAGCCAAAACATACAAAATATCCCAAAACATTTAGTTTTATCACAGCTTGTGTTTTGCAAAGAATGCTTAGTTTGATGAACAGCAGAACAACACAACACCTCCAAATTCTGGTTTGTTTTGCTTTGCTTAGTTCCTTCTGAGATTGGAAAACTGTGTATGGGTAAGTTTTGGTACAGCAAGCAACTGGATAGACAGGTGGTAATGCCATAAAGTCAAAACAGGAAGAGATAAAAGACATCTTTATTCAAAACAGGTATCAAACATCAAATTACAACCTCACGAACATCCAGATACTCATTTCCATGCCCTGTTTCTCCCTCCAGTCAGATCTGAATTGAGGTTTTTTCAACTGAATGCTCACTCCAATTTAAACCAATCCCATTTAGCAGCCTTTTTAATAGTCCATAAAAGCAAAACATTTGGATACTCTTTATGGGCCCTCCCAACTGAAAGTCAGACACGATGAACAGAGTACTCTTATTTGAGATCAGGATCAAGTACTATTTACATAGAATTAAATCCTCTCAGATTTTTTCTCAAATATATTTCTCATCTTTCAGTTACCCTCTAGCTGCTATTAAAGTAAAAGGCACTGTATGGCACTGTCCTGCTACTTACACTCACACAACAGCTTCTCGGAGCTTGCAGTTGAAAATAAAACTCGGGAAACCTGATTACCCACCAATCTGTGGACCCTTTCCCATAGTCTCTTCCCTACAACATTCTCACTGTACAAGAGGCAGTGTGCTGAGGCTGCCTAGGGACACCCACACACTGGCTGAGCAGCCTGCGTGCGCCTCGCAGCTGAACATTCTGTCCTCTCAGATTCACAGAATATTCCGAGTTGGAAGGGACCCACGAGCATCATCAAGTCCAACCCTTAAGTGAGTGGCCCACATGGGGATCAAACCCACAACCTCAGTGTTATTAGCACCATGCTCTGAACAACTGAGCTAACCATAACCGCATCTGGTCACCTGGTAAAGGCAGGCCAAAAGAGACGCTGAAGGAGTTTCCACGGGAGCACGGCTGCTTTAGGAAACCAGATAACAGCATAATCTGCATTTCTTTTTCACCATAAAAATACACTTATTCTAGTCACCTTTCAACTTGTCTCTGGTGTATATTACTCCCATATCCGCTGGTATGGAGTCAAAGCCGCAGCTTCCAACAACATACACTCCCTTTTCCGCAGCTTTTTCATTGTATTTCAGGTACATTCCTTCCAGAAACTGAAACACAGTCAGAACAAGTATTTTAAGCTGAAATTCATTCTTAGCCATACCCAGTATTAGCCATCAGCACTTCACAGTCACGTCATAGCACCCTCCATGCTTCAAACCACGTACAAGTACCTTTTTATATATCTATATGTAATTTCTGGTCTATAGTACTAAAGTTTCACAGCAGTCAAAAGAAATGTACAAAATCCCTATGCAGAATCACAACAGAGGCTTGAAGCAGAATTCAGCAATTTGGGACTTCCAGGGAGAACCGAAGAGGCTCTTGTCATAAAAGCAAGAAAAGTAAGTATAGTGTACTTTAAAATAATTATTGCACCTTAAAATTACAGATCAGGAGGCAGAATTTGTCTTCATGTTAAGAAACATTAGCAGAAACATGAAACACACTGAACAAACACTCCTTTTGCATAGCCTTGATATAAGGTAGCAGTTTTTTACCATCACATACCTGGGGTTCTCCACTAATGTCAATGCAGCTTGCACCATTTTCAACACAAGCTTGTACCACAGGTTCTCCCAAGAATCTATACTATAGAAGGAAAGAACACCAGATGTAACAGAAGAAAACCCGCACACCACAACTCACCCAATGTGCTTTACCTAAAGTACATCCCTACAATGAAAAGGAACTTGGTGGCTATTGATTTTTCTAAGTGGGTCTAAAATGCAATAGCATTTCTATTTCTTGGGAGTGTGGGGAGAAGAAAGCATAACAAACTTCATTGCTGATAACGGAGTTTGCTGCAGACTGCTGCATCTGATTCCTCTAATAGATCAGATCACCAAGACCATTTGAATACTGCCACTAATTTCACTTTACACTTTCTGCACTCTTATTATCAGCATATTCTCTACTTAAACACTCTTAATTCAAAGACATGATCATGACCCAACTATCACCTCGCACACTTTGATGCTCTCTGAATGCAGTGGAAATACTGCCGCTGTAAGTTTTAAAAGGGCCAAGTGCTTATGGCAGCAAACCTGTGGGCCCCTCTTCCAGTTCCTTATTTAACCCTAGCACCACTGACGTTTTGGACCAACCCAAAACGCTGGGCCAAACTTTACCATCAGTATCTTAGGCTGCCTGTGAAAGACTGAAAACAAATCCCGATGTATTTCAGTGCGGAGACCTGTCCGTGAACCGCACCGCCTGCGACGGCGGTGGGAAACCCTTCGGCCACTGCACTACATGGCTGTACCTGGAACTCCGGGGTCGAGTTCCAAGAGCTGTGTCGTCCCTGTGCGGCCGCGGCGGCTCTCCGTGCCCCGGTGAGGCGCAGGCAGCCCGGCCGCCCGCAGCCGAGGCGCGGCCCCGGGGGAGGAGGCCGCGGGGCACCGCCCTGCCCGCATCCCCGCACTCACCGGGCCCACGCAGCTGAGCACCAGCCGGGTCTGCCTCGCCATGGTGGCCAGCGAGCCCGCGTCGCCCACATCGCAGAGCAGCACGCCGACCTCCTCCCCGAACGCCGCCTTCCCTGCGCAGCGGAGACCGCCGTCACCGACATCGCCCTGCCCAGGACGAGCCCCCTCCTCCCCGGCGCAGCGCCGGAGCCCGCCCCGCTTCGCCCCTCAGCCCTTCCCCGCACACCTGACCCGCTGGGCCTCCCCAGGCCGCGGCGCCGCGCCCCCCGCCCCGGCCGTGGCCCGTACCCAGCCGCTCGGCCGCCCGCTCCAGCACCGCCCGCAGTTTCTCGCGGCGCCGCCCGGCCACGGCCCAGCGCAGGCGGCCGCCGCACAGCTGCCCCTCGCCGGCGGCCGCCGCCGCCCGCGCCACCTCCTCCACCACGAACTGGCCGGTGAAGCCCGAGGCGCCGAACACCACAATGTCGTAGAGCCGCCCGGCCGTCTTGCTGCCGTTACCAGCCGCCATGGCGAGAGCACCAATCGCACTGACGGCAGCACCGGGCACCGCCGGGATCTTGGGCCCGGCCCGCCCCGCCGACCCCGTGGGCACGGCCCCGCCTCCCGCTCCGCCCGGGCTGCGCCGGTGCCCGCCCGGCCCGTGAGGGGCGGGGGTGGCCTTTGCTCGCCTTGCGACAGCTGGGGACGGGGAGAGGTGCTGCTTCGCGGGGGTTTGTCGCACCGTGAGGAAGTAGAAGTACGGCCGAGGGGGCTTGGAGCCCAGCGGCGTAAGGGACGTTTACAGCGAGAGGCCACCGTAGAATCATAGAATGGTTTGGGTTGGAAGGATTTGGGTTAAAGATCATCTCATTTCAAGCCCCCTGCCACGGCACTTTCTACTTGATCAGGTTGCTCAAAGCCTCATCCAACCTGGGCTTGAACCCCGTCAGGGATGTGGCATCTACAACCCCTCTGAGCAACCTCTTCCAGAGCCTCACCTCTTTTACAGTAAAGGGGTTTTCTCTAATATCTAATCTAAACCTACTTTCTTTCCATTTGCACCAATTCCCTCTTTTCCTGTCACTACATGCTCTTGTAAATAGTCTTGCCCCATCTTTCCTGTAAATTCCCTTCAGATACTGGAAGGCTGCAATTAGGTCATGCTGAAGTTGTCTCTTTTTCAGGCTAAACAGTCCCAATCCTCTCAGCCTTTCCTCATAGGAGAGGTGCTCCATCCCTCTGATCAACTTGTTGGTCCACCTCTGGGTCATCATTGTTTGGTCCCACAGCAGACATCCTCTCTCATGATGAGCATGGCTCTTTGCTACAAGCTGCTTTTGTAGGCATTTCAGCACAGGTAACACAGGTGGTCAGAGGACTGTTACTAATAAAAGAGAAAAATTTAATGACCTAGAAGTAAAATGAAACACTGTTCCCCCACAACTGCAGCAAACATTTATGTTCCACTCAATGACAAAAGCAGAACAGCACAAAATGTGAAATTCCTGTTGTGGCAGGGGGAAGCAGTGGCCCTGCAGAGACGCTTCAGTACGGAGCATCCATGATTGCATGGAGTGGTGAGGCCGTGTTTTCTGTGCTTTTCATGGCTAGGCTGCTCACCTGAATTCCAGAGGCTTGCAGCAAGTTACATGGGAAGCAGCCTTGTTAATCCTGCTCACTGGCCCTTTTTCCCAGGGAGCACCTACCACATCTGGATTGTTCCCAACAGAGGCCCGTCTAACCTGTTTTAAAACCTCCAGTGATAGATGCTTGCACACCGTTCCTCAGGCAGTCTCCTCCTGCATTTGTTATACATATGGCAGGAGACAAGAAGCTAGATCTTCTAGATCTTCTACAGCTAGAAGCTGTAGTTTTAGGTCCATACTATTTCTTCTGTTTCTTGAGGCCATTGACAAAAGATTTAATCCTTGAAGAGTGCATAAAAAGATGCTGCAGAGCTGGAAACTGTCATGCATCTCCTCAGTCCTTCCTATAATAAAAAGATTCCTTGGATTTTTTCCTTACAGGCCACTTCGAACATATATTTCTCCTGTTCTCTTCTGAACTATCTCCAGTTAATTTACTTTTTTCTGTAACTTAATGTTTGTTCACTACTAGACCGCACATTCACACTGTCAGTGCTAAATCAGTTGAGAAGGTTATGTGATAGCATATTTGCATCTGTTTCTACATGACTCAAACATTTGCCTTCTTTTTTTTTCTTCTGCAAGCGTCACATTGTTGCTGCACCTGCAGGTCATGATCTGTTCCACCTCAGAGGCTTTTTCAAATTACTGCTACCTAGCCAGTCTTTTCCCCTCTCGGATTTGTACTGAAGAGTAATGACCTTTCTGAATACATGCTAAACATCTCATCTCCAAGGCAGCAGATCCTCTCCTCTAAGCATCAGTATCAACTCCTTGAGTAGTGCTGAAGCAGTTGTTTGTAGGCCTACACCATCAGCTGTGCCAGTGAAACAACTCAGTCTAACAAAAAACAAAGAGTGGGGGAGGGAAGGACAAAGACTTTTTTGTTCTCCTTTTTAATTCAGATAATTTTGTTGATCTGATTTACAGAGCAACCCTGCAAAACCAGTTTCTTGTGCTTGAGGTCCCTGAACATCTCTTAGTCAAGCTGTCTCTACTACCTTCCTCCCCTTCCTACACACCAGAATAATTTCCACCTGCACTCACAATGATGTGGAACTCCTCTGAGCTACTTTGCTCTTACGCTCAATTTTTCTCTGCTGCCACCAACTGCCAAAGCAAAGTCTTCTTTGAGGCCACTGATTTTGGTCTTCCATTCTCCTTTCTCTTTTGCAAAAGCTTTGAAAAAACATTGCAACAATAAACATTAGACACTTTCCCCCCATTTTGAAGTTAACAAAAATAATTTTTTTTTCAGACTTTTAAAATTATTCAGTGATAAATTATATAAATAAAATTATACAGGAGGCTGTAATAATTCTGTAGATTTGCAGAGGGATTCTGACATAGCTTGCAGGGCTGGCTGGAATCCTCAGCCTGCTTTCTTCACCCCTTTGCTTCAGATGTTTCTCTCTCTTGCCCACTCTCCGTCTCCACATTATCTCCCAGAAAGCAATGCAGTTTATAAACCTATGATTCTGACTCAACCATTTGTTAAGCATTGGGACTGCACAAGCCTCCTCGGACCATATGTGTTTGATAAGACCTTCATTGTGTAGTTAGGCAGTGGCTTGGCAAGCACAAGCTTGCATGCAGTGCTGAGTGCCCTGTCTCCTCTTGATGACTGAAACATTTCACTGAATTGGGCAGAGCTACCCTGTTAATCAATCTACAGCTCTCAAGATTTCACCTGCTCTTTCAATGTCAGCTCTGTCAATGTTTCTTTAAAACACACTGCTGGAGCAAGAAAATTCATGTAAATTGCAGCTGACACAAGCAAGAAATCAGGCTTTAAGAATTGCAGAAGGACACCTGAGAAACAAGCAGAGGGCTATCAAAACATGTGCAAACCTAGGGTTTTTTTTTCCTTTTTGCTTACATAAAGTATCACCATGGTAGCTCCAAGTAATTTTTTCTTGGGACACCTCTGGCAGGTTGAAAATTCTGTATGCAGTTTCACTCCAGCTCTCTGGATAAAAAGAGAGCAAAATTCAAAGTCTCTAAGCCAGTTTACATTCCTGCCTGTGTAACTAATAAGTAGGCAGGTAGGTTTCAAAATAGCAAACATCAAGGCGATGTCAAGGCTCTGATTTTAAATGGGAGACTTAGAGCAGGCTTGACTAAAGGCAAAGGTTAACCTGTTTTCCTAGTTAGTGCTACCAATGCAGGAGTGTAAAAAATATTCTGTGGGAAAGCAGTGGGATGATTTACAGTTTTTCCTTGTCCAATAGGAAGACAAGAAATGTCAGATCTGCTGCCAAGTGCAGTTCTGCAAAGGAGGTTCCAACCTGAATCAGCTTTAGAAACTCACCAAATAAAGAGATACTGCTGTTTCTTTTAAAATCTTGTTTCTCAGATTTGAAGGTAGGGGTTTTTTCCACATGTATCTGCATACAGATAATTCAGGATTTCAGTACTTTAAATCCTCCTTTAGCTAGACTGATTCCGTCTAAAATAACTTTGACTACTATAGGTCCCTGCTGAGTTCTTTGGGATAGAAAAGCACACAAGTGAAGATGCACACACAACACTCTTGTGTTGTATCTTTTCAAATTCCTGAAATTAAATGGGCTTGCCTCCCTTTGCTAGCTTCTCCTGTTCCATCTGAAGCATCTAACAGGGTCTGAGGAATCCGTGCAAGCATTTATAAAGGCACCCATATGCCCCTTCATTTCATGCAGCAGTTGTTCTGATAAACTCCTTTATATTAATATTTATATATTTCTTGGACAACAATATTTGTGGTTATGTTTTTTATACTCATTTATAACTTTAGGGCACTTTTTGTTTATTAAAGTGGAAATACAGGTGTTCTATTACTACAATTTTAAATTAAAATAATAACAAGGTAGCAGAAAGAGTGCTATATGATGTCAATTACACAATGCTCTATGAAGGCAATTTTTTTAAACACAACATAGGAATTGTCGTGTACCTCCAAGGATGAAATAAGATCGTTGACTTGCATAATTGCAAAAGTTACTATGGAACACAAGAAAAATAGACCGTAAGAGTAGGCAGAAGTGTTGGGAAATAAGGTTGATTAACAATGCATGGGTAAATCACTGCAGGGTATGAAGAGTTATATGGGTGAGTATAAAAGGGATTTAGAAAAAGAAAAAGCAAAAAGGCAGGCATCTCTGTACCTGCTACACTTGCTAGAGTTACTCACTACTCTAAGACTGTGAGAACAAAAGATTCTGGAACAAAGCCCACAGTTTTTAGTGCTGTCTTATCCTTAACTTGTGCAGAATATTACTTTCTAATCAAGAGGCAATTGGCTCCAAAATGCCAACCCATACAGAAGTTAAAAATTTGTAATAAACCGAGCCATTTAGACTGGGACAAAAAAGAGGAGCTTGAACTAAAAAACTGTGGACAACCTAACAGGCAGCTGCTTGCTACATGTGGCAGTTCAGTAATGCTTTCTTTCTTTTACTTTAATTTTATTTTAAAATGAAAATGTCATCTAACCTTAAAAAAAAAATCCCAATCGTGAATCATAAAATCATTTAGGTTGGAGAAGACCCTTAAGTTCACTGAGTTCAAATATAAGTCTAACATTGCCAAGTCCATCATTAAACTGTGTCCCTAAGCACCACAGCTACACATTTTTAAAGTATCTCCAGGGATGGTGAGTCCACCACTTCCCTTTGCAGCCTGTTCTGATGCTTGACCACTATTTCCATGAAGAAATTTTTCCTAATATCCAGTGTAAACCTCCCTTCATGCAACTTGAAGCTATTTCCTCTCATCCTGTCACTTGTTCCCTGGGAGAGGAAGCCAATCCCCACCTGGCTACAGCCTCCTTTCAGGCAGTTGCAGGGAGTGACAAGAGCCTGAGCCTTCTTTTTTTCAGGCTAAACACCCCCAGCTCCCTCAGCTGTTCCTCATCAGACTTGTGCCTCAGACCCTTCCCCAGCTCTGTTGCCCTTCTCTGGACATGCTCAGCACCTCCATGTCCTCCTTGCAGTGAGGGGCCCAGAACTGGACACAGCACTCAGGGTGTGGCCTCACCAGTGCCGAGTCCAAGGGACAATCCCTGCCCTGGTCCTGCTGGCCACACTATCCCTGATACAGGCCAGGTGCCATCGGCCTCCTTGGCCCCCTGGGCACACACTGGCTCATACTCAGGTCCTTTTCCACTGGGCAGCTCTCCAGACACTGGCCCCCCAACCTGTAGTGCTGGATGGGGTTGTTGCGCCCCGAGTGCAGGACCATCTTTATCTATATGTATGTATACATATATATATTCAGCCAAACATATATTTAGACAAGTAATAATAATACATTAACAAAGTTTCATCTACCTATTTTGCTTATTTCTAAATTGGGAGATTACAAAACAACAGACAACCTATAACACTTGCAGATCCCATCTTTTTGTTTTTTAGTAAGCTCTGTGCACATTTCCATTCATACACAGCTCTAAACAATCTCTTGAGAAAAAGAAATGAAGGCACAATTGACACATAGAAGTACAGCAGAGATCAAAACTTTTGATTTTCACTGGAGTTCAGGCTCTTCCTTCCATATTTACTGCAGTTACCACTTCTCACACTGAACTTGGAACACAGACACGAAAAAACTGATAAATGTATGATTTTTCAGTTTAGGGAGACCAAATAAGACAATGTAGAGGAAGAGCACATTTTTTCTGGTGACATTAAGTAATAACCAGTGCTGCATTAGAATGCTCTACAATAAAAGTGGCCACACAGTAAATTAAGACATAAGGAGTTAAATGTCAGAGTTTTCTTGCCGAGGGCTCTGCAGTACCTCCCAGCTCAGTATTCATTTTGATGACAACAATTAAAAATTTGGAACTTTCTCCCATAGTTGCAGAGAAATAATTTAAAGGCTGGTAAGAAATGAAAAGTGAAAATATTCAGAAAATGCAAGCTAATCTATACTAGAGAAGTTAAAACCAGGAATGCAGCTATGCTGAAAGAAACAAAGATAAATATTTTGCCCAGAGGATGATAAATGTGGAAGACATTAGCAATGCAGAGCATCAGATTGCATAGAAAGAAATAAAAACCTGTCTCCATTTGAAAGTGTCATTTAAAACACTGCATTCCAGTTCAGCCACTTTGTTACAAATTGAAGACAGTTGCATGAAAATCACCCAGGAAAGAATGAATTTTCCAGGAATAGGAATGGAGAAACCTTCCAGGAAAAAAATCCCAAGTTCAAGGTATATATTATCAAGCTAAAAATAGCTACAGAGGCATGATAACACTTTGGAAATATCTGAGGATGTAACTTTTAGGGATGGAAGGTGAAGGACTTGGAGTACAAGAGAAGGTGCCACCTGAGCAAACAGAGGGATCGGCACAACCCATTCCTCACAGCAAGGGAGGGGTCGATAGGAGAACAAGTCCTGTGATTCGACGGGTGCCAATGGACAGGACATCTGAAACTGACACTGTAATTTTGTGGCAAAGCACCAGAATGTTAACTGTGAGGAAGCCTTATGCTGCAGCAAGAGGAAGTAGATGGCTGGATAGATCTCCTGTTATTTACTGTCTGCAGTCTTTGGTGTTAGACTGAATTGTAAAATTCTCTAGCCACCTTTCCCCCAAGTATGTTGTGAATATAAAACCAGAGTCTAATAGTCCTTGAAATGCTCCTTGCATCTTACTTGAGCAAGGTCATTATAAAGGGAAAATGTCTGTATGCTCTAATTAGCTAAAACTGCTCACAGGCAAAAACCTAGAGTTCCTTGATGTTATTCCCTGTACTCCACTGACTTTCACTGCCTACAGAACTCCTTGGGGGCCCGTTCAGTGCCTGGTCCCACACCCAGTTGCTTCTGTTCAGTGCATTTGAATGATCTGTCAGTGTTCATGAAGGGTATCCACAAGTACTTTTCTTCTCTCAGGTTAAATACTGTCTGTTCACAGACAAAGAAGGACTATCAGATTATCCAGTTTACACACTGGCAAAACCACACCTCATTTTTTGTTACATTTAAAAATCAAAGCTGAACTACACATGTATAACTGTTCTCAAAAACCTTGTAGCTACCTTTAAAGTGGTAATATATTCCATTTTCTGACCTCCAAAGACTTTGTTTTTTTCTCACTACTATCTTGAACAGCTCTGGTGGGAGGCCAGCCATCCACAGCACCTGCTTCCTTTTGGTTAAGGGTTAGGAAAGATGGTCCTTCACAAAACTCTGCTCTTCATCCCAGAAACTACAGCAGCTCAGTGCAAATCTCTCTCTCTCATTCTGCAAGCAGAGCACATAGTTATTTCTTCTGCTCCTATAGCGGTTTTAAAACCTTTGTGCCATCATAACTTCCCTGGAAGCCACCCTCTCCCACTGAAGTTTGTTGCAAATGAGTGGTCTGAGCTGCTTACAGAATTACTGGCAAAGGTATCAGCAAAAGCAAGATAAATATGTATCTTTTAAATTCATAAATTTATATGTATCACATAAATTTGCAAAAGCACAGTAAAGTTCAATGGCAAGGTTCACTCTACCACTGTTACTCAGATAAAGCACACAAAGGAAAATCAGATTAGAACCAATCTAGAATGATTTATGCATAGACTGGGGATCCAAAAGTGTAAGGATGGAGAAAGGCAAGGGTGCCAAAGGGCAAAGGGGCCTCTTTTGTTGAGTCATGAGGTTCAGAGTAGATCCCCTTGCTAAACTTAGTATCAGACTTGATCAATGGTTTATGTCCCAGGAATGTAGTACAACCTAATCACTGATTAACTTAATATTTACAAAATGATCCGATAGGATTTGCTATAAGCACAACAAGAGCTTAATTATGAATCTAATTTAACTCTGAATGTGGAATGGCAACACTCATAGTACGTTTGCTGTACCACATTAAAATCAATTCACATGTGCACGCACACATACAAAGAAACATGTACAAAGATATACCTGTGAAAAATTCCCCTTGAGTTCAGTGCTCACGTCAGATGCCTTCACATCTCTCAACAGCTGAGGAGTTGAGCCTTGAGGAGTGGGGGTATCAGCCCAGGCCCTGTCATCAGTGGTCCTCTGAGTATCACAAACTTGCGAGTTGTTGAGCTCTAGAGATGTCCCACTCAGAGCAAGATGTGCTGCAGCCCAGGGGATCCCAAAGAGTCTCACTTAGAGCCACTCTTTATGGGATTGCAAGATGATTGACTCTGGTCATTTGTAAATTTCCACTGCGGCCACAATCCAATCTGGTAGTTACTGGAATTTTCCTTGAAAATCTAATAATAATATTATTCCATTTAGGCTGTTACTCAGACAAAAATAAGTTTTCAAGGCTGTTTGTTAGAAAACAGGAGCTTGTTAGGCAACAGAAGTTCCTGGGAGCAGACAGTGTTTCTGATAATCTCAGGGGAAGCTGACTGCCCACGAGCCAATAATCAAGGCTGAGGCCTAAGGAGTGTCCCTGAGATCCTAAAGAAGCCAGAGAGGGGTAAGGGGGCAGATATTGCATTACCACAATGCTACTGCCTCATGAATTGCCAGAGATTGAAGGGCAGGGAGTTCCTGATAAGGGGAGAAGAAATGGTGCAGTGGTGGAGCTTTTCTTTTCTCCCTCCTGTTCCTGTGAAAGAAAGTGGGAGAAGAGAGCACACCATTCAGTTTTGTGCAGCTGGCTTTGTTCTGTGTGGATGTTTTGTGCAGCAGAATTGCTGCAGAGTTTTGGGGTAAGAGCAGAGTTTCAAATGGTGCTCTCAGGCAGCGTATCTTGACGAGGTATTCCTCTGCTGAAATAAGGGCCAGGAGCAACACATCAAAGCTGCTCCGTCTGTGTCTCCCATGTAGTTAATATTCAACAGCCCCTAACTGACCTTGGCACAGCACAGCTGTAATTGAATTTAGATCTGTCTGTAGTATGGACAAAGGCAAGGTGTCTTCCATCTCCTCATAGCAAAGATCCTAACAGATACCTATTAGTCTGTAATGTTGGAATGGGACACATTTTTCAAAATCTTCTGCTCACAAATACATCTCATAAGGAGGTTTTCTGAGAATTGCCACAAGATTAACCAACTGTATAATTTTGTTCATTCTGTAGAAAGCAGAAGTTCAACTTTCAGACCACTGCCTTGCCTCACAACTGAGTTTAGTCCTAACATGAGCAACCAGTGCATGGAGCATTTACTGTGAGGATGGAAAGAACAAAACCACAGAATGTAATGCAGAGACAGCAAATTCCCCTCATTTTGTAGAACTGGCTGCTCAGCAGCATGAAGGACCAGTAACTGAAATCTGAGAAATCCTAAAGAACTAAATAGTCTTACAACATGAGGAATATCTGCTGTGCAGCATGTTTTGCCCCGTTCTTGAGAGACCTGCAACACACCAGATAACTCTGCAAGGCCTGTGAAGAGCCCTGCATTGGTTTGTGCCAATGAGAGTCTCAGTGGCCAACACAGAGACAGTTCTCTCCCACTTTTACGAATTTCTGGGATATCATCAAGGTGTTTAACCTGGACTGAGAATCAGTTATTTAACACTTCACTTGAATAATAACTTATCTGTCATCTGCTGAAGCTGGCTCAATACATACGAAATAAGGAATTGACCTTATTAACAATTTTTACTATGACCTGAACATGTGTGGGGTGATAAGGTTAAAAGTCCCCTGTAGCACCTCCCCTCTAGCAGAGTGCCCAAGACTGTCCTAAATGTTTCAGATGATTTTTCTCTTATCAGTGTTTTAGTCTTCTCCAGCAAAAAAGGCTCCCAAGGTGTGGCAGACAAACTTTTTTACAAGTGTTTTTTAAAGAAAAAATCAGCTAGCATGGCGCAGCAGCGGATCCCAAGCCTGCCGCACGCTGACTCTTGCCTGAACGAGAGCAAAGGCCTCCACGTGAGCAGCGACTGCATGACATGGGGAGGACTGCCTGATGGCAGATAATACCTGACCACATTGTTAAAGGTCTTTACTCCTTAATCACTTCTGCAACAGCAGATAAACACTTTCCCAACAGCAGTTACCGCGAGCCAACAGAACCTCGCTGCTGTAGAGTGCAGTCGACTGCTCCTCTCAGAATGCCTCCACCAGCAACACAAGTGGTGCCCAAACCTGCACTTGCAGCTCACAGTGGTGGGGCAAGGAAAGATAAGGGCAAAGCATAAGATAAAGACCTAATGTGAAACCTAATGTGCTGTACATTGGTGAGTGGGTTAGGTCGGGGGCAGAGGCCAAAGGCTGGGCTCTGGCTGAGGTGTGTTACACTGCCAGGAGAGCGTCTGAGGTAGATACACTGGTTTGTAGGAGCAGGAAGTGCAGCAGAAGGATGTCAGTACATGGATCTGACATTCTAGTGAAGGGGAAGGAAAGCACTAGGAGGAATAGGCAGGCAGGAAGTGAAACAAAACTCTTCTGACACATTTTTATGGTTTCAAAGAAGGTATTCTGGTAGTATCTACCAGTGCTCACAAACAAATCAAAATCTGAGACTTCCCTGCCCACTTCAGTATTGATTTGCAAATTACCTGCAATTGAAATCTCAGGGTACTTTTCATAATGCAGGCTATGTAGTTGCCCACGTGGGAACTGTAAGTTAATCAGCTGGAGAGATTTACTAACAAAACACATGGCAAGTAACACGGTGAGGTGTAATAGCTCCTTGCTAAGCTCAGAAATTGTGTCCGGGCTCCCTCTAGTGAGTTGTGTTGGTTTTCTATGCTCAGAGATCACCACCGGCTACGATACACCTATTGATTGAGAAGCTAAATTCAAACACAAATTCTTTCAAAGCAAATAAACAGGCAAAGGATCTTTGTACCTGTATGGTAACAGTTCACACCACTTCTGCTTCACAGAGCTAAGTTCTTCTTTTCAGAAGTTTCTAGAAAAGCTAAAAAGACCAAATGCAGTTTTAATGGTGCTAGAGACAGATTGGAACAAAACTGTTTCTAAACCACTTGCAAAACAAAAGCAGCAGGATTGTATAAATTCCTGCTGTGGGTAAGATAAATGTTCTCTAAAACATGGAAGGGAGGGTAATAGAGGGTTTTGCCACAATGAATGAATGAATTCAAAGCAGTTGTCAGAAATAAGGCTGGTGTACAAATCAGCTCACTTGATAGCTTATGGAATAAGCAAATGGGTGCATCCCTAAATTTTTTAAAATTCAGACTGCTCAATTTTCTACATGACATATGAAATCTAAGACATAGCCACTGTTAGCCTAAAGAGGAGATTTTGCAATTCATTAAATTCCCCCAGGATTTTGGGTCCTCCCACAATAACATCCCATCTGCAATGTTTGGAAAAGGTTTAAATTTGTTCAAAATTTACAGTAACTTTTAAAAAAATCTAAAATAGAAAAAAAATAATTCTCATGGAACATGCAGCTTAAGACATGTTTGTTTTTCCTAATGTCATTTCTCTACCTGCCAGTTTAATTATTTCCTCCTGGAATGAAGAAAGGAAGGGACCTTTTTGTATACAATGAGCTTAAGCTACAGAAGAATGTGGAACCCCTTGTCTTGGTTATATTCTCTTGTCTAGGCACTACTGGCTGCTACAGCAAACTGTGAGCACCAGCAATACTGTTCCCAGCTGCTGATGTCTCTGTCTTGTTATCATTTTTTCTATGCTCATGAGACTGCATTTTACTGCATTGCTCAGCCACAACCACAGATTAGCTTCTGTTAAATAAATTCTTACTTTTTCAAGATTCTTGTTTCACCAAAAAACCTCTTGTCTCCTAGATATATGCCACTAACAACTTTTTACAGTCCTACCCTCTTCTGGGTGCAGCAGAAGTAGTTCCCGCATAGTTCCTGTGTTCACACTGCCTTGCCTCACTGAGAGCTCATTTCTGGAGTTCTCAAATCCAGATACACATTTAAGAGTGGGCAAGAGAGCAGCCATGAAGTTAATCAGGGCAGCATGAGAAGTATTATCCCACCAGCCAAGCATGAGTGAAAGCTGTAAAGTTAATTTGCCCAAATGAGGAAGAGGATGAAGAACTGGAGCTTTGCATTTGACATTACCAGGCATTTCCCTGCCCATCACATCAGACTCATCACAGGCCCATCAACAGGAGTTTTGTTTGCTTGTTTTTGCAAAAGATCCTAGAAGAAGGGGAAACACCTAAAGGCTGTGGTAGTAGAAACCGCTGTACTGTCTCCACACACCTCCCAGGCTAGTTTACCATTTAATCATGCACTAAACATTGAAATCAATTGCTCTACCCTGTCCTACAAGTCCAGTGGCAGCTGAGGCTTCCCAAGAGAGTAACAGCCCCATTGACAGCTGTGCTCAGTCACCAGCTCTACCTGCTGCCTAATTCCAAAATGCAAAATTTCCTAGGTTTGGTTTAAGCTGAAATGACTAATGCTGAACACACAGTGATACACAACAAAATATATATAGCATGTGGAATTAAGGTAATTTGGAGCACCGTGATCAGCTTTCACATTAGAGGAAGAATGTAATGCTGAAACCATCTGGCCTGCGGCTATGAACACACCAAAGAGACATAAAACCAAGTTAATGGCAGCATGCCAGGGCCTTGTTAAAAACCAGCACATCACTAAAACAAAGCAAGTGCTGATGTAGCACCACCAAAAGCTCATTAATGGGCCTGGAGACAAAGTGCTCTTGTATTTCATTATGTGCTTAACAGCAATACCTGCCTCTGCAGAAGAAAGGTAATTTCTAATGAACACTTTCTCATGTCCTATAATGATTCTATACCAGAGGTAAATACTAAGAGCTCTGGTTGTCCTGCTTACTCTGTATTTTTTTTACACAACAATTTTTATTTTTATTTTTTTTAATTACTAATCTTCTTTAGAGGAATAAATAAGATGCATCAGGCGAAGCTGAAACTGAAACTAGAACATTTTAGCTTAAAAATCACTCATTAGGATTTAAACAGGCCATGGATGCTCAAGTACTGTGTTCTAAGTGCTGGTATATAAGATACAAAGTTATTAGAGAGCATCTAAAGGAGGGCTGTGAAGATGGTGAGGGGCCCAGAGGGGAAGCCATGCAAGGAGTGGCTGAGGTCACAGCTTTTTCAGCTGGAAGAGGAGACTGAGGGGAGACCTCATCGCAGTTACAACTTCCCCCTGAGGGGAAGAGGAGGGGTAGGATCTCTTCTCTCCAATGACAGTGACAGGACCAGAGGGAATGGCCTGAAGCTGTGTCAGGGGAGGTTAGGTTGGATATTAGCAAGAGGTTCTTCACCCAGAGGGTGGCTGGGCGCTGGAACAGGGAAGTGGTCACAGCGCCAGCCTGACAGAGCTCAAGAAGCGCTTGGACAATGCACTTGGGCACACAGTGTGACTCCTGGGGATGGTGCTGTGCAGGGCCAGGAGCTGGACTCGATGGCGCTTGTGAAGTCTCTTCCAGCTGAGGATATTCCACGGCTCTGTGCTCACCCGGTCCGAGGCAGGAGCCGAGAGGATCCCACCGGCACCAGCAGGTGGCACCGCCCCGCTCTGCTCCCCGTCTCCAGGGCTGGCACCGCAGAGAGGGGGGATTCGATTTGATGTCGGCAAGGAGGGGATAGGAAAAACCCAAAGAAGGGCTAAGTGTGTAAAAGGTTCTATTTTTGAAGCAGCAGCCTGCAAAGTACTTGCTGCACAGAGGTCAACATTTGTTTTGAAATAAAGATCTGGATGCTTGTTTGGGTTTGAGGTTTCTGCTTACCAGCATTCCCAGAGACTGTGACTAATTTTCTTTTTGTGGGAATTCTCAACAATCTCTTCTCTCAAATCATCAGGCCACACACTCCTTGTTTTCTCTCACTTGCAGGGACCGTGGAGAAGAGTGAAGGGGTGAAAGCGAAAATAATAACTTCTGCCAAAAATAAGACTGGGGATGTACACACAACTAGACTACACACAACTAGACTAAACACAATGAGGGGCACTGTTATATCTGGCCTCTGACTTGAACCTAGATTTCCATGTCCTTCCTTCCAGTGTTTGGAAGCCATCAAGCTGTGTCCAGAGCTCACTCCCTCTGTCTCCATCCTCCACTTGTGTTCTCTTCTAATTTACGTACTCTTTGCACTGTCTCTGATGCATCTGAAAGTGCCAAATGCACACAGAACACAGGCCACATGACCTCACACTTACCTGCATTTCACTGACAGACAAGAAGGGGGAGGACATCTCCTCAGTTTGATGAGGCAACATGTTACCAAGAACTCATTTTGATTCTGCACAGATGTCTATCAAAAATTGGAAGAACAACTTCTTGCATATAAATAACTAAGATAAATGTGCATGGCATTTATCTCCCTCAGATCCTCCAGGTGGAGGATCTTTCAAGGACTTTGGGGTTAGAGTTGGTTGCAAAACATCTTAATAACCTCTTAATTTTTGCAGTATCTGTTTTTCTGGGTAAGAGATTGACACTGGTCTATGGATATAAACAAGTAGTATCTGTGTACACTGTGATGGACAATAAATACCGACCTTGAAACATTTGAATACAATGAATAGGTAGTAAAAACAGTCTGCTGAAGATAAAGCTTTTTATATTTAAGTTGTAGTTTGTAAGGCTTCAATCTTCTTAAAATATTTGTTTCTCCATAGCCACAAGGGAGAAAAGTTTTAAATTTTAAAATTCACATTTTAGTAAGGATACACACTAATTAGCTGACGCTACAAAAACACTGTTGGACCTGGGATAAAACATAAAGGTTTGAAAATAAAACATGCAGAGGAAGCCTTTGCCTCTGATTATCAGTCTCCTAGAAACAACTGATTGCATAAAATGCCTGAAATCTCAGTTAACACATTGTGTAATCACTTAGCAGCAGGTAAGGATTCTGGACAGCATAGAGGATACCCCTAAATGACCTTTACAAATAAGGTCCATGAGGAGTTTCTCTCATTCAAATCCAAAAACTGTGGCTATAATGTTTTCAGTTTTATTTCCTCCCATTCCCCTGGGCCCTTTTACTTTCTCCCAGGCTGAGCTAGCATCACTATTAAATGCAGCTGCATCTCTCCCTCACATAATTTCCTATGGCAGCTGGAAACAGAAGGGCAAAAGACTCTGGTGGGCACAAAAGTCTCCATGGACTATTTCTACTTCCATACTTAGAAGGGAAAACAGCAGAAACATTAATAATGAACATGTTGTTAGAGACTTCCGTTTTAATCATGGAGCAGTTCCAGGAATGTTGCTCTGCAGATCCTACCACCCTAGAAACCTCCTGGAGGCACTTGGGGAATTTGCCCAAGATTCCACCAAACTCCTGGCCAAGCAGCAATACCTTGGACCTGCCTCCAAATCTAAAGCATAGTCAAAACAAGAAAAAAAAGTTGAGCTTACCTTAACTCCACTGGAACTTATAATTACTAACAACTGCATTTTCCTTACGTACACCAGAGATTTATGTTGACTAGATGTCCAGGAAATGAGTCATTCATTGATGGAACTGGGACAAATTCCCATTCTAGGTGGAACCAAAAAAAGTCATAGCCATTACCCTCACAGCTGCAACCTCTTGTCCAAGGTCAGTTGGATCCAGCTCCTCCCCAAAACCTGTTAGAAGTGAGACAAATTGCCAAAAAGCTTTGAGAGAAGTGATTGCTCCTCCCAGAACTGCCAAAGTGAGAGCAAGCAAGCAAGAATGAATCACCTAGAGGGGATGGCAAGTATCAGTCAGATAACCTGCTTTTTAACCTGCTTTTCTGCCTTCTTCCACTTTTTAACAGGGTCACTCATTCTGCCCAGTGTAGCAGAACCAATTACACAATGCGGGTTTCAAACCTCTAATTACAGTGGCTGCTTCTGCCTCAATATTGCTGGAGGGAAACATCCGTGCAGTGAAATCGTGGTGTCCGTGGCAACTACGTCATGTGCCATGCTGGTCAAATACTAGTCTGTGACTAAATTTGAGTGTCACCCTTCCTGGCAGTAATTACACCTCACAATTAAAAAGGAATCATCATCAAGGCTGTGTACAAAGAAAATGTTTTCATATGAAACAAGGGACTCAATAAGAAAAATATTGTAACATAAAATAGTCGATAGCATATATTTTTAAAAAGTCTCATTAATTCAAAGACCAAAGGATGAAGCTTTTGTGATAATGAATAGTCTAATTTTTCATAACCGGAACTAGGTCAACAACAAATTAAATTACCAAGCCAGCATGAAAAAGATCAATTACAGGAAAATAAAAACCTGCCATTAAAATAGATTTCCAGTCTCTCTTGTTAACCTGGAAGGAAAAAACAGTAATTTCAAGATGTCAGTGTCATGAAAAGGAATTAGGCAGTGTCATGCTGCTTTCCAGTTTATGAAGTGCAATGTTACAAGAACCAAAGAGGTAAAATTTATACCAGGGTAGTAACATATAGAAAACAGAAAAGTGATGGCAGTCAGTTATGGGGTTCTTTCAGTATATCATTTATTGAAAAAATATGAGATCAATAGCTTCAAATTAAATCATGGTGTCAAATCATAACAATGAGATATTTTTCTCTTTTTAGCATTAAAACAAAAAAAGTCAAGAGTGTCTCAAAGCATTTTCACGTGTCAAGTATATGTGAAATCAAATTCCTCTGTGGGGCTCACTGCAGTGGTAGGAGGGAAATTAAGCACTGGTGTGGCAAAGTATGGGGCAGGAGTGCTGCTGGGGCCTGGGGAGCTGGGCTGCTCTTGCACTGCTGTTCCCATGGGTCAGTACCACATTCTGAGGAGAGGGAAGGAGGCAGAGTGAGGTCTGCCTGTGCTCTCGGTGGCTCTTGTCTGGGGAGATGCAGGCCTGTGCTAGAAGTGAAGTGTATGCAGAACCCTCATGATATCAGGACCTGTGCACTGCCAAGCAGTATGACACATAATATGCTTTAAACACTACTTATAATAGCATTAGAAGTTATCTCCAAGACTGAAAGGTCAATGACAAATCTCTACAAGAATATCTGTGTAAGAACAGTTGTGAGCATATAAAAATCTGGCATTGCTCTACCTAGAGATGATGTTGTAAGACTATCAAATGGCTTTTTCCATTTTGCTGTGATCTGGTTTTGGAAGAAAATAGCCTAACACTCAGAAGTGTTCTGATTTTGATTGAGCTGAATATTTTAAAGCAATGCAGCTCTGTTGCTGCTTCTCCAAAGAGCACTATTTATTAAGATTGTAAAGCCAATGCCTCAAATCCCGGAAATAAGACTGCTTGAACTTTGTTATTTGGGCTTTTGGTACCAATGTATTATGATGTTGTCTTTAATTACATTAGCATATCCTGTTGTTTCAAGGATTCCTGTTCTGTAGTCACTGGGAAGCTATTCAGTATTCTTTTTCCATCCTTACTCAATGAGTGGTTTCAGGTCTTAGTTAAGATGCCTCCCCCACATCAGGTTCTGCTTATGGAACTCTTCACTTAAGGTGATGGATTAGCACTAATTTAACTACAGTGTTTGAAGGCTTTCTTGTAAATACTGAGGTGTTGCCTTAAAAAGATAGAAGACTTGATCTCTGCCAACAATTTTGCATAATTTGAGAGAAGGCTGCTCCACAATCCACATTAAGCTGGGGCAAGCTGGGCCAAGTATAGAGACCATGCACGGGCCATGTGCTGGTTTGAAGTGAATTTGAAATTCAAAGGTAGTTACAATGGAAATTTGCAGTACACCTAAATTAAATTCTTCTTCTAAAGGAGGAGAACTCAAAAGGAAGCAAGTAACTTATCTTTATGATACTAAGCATTTCTGGTGACAATCAGTAATTTACTTTAAGAAAGCAGTGCTCCTCAAAGTAACAGAAGCAGCAGCAGCAGTAGGAGTCTGAATTTTTTTTTTTGAGAATGAGATACTTGAGGTCAAGAGACAATGAGAAACAAGAAACAGCCTGAACAAAGGACAATACAGTTGTATCCCATGCTCCCCTGTCTCTCTCCAATTTGAATAGATTGGCAGCAATGAGTATTCCATCACAAGGAAAATCCCAGTCATATGGCCTACTTTCATCTAATTACATGACCTACCCTTCCCCTCCCCCTCCTAAACCTAAAGGGTTTTTTACCATTTACTCAAACGTGCCCTGGAAATCACCTCAGTGAGATGTGCTGAGATAAGTACCTCAGCTCACAAAGATCTAACAATGAATTTTAATACGGGCTGATAAGATTATTCATCTAACATCCATTTCTGGTTTTCCTGTGTGACATAGGGATAGACAGCATTAAATGGTGGCTTCTCTGTATTTAGTACTCCCAGCATCAACTGAAAAGAATTGGATATGCAAGGTTCTGAAGAATGGGCCCACAGAAATGTTAACAACAGCACCAAAAAATGGGTGCTACCTGCTGTGACCATAATCTTTTTCTATTTCAGTAAGAGATTATGATAGCATCACTCTTCTCTGCCACCACCTGGGTATTTGGAAGGAAATGGGCAAAACCTCTACCTTCTGCACAAAAACCTACAAGGCAGTCACTTACACAAAGGGAAAAAACCCCACAGAACCAACAAGATGCCCAAATTTCTCTGCAGTCAAGGGCAGTTTCCACAGCTAATATCTGTGACAGAAGGGTGCTTCTGGAGGCAGCTGCACCAGGGAATTTCTAGGTTGTGTTTGAACTGGAAAGTGTAACTTAATTTGGCTCATTTCTTCCTTTATATCAGCCTCCCACATTATTTTCAAGAGTTACAGCAAATAGCTTATGATGGGCAATTTCTTGGTGAACTTGAGAATCTAAATCACTAAATGTATCTAAATCACTAAATCCCAACTAATCCTGTCACTACAGTGAGTTACACGTAGCAAAAAGCTTAATTGGTATAAATGTGAAAAGGATGGGGGACAGACTTCCTCATTCTCTTTCAAAGCTTTTAGTATTAATACTTTAAAAAACAACCCGCTCGTATTTTCCAGTTTGTTTCTGCCCACACCCCCCCTCCTTTCCCCACTCTTCGCAGAGACCACCAGCAACATTAAGCCCATTAAAAGCTCTGCTCCACTGCAGATGCTATAAAGTGGGAAGGACCAACAAGTCTGTGCACTGCAGATACCAGAGACTGAAATCCATCAAGTAACTGGCTTTACCCCTCACTCCCACAGGGCAATGCAGGGAGGCAAAAGCAGTTTTTATTTCTACAGGTAGCTTAAAATAGCTGTAAAATCTCACAGTATAGTAATTATGATGCTAAAACAACTCACAAAACCCCCCCTAAAACCGAATTCAATTTATTCACCTGATGGCACAGCACAAAAGCTGGCAGAAATACTAAAGTGTATCTCCCTGTTTTTCAGTACTTCTTTCCTACAGCCCCTCTGAAACAGCTTTCATATTCATAGAAAGCTCAAAAAGTGAATAACAAGAAGGGTTTTCTTCCCTTCTTTTCTCAGATCCAGGGTTCATTGCAATTACTTGTGACAATGCAGGGTAATAACCATTTCAGTCAAAGTGTGACTAGCAAGTTGCTGATATTGCTTAAAACGTTTTACTTCTGAAATTACCATGACTCCACTCACTCTAAGGATCATTAGAATGAGTACTGCCACAGGGAGCTTCAGAGAATTGTCCCTGTTACATATGCAGTGTACTGAAACACAGGAGAATTAAGTGAAGTGCTTAAGACCACATAGGAAATTCGTGGAAGAGCAGACAATTAAAGTAAACTCTCCCACGTTCCAGTTTTGTGTTCTTACCACTTCATCAACTCTTCCTCCCAGCTACTTCAAACCGTGTCACAGAACAGCCTTTTTCAGCCACAGCCATTTTCTTCTCTGGCCATATAAAAAAAATTACTGAGCCAATTAGTGAAAAAAGGATTTTGTTCAGAGGCAGGAATGAAGATTTGAGGAAAATAAAATGGAAAAGAATATAAGGATTATAAAAAAGCCAAACCTGGAAAGAAAGTGGTTTTCTATTTAACAGTGTGGTTCTGAACAATAGCCAGAAAAAAAAAATTAAACCTGCCCTGTCTCTGTCCTGCTAAACCATATTCAAATTCATGATTGTGATGGTAAGTGTTCTGTGATGGTTAATGCCACAGCGTGCAGCCTTTTTACCTTAAGAAACTTGTTCATATTTGAATGGTATTGAAATCACAAGGCAGTCTCAGCAGCGCTGCTTCTACTGAAAACTTTCTACAAGTCTCTTTAGGGTTTCCATGATGCTTTTGTTCAGGGATCCCAAAGTTTTCAATCCCTCATACTGCATATATCTACTTAATGAATATCAGCAAGTTTAGATTCTTACAACTTTTTTGGGAGTGCTTAGGATAGCAATTACTTTGAACTACTTCTGAGGGTACCATAGGACACACTGTGAAGTCTCTTCTATGCTGGACTGTAGGCAAAACAATTTCAGGCTCAGTCCTAAAGGACACTGCTTGATCTCCTGGGAGCAGAACATTTGATTCACAGTTTTGGGGTTTCATTACTGAAACTGTAGGTGTCTTTACAGACGACTCTTGGCTGTTCTGTTCAGCTTTGAGAGACCTGGTCATGTTTGTGGTCAAAGGACCAAAAGGGAGAATATTTGCCTCCCTGGCTGCTCTATACTGGGAAATTGTAGCCATGAAAGATCCCAGCACAAATTTGAACAAAGTGCCAGACTGAGCTGGCAGTGTGGGTGGGCTGTGCAAGGCTTGCTGTGCATTGCAAAATTCAGCTAATTCACTGAAAATATTGTTTCATCATCCTACTGCATGACTTGATAGGGATGGTTCCTTTTAATGGGGCTGTTTTATAATATATGAGTCACTTATTGCTAATGGCCATCTACTTTGCCTTTGTAGGTAAATCACAGGCTATTACCCAGTGAATTGACTCAGAAAAGTAATGCTCTATTTTTAGAAAAATACAAGAGACAGTACACACCAAAAAACCCCCCAAAAAGCATTGCGTAATTTTCTGTGCCTTCAACTAAGGGAAAGCTTTCAGTAACACAAAAATTGGAATGAAAATAGGGTTATTAAAGTCATTTTGAGGGATGCCAAGAACATTTGAAATGATTTTCATCTTTCACATTTGCAGACAGTGATGACAACATCCACTCCATGGTCAAAACATTTCTGTGCCTCACAAGAACTTCATTTCTGCCGGGAGGCAGAATCTGGTGACTGCGGCTTCTTTCCACATGGCTTTGTTTCCTCCCTCTTGGCACAGTGATAGGTATTGTGTGAAGCCCAGCAGAGCTGCGAGATTGTGGCTTGATTAGGATTCTCAGCAGGGCCCCCCCCCTTCTGCTCCGAATCGTTATTTTTCTGGTACTTAACAGAGCAAGAGCAGTAAGGGTTAGATGGTGAAACACAAAGTAACTACAGACAGCCTGAGCCTCTTTTTCTGATCATGGAAATTGCCATTATATTTTGTGTTCCCACAAGTTTGTGGTCTGTTGATACCATTTGTTTTAATAGATGTAAATAGCAACCAGCTACCATGGCTATGATGATATCAAGTACTAAAAATACACTAAAAGGGCATTTGCAGTTTGTCCTGCATACTAGAAAGGAAATTCATCCATTGAATAAAATTGATTCCTTAAGATCACCACAAAATTTATAAGAATATAAAAATATCTTTAAAGAAAGTCTTCAAAGCTGTGTGAAATCAAAGAGACTATGAACAAAAGAATACTCATTTATCTTCCCTAATCTGTGTTGTCCTAGTGGGGACTGGGAACAGACAAAAGATCATAAAATAGAATTTTTAAGCTCTGAACCTGCTCTTCTTCCTGCTAGGTGACCTTGTACAAACCACTTAAATTGCTCCTAAGGAGTCCTACAAAGAATTTAACAGTATTTCAATCCTTAGTCTCTTTTCCTCCCTGATGTCATTAAACTATTCCACATCTTTTTTCTGTTTCTGTAAAATCTGATGAAAAAAACCCCATCACTGATAGATATCTTTATCAGAAATATTTTTTATTCTTTTCCAGTATAAAATTACCATAGTTGATCTAAGATCTTTGCTACATTATTTCTGCAGCCCTTTTGCCCATAAGATACTTCGTCTTTACCTTTGTGTAACACTGAGAAGTTCTTCCCCCTTATTTAATTTACCAACTTCTACATAAATCTTCAGATCTTTGAAAAGTTACTAGAAACCTCAGTATGTATTTTTTCTTTATAACTTTTTTCAAACACACTCTTTTCTATTATTTATGGTGGGTCTTTTGAAGCAGCCTTGATGGTAGATTCTGATATTTTGTCTTGCAGAAACTGACTGTATGGATCCTTAGTGATTCAAGCGTTCCACTCCCTTTTTTCTGGAAGTCCCTTCTAGAGTGCACTGAATTCAACTGCCTCAGGAAAAGTAGTGTGAAAATATTCTCGCTGCTCTCATAGCCTCAGAGCCTATCTATCATTTCATTACGAATTCTGGCAGAAGAGCTGCACAAGCACGAAGATTCTCAGCATCATGTGGCAAGATGCACGTTCTCTCTGGCAAAAAGCATCAATTCCTATTTCAGGGAAAGAAACAGAGGGCTTAATGCTGCATTTCTCTAATAAAAAGACAAGAAAGAAAACTGATGAATAGCTCCTAGATAAAGTTAAAAAGAACCAATACCAGCACCTCTATTTTTAGGTGTATGGTTTATGTGGAAGGAACATCTCACCTTGCTCAACTTCTACCGCTTCTGGTTCTTCACCACTTCTGATGAAACCACCACCTTCTTGTGCAAGGCTGCCAGCTCAGGAGAACAGAATGAATCCTGGCCAGCTTAAGGGATGCACTGTTGGAAACACAGCATGGGCACTGCTTCCATGCATTGCAAACAGCAACTGTGGAATCTGGACGTGTTATGGCAAAACCAGTCAGGTTTTCTCATTGTAGTACTTGGCACATGGCACTTTCTTAAAGAACATTTAGCTCTCACTCTGAAAGTTGTTTTTGGTAACAGCTTTGAAGTTGATCAGTCTATGAAAGCACAATAGTGTGGCTTAAACTCATTTTCAGTGCCAGGCAACGAAACGGGACACCATCATTAACTGGCACTTGACAGAAGTGTTACTGGAAACTTCCCAGCAGCCTAACAAATGAGTGTTACATCAGGGGCCCAACTTGGCTAAAGATGACACATTGCTAGACAGTTCCTTGGCAAAAAGCAGAGGGAGAGAGCTGATGGATCTGATGTCATGTGAAGATGGATTCAAACTTGTTTTCAAGAAAGAGCAGCTTAACAATTTTAGATTAATGGAGGACTTTGGTCTATTGGACATGCCTTAGAAATTTTGGGTGTGCTTCAGTGCTGTCTCTATATTTTCCATTTTAGCCTGTTTGCCATATTAAAAAAAAATCAGGATGAACCCAAGTGTACACCTTTGGCTGAAATTCACTGGTATCAATTCAGTAACAGCTGACACAAAGCAACTGTGAAACAGCATGCATCTACTCCCCACCATCATTTTCTTCAGGAGATGACCACAACTTTTGGACATCACTGAAATCAGTAAACCCTAGGCTCATGTTATGACAAACAAGAATTACTGTGACAATTCAAAGTAATACAAATCACAAATGATAAAAAGGAGCCTTAAAACACCAAAGTTTAGAAAATTCATTTTTAAAAAACGACGTCATCATTAAATATTTTAGGCTTCCTTGGGTAGCTATTTTAGAGAAAAATATTTAGGTTATTTCATTAAGACCCATGGATGTCAGCATGCAGTCCTTTAAACACCAGCTGTTTAAGAGTAGTGCAAGAATCAGTGGAAGTTCTGCAATCACTGCTATACACTGGTGACCCAGAGAGTCATCCAGAGTTTTTATTGCAATAGTAGTTGTAATTGCTATTTCAGTTTTGCCTGTGGCCTCATTGCTGATTTCTAAATCTTAATACTGAATTTCAGAGTCTAAGGTGGAAGAGGAAAGGGATGCAGGATCCCTATTCTAACAGAAGAATTCTGGATCCCTGTCAGGAAAGAAGATACTGTGGACAAGAAAGTGAGAAGAATCAGAAGGACAGTGATAGAAAATACTGTATAGCTTGGAGAAGAGATGATTTCTCTGAGGAGGTTACTAAGATGCTCCCTCACAGCAGTGTGTGTCAGGAGGACGTGAGACAACAAATTGAAAGAGAGATGATACAGGGTATAAAGAAGAACTTTTTCACCCTGAGGACAGCCAGGCAGAAGAATATGCCCAGGGAGTTTGTGTAGTCTCCATCCTCGGAGGGTTTCAAGACCTGACTGGATAAAGCCCTGAGCAATAATTGGTCTGATCTCAGTTGACCTTGCCTTGAGCAGAAGTTTGGACTAGAGACTTTCTGAGGTCCCTTCCTAACTCAATTCCTAACACTTATGGTCCTGTGAATGATAGAACATGTGCTATTAAATACTGGGAAAGAAATGGTAAAGTGGGAAGGAGACAGAAGGAATAAAAATGGGTGGAGAAGTGTCGCAGTGTGAAGCTATTGGCATACTCCTGTTCTGATCAAGAGGCTTCTGGGTTGGATTGACTTGCAACTGTGGGGTTTTATTTATTTAATGGAGTTCAGAGAGCAGAATGTCTTGTGATCACTATGCAGGTCACCCATCAATTACTAGGAATTCTGAAACTCGCCATCTGTCAATTTGCTTTCACAATGATGCAGTAAGGCAACATTTTAGTACTTGAAACCCACCTGTCTGGTGGCACCAGGCTCTGTGAGGAAGCTGGGTTTTTGTTTAACTATTGAAACAAAGACAAATCAGCCAGGAAAACTACAGCAACAACCAGACCAAACCTTACATGTTTTATCCTCATTTTCCATTCTGGTTTGGGCTTGACCATGAAATTCTTGTTGGAGGTACTGCTCATTTACTTGAATTTCACAGAAAATCATCTCGGTCTTTTCTGACATTTAGAAATCACAGTACCCAAAAAAGGTCATGTATTTTCTTTGGGACAATTTTTTTTTTTTTTTTGCTACAGTATGTAAATTACAAGCTTGGGTGACTTTCAAAGACAGTTTTTTACTCCTTTTCCTAAAGAAAGCTTAAGATAAATTTGTTACAAATAACTTTGATTCCTTTCAGATGTTCTTGGTTTTACATTACAGTACAAAGTAGGCAAAGAGGTCTCCTCAGGAGGGTAACATCCCTTTAGGTTATTGAATGGAACAGTACCCAGTCACACAAGAATCTGGACTTCCAATGTTTACTTGATAGTTCAAACTTGCCCTTTACTACCAAGAACCCTAAACAAGAGTTTCCCTTTGTGTTACAATACTTCCTACTGCTTGTCACCAGGGCTACTATGCATTTTCCATGTATGAAAGCAAAGATAATGGAAAAGAAAATTAAAACACAGGCTGTGTCTAGATCACAAACTTCTGCTGGCATATCTGGGCTGTGGAATATCCACTTCCTTGCACTGTCTTGAGAAGAAGCCTGTGGTATAGGGCAGCTATGCTACAGCACAGTGCCTTTCTTGGTGTAGTGTGGGCTGTTTGGGGTGAGGGTGTTAATTAGGGTGTTAGATTTTTTTGTCAGCATAATGCTGAATCTACATAAAAAGCCTTGTTGGCTTTTTCTTTATCACAAGAATCTCTTTGCAAGAATTATGCTCAAAGAATAAACAGGAAGGTGGGGGTTTCTAGGAGAGTGCTGCAGGTGATTAAGTGGCCCAACTTCTCTGAAGGTACACTAGCAGCCTGAAATCCAGTCCTATTTTACGAAAATATTTTTAACTACTGTCAAGTATGGAACCATTCCCTGAATTTTCGTACCAATTACAAATGTTTTTAAGCCAGCACAGTATGTTTCCCCTCCTGCCAAGCAGAACAGCCATAAAGACAGTGGCAGGGAAGGAAACAGAATAAATAAAAAGTTATACACAAAAGGCTTTAAAATGCACCAAGTGTGTGTGTGAAGGGGAAGCCTTTTTCCACTGTTTTCTTCCTCCTGAAACAATCTTAGCTGTTGCTTGGTATTATTTTACCTCAAACACTCAGACAAGAGTAATAACTGTTCAAATCCACTATTTCTTCTCGCTTTGATTTACCTGTCTGTAAATCCTAACCCCTCAGGTCACCCAGGTGGAAGCAATGTCACCAGTTCTCCGAAGAGAACAGAACACATAGGAAGGCCAACATCAGGCCTACCCACACACTCTTTGGAGTTCCAAGGCAAAGCAAATTTTGTTCTGTTGGTAGCTGCAAATTTGATAATGTACTATACACCATGCAAATGATTTGCACTGACAGAATTGTCACACGAAGCAAGAATTTGCACCATCAGCTTTTTGTAAAGGAATGCCAACAGAAATTGGATCCAGATTCAAGTCCTCACTTGCAACTGAGGAGTGAGCAGCTCAGAGCGGGAGCTGGGCAGCCTGTGCACGTGTGCCCTTTCTGCTCCCTCAAATCCTGAGAGACTTTGCAGGTGTGGTACCTTGGCATAGCTTGGGAAGGCTGAAGAGATCCTCCAAGTTACAAGTGTAGGGTATCTGAGTTACACAGAATGGCTGGCTGCTCATTCTTCAGCGGGTACGTGCTGGTAAAGTGCTGCCCAACCTCCTCATGACCTTGTAGGCAGTTCTGCTGATGCTAGTGAGTCTTTGCACCAGGAATATAGCACAAAGAGAACATACCAGGATTTGGGCCACTGATTTGAAACTGAAATACTTATTAAAAACTGCTTTGACTTTAAATAGCTTTATTGTTTAAAATAAAATAATTATTTTAAAATAGTTTTAATTAAATGAACCTAGAAGGTGTGGATCTTTGATCTCCATGTCTGATATACTTTTGAATAAATAGATCTATAAATACCTCTCAATCTTTTTGGTGATGAAGTGCACAAAAGTTAAAAATATTTTTTTTAAGCTGAAATCAACAGTTGTCTCTTTAGGAATAAACTTAATATTCTGAAACACTCAATGCGAAGTTACAGAAACCCAAAATATATTCTAACTACATAGTCACTATAAATACATACTTTAACTGAATGCATGCTTTTTAATTATTCTGCAAGTAAATTGCCAAAAAAGAAAATTAAGCTTCTCTTTAAAAGAAAAACTAAATAAATAAACAAACAAACAAACCCAGAATTCAAATAATAAACTGAACCGGCCAGTAACACTTTAAAATACAAAAGTGTCTTTCCCTTTCTCCTTTAGAGTAGCCCAGCATTATGATACTCTGAGGACAACAAACAAACAAAAAACCCCCAAACTACTGTTCTCAAGTTTCATTCTAAAAGCAAAAGTTTTCATTAATTTGGGCATTTAAAACTTGCTAGTTTAATATAAAGCTGCACATGAGGCTCCCTAGGGTATAAATGAACTAAGCCTCCACAGTGAAAACCAAGAGAAATCATACATGCAGTTTATTCCAGAAAAAACATGATTTTAACTTTTGCTTTAAAAACCCGTTAAGTGTAACAGTGCATTAGGAACAATCAAGCTCACTAGAGGGACAATTTGCTTGCAAATGTCAGAAAGCATGATCTTTAATGTTATAATTCTGAGCAGTATCTCAAAGATTTCACTTCATAGCATTTTACAAAATAATATCCTAAACCTGAACACACTGCATCATACAAGGTTAGTAAGCAGGAAATCACAGAGTGGAGTGAAGTGGACCCCTCGAAAATGCTGTTTCCTGAGGTGTAAAGGAATTGTTTCACACTCACACCATCAGCAGGGCTGGACCATTGTGCTCTGTACAAGAACAGCTGCCACATCTTGACCAGAGTGTGGCCCAAAGGCCTGTGTATCTAATTCTCACCTTCACTGTCCTGTCAGTGTTTCTCTCACCACCACACAGGAGGGCTGAGCACCAAGTGATAGAAATACCCATTTAAAATGGCTCTTTGTACTCATCTAAATTTGTAAAGCTGATAGAGAAAGAACAGATTTTACAATACAGGTCTCAGAACTGCAGGGCAAATAGATGCAAATGTGCTTTATCAGCTGGAACAAGTGCCCTGGACTACTAAGGTGCTGTGGATCTGCAGTGAACCTCTGAATCTCTTCTGTTGGATCAGTCCCACTTTACATAACTTTCACTCATTGTCAGAGGCTGCAGCCACACAGTTCTGTGATCCTGTGCACTCATTTGGGATGAATCAGACATGAGCCCTAATTCCAATAAATATTCATAGATAAAGGCAAGGATCATTGTTCCCCATTTATGGAGGAGAAATTGAGGCACAAAGTGATTACTCCAAGTCAGTCACATAGCTGGAGAAAAACCCAGTTAGCCCCACACCTGCTACCAGGTGCTTTAAGATTGGCCAAAGCCACTTGATTATTTGAGTAATTTACTAAACATCTTTTGTTTCTGTGTTTAGTGAGACCAGTGATTTCTTTTTTAACCTTCCATTTCTAGAACAACCCACATGATACTGAGAGTAAAGGTCCAAGAAATTTAGTGAAATCTGCCAGCAGATTTATCCCATTCATGATATTCACTGTAAGCTATAAGATACAAGGTCAGCCTGGTAATCACCAAATGAGGGCTCCTTGAATGCCACTGCATTCTTCTCACTCCACCCCAATAATTACATGGCTCACCAGGAGAAATAAAATGGATAAAACCAGTAAGACTAAAAAAAAAAAAAAGTTTCCATAAAACAGAGACTTATTGCATGATAGCTGGAGGCAACACCTTTGCACAAACAGCTGTAAATTAAAGCTGTCCTTTTACTAAGCTTCCAGAGATTGCTTACACGATGTGTGGCAATGGGAGAGAATATAGAAGACAGTTAATTTCCTTCCTTCTTCGCTTGCTCAAGTGGATAAAAAGCTACTTGCCTACTCTCAAAAGGATGAAGATAATAACTTTTTATGCTCCCATACCACGCTGCTACAGTTGTGAACGGATGTGAACATTTTGCCACCTGATTGCTAAACTAAAATTTTCTTGATTTCTAAGTAAATGTGAAAGTATATTGTCAAATACACATCACCTGCAGGTGGCAAGTGTTAGAGAACTTGAAATCACAATTTTGTTCTACCCTCTCCAGTAACCACTGGTGAGCTCTCAACGTGCTGTCTCCACTCCTTCCAGCTATGAGAAGGCTATCCAGTGTTTAAGTTCTTCCACACGCTGCAGTATCTGTGTATAATAGAAATCCATGTTGGCTGCAAAATCAGTACACACAGGGGATTCCATGTCACCAAAGGTGCAGTACAGTGCAGTTCCTCCAATGCTAAGGAAAACAGTTGCTATGCACAGCAGGATCAGCAAAATACAGGAGCCACCAGACACTTCATCTGTAAATAAGAGCAGAAAAGGTGAAAAAGAATGCTATACAAAGCAATACAAATGCATGTGAGAAAACCTGAGATGGGTTTTTATCATGAATGGGTCAGGAGGTAAACACACTTAATAATGCTCACCATATCAAAGTGACCACAATACATGAGAGGAATTTTGTTTCTCAGTCTTGTCAGAAACCTAAATAATTATACTGCTTCATTTCTGCAGTCTGTGTACCTGTCCCTGGTGAGATCACTTGTGGAGTCATTCCACACTGAAGCAAAATAAGCTTACCTGTGAGAATGTCCCACAGCCAAAGCCTTCCTTCATAGAATAGTTGAAATGAAACAAAGGCTTTGAAACTAAACCAAATGGAAACGTTCTTGCTTCATTTGTAATGACACTGGCTGCACTACAATGAACTGCTTGTGTTTACTCTCACATTTTAAGTACAGAGACAAAACCTTCAGAGTAGGCTAATGTGAGGGGTTATTCTACATTTCAGTTATTCTCTACTAATTCTTTGCAGGATTGTTTATTCCAAAGTAGGAGTAATACAGAGGTTGCAGAGGTGCTGCTACATCCTCATAACCTCACCTGTCCTTGCTAATCTGTATGCACAAACAACATCTGCATCTTCTGTCAGACTGGCGTGGCTCTAAGAAAATTTCTGTACTCCCTTCACTCTACACCAGGGAGAAGAAATGGGTTAAAAAGAAACATTCAAGTGATTTTTTATGTGTGTTTGAAATCAGATTTAAAGTAGTAATAATAATAATATTGTTATTATTATAAAACAACTTTGCTTTTGGATCAGTAAATCCTTGGGGAAAAACCATAGAAAAAACTCTAACTGGAATTTTAAATAAAACATGAATACTTTTAACATAATTTCAAGAAAAAGATGTGATAGGGTCTCTTTTAGGCTGCTAATGCACTTTTTAGCACTAATTTATACCATTTAGTGGCTGGCATACACAGTAGCTAGCACTTTCTGTATCATTAACAACTAAAAGTATTTTTCTTAATATCTCTTCAGTTTGAATAATAGAGATCTTAAACTCCAAAAAAAAGCATAACAAAATAACATTGTACTTCTCATGAGGCTATTTAGCCCATCAAAAAGACAGTAAGGTGTAAAGCTGGATTTAATGACAGCTAGCAAATACATATGGATGTTAAATTATAAAGCAAGGTTAAAATCTGACATCTCCACTCCCATGGCCTACTAGAAAGGGTTGGAAATGTACCCATGGACAAAGCACAACAGACTTGTTTCTTTTGCATCCCTCTACCTAAATGGATTTAGGGAGAAAGCCTACACCACCCACCTCTAAGCAATGAACATTAATGAAAGGCTTTCAATTATCTGTCACTTGTATATCATTCATCTAGAGGAAAAAAGCAGTGACTTCATTCTCAACCAACCTTTAAAAAAGAAGTGTGCTTATTGTATCTTTCTGTACTCTTGTTACGCAAACCTGGTACAGATTAACAATCTTTGTTCAATCATCTTTACTTATTAAGTTTTAAAAAACCAAGAGAGTATGTTCAATAAGTGCCTGCTTTGCTGCTGTGAACAAAAAGATTGACAATATTTGCACCCCAAGAGGGCAACCTATGAATTAACAGCTTTAAACTACCTTGATCCAATGTGTCTTCCATTTCTTGGAATCTTACTCTTCTCTTTGTTTGCTTTTGCTGGACTTGAGCAATTGTTTTTCCATCCCTGTCATCTCTCTTCTTTAGTATAGACACCAATCCTTCCACTGGGGCAATCTATCAGGAAAGTCAGTGAGTGGCACAAGAGATGTTAAATAGAGCTCATGCTTCGATTTCTCACAGTGACTCAGGGAGGACACAAGCTAAACAGTTAATAAATGGTTTCCAGTCTACTTTTCTTAAACATTGCAGCACTTGTGAAAGCTCCTTCTTGAAGACATGAAGTCCTGAACACACAGGACAGCTGCAGGGTCATTCTGCTGCTTATTGACACTGCTTGTCCTTAATTGTTATCAAAGTTAAATACACACACATTTACTGCTTGGATTGTACTTTGTGTTCCTTTGTAAGCTCCCATGGGCTGGGGCAGTGGTGAGGCAGATTTGTGTCAAAATCACTATGATCAGAGGGCAATAAGAAGTCAATGACACACTGCTGCTGCCTCTCCAAAGATATAATCCTGCAGAGACCATCAAATACTTACTGTGAGATTAATTTTCCAGCACTGCAATTGGTTCCCCAGGGGGGACAAGCAGCTACAGCAGGGCTACAAAACCAAAGAGAGGGAACACCAGGGAAAAAGAAAGCTCCAGTGCTCTGGATAGATTCCAGCTCCACATTTTAATAAGCTCTCTGGATACAGAAGCAGCTCAAAAATCCTTCCCTACAGGCTGGTCACCCAAACAGCTTGCACAAACAGAAATATGGTCAACAAGTCAATAAAGTACACCTTCTCTTTTCTTTGCTATAGCATTTGGATTAGTTGCAATAATATAAGCTAAGCCATACTGGGATGGCTGAGCAGTCTGTAACTTCCTAGTTATTAATGAAATGAAAGTAGGTGAAGTATCAGGAGAAAAATGCTTTCCTAAGCAAGTAGTTCCTGGTGTGCTAGAAATAAACAGAAATTAAAATAGAAAGTATGTTTAGACATGCCTTTTTTTTTACCTTGTGAGCATCCTTGCCTCAAAAAAAGTCATGATTATTTCTCCCTAGATCTTAGTAGGACTTTTAAAAACTATCTCTATAGATCAGCAGTAGCATTTGTTAAATTGAAAAGTAATATGTACACATTTGTGCTACAGATAAAACATATCACATTTACAACTGAGTTTGTAACTCATCTATTAGACAACCCCAAATGCCTCTAATTTTCACAAAAACTCAAAACCCCCCAGCTTTCCAAGTAATACTGTAGTTGCAGACAAGTGACCGCTTAAGTCTATTGATAACATAAGTTAGAGACCACTCATAAAAACTTGTTTGCATTGCAGTTCCAAGAGCTGTAGATAACCAAAAAACAAACGACTTCATAACTTATGTCCTTAAGCTTGCCTCATGCTACGAGCTTATATAATGCATCGATGCATGCTGTAGTCAGAGAGACGGTGCATTGCACACAGCCAGAGACAGGCACAATCCAATAGGCACTGGAGCAGCCTTGGCCTTTGCAACATTTAACTGAGAAATGTGGCAATTACACTTGCAGGTCTCTGGTCTGGGAGTATTTTATAGCTCTTGAATGGACAAATAATGTTCCCCTGCACAGCTCAGAGCTGGGCACTGTGGGTGTATGCCTACAGTCTAATAACTTCTCCAAAATCACAACTGAGAGGATAAAGTTGATCTCTGCCACGTTACCACTTTTGATACTCACTTTTCCTTCTGATTATCTGCTCAAGAGCTTGAATGGATTATTTAATGAAACAATGCAAGGAATTGCTTGGAAAGTAGTGAAAGGGTGGAGGCGGTGGAAATGAATTAAGTCAACATCCACAGGACTAGTAGTTGGCACAAATGACCCAGAAATAATAGTCTGCAAGTGTCTCATCACAACAGACGAGTGCACTGAGGTGAAGCTTCTACTGGTAATGTTAAATTGGCCTTGCAAAACTGCCACGAAAATTTAACAGGCCAGCAGAAAAATCAACACTTATGTTTCCTTGTTGTGACAAGGAAGGGGGATTATGTAGGAGCGCTTTAATTTGACTTATTTATTTGGAAGGGTGGAGATGAAATGATATCCTTTAGAAAAGTAGATTATTTTAAGCTTCTGCTTACAGCATTGCTTTCATAAAAGAGGATCAATAGCTCCTCCCACACCACCCACACAGCAGACTGGCTGCTGCCTAGAATGCTTATTCCCAAATGGCTTGGACTGCACAAGGTGGCAATGTCACCCAGAGATGGCAGGGCATTCCTACCAGTCTGCCCGCACATTAGATGTGGTGGTCTGTTCTGCAAGTTGTCATTCCAACCTGAGGCACTTCATTGTTGCTGTTGGCTCTTGGTCATTTCTGAATGACAGTGCCACAAACTCAGGTCTTCTCCAAGCTTAAAACCAGAGGGCTATCCTTGACAGGATTATGTGGAAATGTGTTTCAGTAATTACAGTTACATAAAAGGCTTTGTGGAGGAAAGTCTTGCTACAATGAGGCTCATTTACTTTCCCTGTCAGCCTACATGGCTACATTTCAGAATTTATTTTAAATGTATAAAGAACTAATTTGACACAGCACAGGTTTCTCTATTCTGAACATCCTCTTTTGCTTAAAAAGCAAGTGCTTTTGATTTTGCAATAAAATCAGTGTGGCTAGTGTTACTCCCCTACCCCAACAAAAGCCACAAACTGTACTTTGAAAAATGGCCCCTTTACATGACATGTAACTCATACCTAGAATAGAATCATAGACTATGCTGAGTTGGAAGGGACCCACAAGGATCATTGAAGTCCAGCTCAGCCCTGCACAGGACAGCCCAAGAGTCACACCATGTGCCCAAGTGCATTGTCCAAGCGCTTCTTGAGCTCTGTCAGGCTGGTGCTGTGACCACTTCCCTGGGGAGCCTGTTCCAGCGCCCAGCCACCCTCTGGGTGAAGAGCCTTTTCCTGATATCCAACCTAAACTTCTCCTGATTCAGCTCCATGCCATGACTATACTTCATCTTCCATACTTCATCTGCCTTTGAATTTCACGAGTTACGCAGTTAAGGTTTTTTGTCTTTGTCTGCAATATACAAAGTGATTATATTAGATCCACCTTCCACTAATTAAACACCCAAGGAGAAGGACTTAGCTGCCATACAAGACAAAGTTTTACATGCCAGTCTTCAGGAGGCAGGAGGAATTAAAAAAGGCAGAATATATTATTTAAATAAGTTAACGAGGGAACTGTGGTTAATACAGTTGACCACAAGTCAAGCAGAGGGTTGAGTTGAACCACTGAAAAATACAGGCTTGCACCAGACTGCTCTGCAAATGGCTCTTACATGAAAGAGGACCCTATTGAAACATCAGATATTTTTTTAATTCTAAGATGGATAATTAACAAAAGATGGTCTTAGAGCATCTATGTAACTGAGCTTACTCAGTCAGCTCTGCTGGCCTTCACAAAATCTTTTGACTGGAGCCTTTATAATCACTGTACAGGAACTGAAAGTGGCATGCAGATGTGTGGTGGCATTTTCAAACAGGCAAAAAAGAAAGCAGCAATGACTGTTGGTTAATTGAAACTCTGTTAAATAAAGTTTTTCTCTTTTCCCCACCATTAGCCAAAAGCAAATCTGCTTCAATGAAAGTTTTTACACTTTTCAGATAAATTTTAATAACCAGGTTGCAAAATCAGAAAAAATAAACTTAAACTCAAATCACCTGTCTCTTCTATGTTTAAAACAGCATTTGCTAATAAAATATCAAAAAGCTTCTTACACTGTGCTTATTTTCAACAAATATTATGTGTGTGTATATATATATATATGTAAACATACTGGACAAAACTATGTAAATAAGGCCTTGTACTTCAAGTTCTTAGAGAAAACAGATTGAACTTGACAATTAGAATTAATTGTCCCATAGAGACATAAATAACAACCCCAAGATGAAGGCACTACAAACTGGGAACTAGGAAGAAGAGCTCATTATATGAAGTGTTTTGGTCTGAATGCAGAGAACCACTCAAGAAGTTTCATTTGTGTATTCTTCTGTGGGCTGTATTCCTTATTCAGTTACTTGGCAAAGAACTATAATTTTATTACAAGCAATACCAGATTTTTTAAAGCAGTAATCCACAAAATGACAAAACACAAGACTGCCCTGTGTTGCAATAAAAGCAGCAGACAAATCCCTTTGCTAATAAAATACATTAGATATGTGAGTAATTTGAGTTTGAAAAGGAGCTAGCTTAGCAGATTCAGTATTCATACCACAGCTACAGACAGTAACTATTTTTCCTGCTGATAACACTTGCCATGCAAGTACCTGAGCTCCTTGATACAGCAACAAATCCCCCAGATACGGTGTAAGCACTTCACATGGAAGCACAGTTCTTGCAAACTCAAAGCTACAGGACCTAAGCCAGACAAGAGAACAGGGGATCCAAAACATTGGCTCCAAACCTAGTACAGATAGGTGGAGACTTCATTTCATGGTATACAAACTGCCATCCAAAAACTTTGTTTTGGTAGACAGTCTCACTATCTTTGCTTTCTAAAAAGAGTTTTCCAATTACAATTTTCTAATAAGGAAGAACTTTAAGATTTTACTCACTTCCCTGGCACTCACATAAAAAGTTTATGCTATAACCTTTTATTTTATATGGCAAAATAGAACTTTACTGAGGTTAAAATTTGTTTTGCCAGTGGTGTGTCATTTCATTCTCATAGAAATGATAGCAAAGATATTTAAGAAGAGCTATATACTTCTGATATCTGTTGCTGCCAACTGCTGACTGTGCTTCAAAGCTCTTCGTTAGCTGTATGAATCTTGTTTCTATAAAATGACTGTGGTTTTCCATCATTTGCATGATGTTGTACGTGGTTTGTAGTAGTGAAGAAATACTCAGTATAAGGGCCTGTACAATATGAAAACTACTATTTCAGTTTTGCAATTATTTAAATCCACAGTCAGAATCTGGTGTATTTTCACTCCTGTAATTAGTTATTGTAAATTATAAACTAAAAGAAAGTGACAAAGTATCTAAATTAGAAAACTACATGAAATGATTCTTAGATCTCAATATGGAGCCAAGCAAAACTTCCTAACTGTAAATACATACACAGGTATCCACCCTTCCCCATTTTCAATAAATTATTATTACATGCCAATTGAAGAGCGTTAATGAAATTTTGTCTTACCATATGGGTTTTGTCCCCAGGTTATTTCAAAATTATCTTTACTTCCACCTTCCGTTCTAATTTGTTTGTGGCAGTTTTGTAAATACTCACTCCATGACAAGTTTTATCGCAGTCAAATTGATTATTCTTTTCTTTTTTATTGCCATGTTGGTACATTTCATGTGATTAATTTCATTTCAGTCATGTGGTTACCAATGTATTTTCTAGATAACTCATTAACAACCACTGTATGAGAACACTGTTATCTTCTTAGGTTGCCATAGCCTGAACAATGCAATTTCAAAGCCTTCAAGAGGACAAGAAAGGAAGAAGTGCTACAGCTGGGTGCAAAGATCGGCCTTCTTGTCAAAACTTCAGTGCAATCTTATTTTAGCACTAAAACAGAACAAGAACAATGCTGCTTTCTCAGGGGTGCCAAACTCTTTCAAATACGTCTTCCAAGAAAGCTGTAGGTGTTCACCCCTTCTGAAAACCAACCCCTAGGCTACTGATGGGTGGTAAGATTAATTGGAAAAACATAATATAAGTATATAGTGAAACATTATAAACTGGTGTGCTTAACTCACTCTGCTGCACCTAGAAATTTCATGTATTGCGAAACAACCCCAGATGCTGCATATTACAAATTTTAATTGGTACTGACATTAATCCTTCTTCTCTTCTCCCATTTAAGCCCCTTGACTCACACAAAACTCAGGCCTCTTGCTAAGAATGATTTAAGTGGCCTCTCACCAACGCAGCCAACATTATGCCTTATATGGCCAGAAAAAGTTCTACAGAAAAATTCAAGGTACTTTTTCCTCTGCAGAGACTCAACTCTGCCATCAGAGTACTGGCAGTCCCAGCACCAGGAGAGCAAACCAGAGTTGAAATTAGATGCCCTGTAAAGCATCATCATCAGTCACAGGGACAATCAATACAAGCATAATTTTTCTAACAGTATCAATACGCTGCTTCCTATCCCATCCTCTGAAACACAAATGACATAAACACAGCTTTTTAAAAATAGATGCTATTGGATTAATTTAGGCTTTATCTATGTGAAACAGAACAGTATTCCTCTGCTAAAATGCTGAACTTTCAGTGGGCTCAAAATAAATTTAATACTGAGGGATGATACTTAAATTTCTCTTCTGTTATACGTGTATACAGGCTTAGCACAGACTGTCAGCAAAACACTCTTTTTCAAAACCACCCTCTAAGTGAACACAAGCCAATGGATTTAGCTGAAAATTTGGGATACGTGTATTAACATGTATGTGCACTTCCACATCTGCTTGTGTACAGCTTTGTGCACATGGCTGTCAGTCCTGGTATGTGGCATGCTTCCTGAGAGCCCACAAAAAGACAAGAAGCATGATCTTGGAAAGGACGAAAGAAACTGTTTAGGTGGGGAGAAAACCCAAAACGCTCTATTTTCAGCTCTGGAGACTTTACCAAACATGTAATAACATCAGCATCAACCTGCAATATTTAGTTCCCTGCTTGGCCACTGTCCCTGAGCAATTGTGGGGGCTCTTGGTCTCTGTGCATTAGCTTGATCTATAGAGAAGTACTGTAACTTTATTGCCAAGGGATAGTCTATTGTTAAATACCTTAAAACTGGAGAAGAACTAAGAAGATATCTTTATACAAGTCTTCCCCCTTCAGCATCTGAAATAACATCATTTCACAATAAACTCATTTTTTCATTAAAAAAAAAAAGCTCTTAAGGTCCCATGGATGCAAATGCAGCAAAACCAGAAGACAAATAAAGCAAAGATGTCATCGTTACACTCTCCAAAGAAGTCCCAAAGCAATAAATCTTCTCTATTTTCAGAAGAGCAATTTAGCCTCTGAAGCACTCACCCTTGTTACAGGCCTATCAGCAGTGCTTAACAAAGGTGGGTTCAGGGTTAGAAGCTCTTTAGCTTGGGTTGAACAACAGATCTGCTTAAACTTGACAAAATTAGAAGCCCATTCATTCATATACAGAATTTATACATATGTAGTTCTCACTTATATGGAATAGGCACAAAAAAGCAAACTTTGTTCTATGCATAGAAATGAACGATGGTGCATCATAGGCACTATGTAGATCTCTGACACAAAATTTGATTTATAGGAATTGTGAGAACATCTCTTAACAGCCTCTGTCAGAATAAAAAAAAATTAAACCCCCCAGGTATCACACTTATATATAAGATCAATCTAATTTTTAGAAACACAGTGCACTGCTAGTCAAGAAGGAGAAAGAGGCAAAATGAAATTTTTTTATGAGTAACTCAGAACAACTAAATAAGTATAGAATTCAATTTGAAAAAGTGATACATAAAGGAATATTTAACACTTTTTGAAGTTGTCAATATCTAAAATATTTTAACTGAGATAAACATGAAAGATTTTATAGGATTCACAACATTTACCTCAGTAATCTCTATCCTTCTTGTAAGTTCATCAAGAGAAGAAAAGCTGTCATCTAGTGATAAAGCTTCCAGGGAGTTGTAAGACGCTCGTTCAGGTGAAATATCTGGAACAGTGTCAAAGTCCTCTTGGTTTGCTAAGTTTGCAGATTCTTCAGTGTCTATTATGTTACCATTCAAAAATCTGAGAAATAAATCTTCTTGTTCTTCATTACTGACCCTCTCCTCCTGTCCTGCTGCTCTCTGTATTTCCTCACACACTCGTGAATGGGCAGTATTCTCATGCTCAGACACTTTATTACACCCAGAGCATTCATCTGATGCAGTTCTGTGCCATGAAGACTTTTCATCATCATCATCAGGCTCTATCTGTTGCTGCTTTACATCACTGTTTCCAAGCTGGTCACTAGCAATTTCTGAAGACCCAGCAGCATGTTTTGATCTGAGCAGACTTCTATCAGCTGGCACATCTTTATCAGAAGGAACCAAATTAGTAGGTACATAATCAGCATCTGTTAAATCCAAAGCATCTACCATTGGCTCAAGAGGGAGTTTCACTCCAGGCTCCCCAGCCCCTTCTGTTTTCACTGCATCCTTGGAGAGCTGTGTTTCCCTCAGCCGCAGACTGCTCTCTTTACCGGCATCCCCAGATGATAAACAGCCTGAAGAAGGCCTGCCCACTGTCCCTGTGGACTGGGTGTGTGGCTTCAATGTTGATTCAGCACTGCAGTGCTGCTCCTCCATGTGGTCCTTTCCTGTAGCTACCCGAAGACTCGCTGCCTCTGTCTGTCCCTCAGTTTTGTTTTCACCTGGGCAAACAGTGCTCAGCTGTTTATCTTCTTTCTTTGGTCCAGCGCCAGGGTAAGTTTCAGTACCTAAGTGCAATAGGAAAAGCAGTTCCAGAGTTTTTAAATGATTCAAAGCATCAGCCCAGGGGGGAAAGAGTATACTGTGATTTGATAACATTGTAACCTAATGCTTCAAAATGCACTCCCATAAAGGGCAGGTATTTTATGCTCCAGTGAGGATAACTTTTGTTAGTAGTCTCTGACTCCTGATTCAGGAAAAAAAAAAAAGTATTTGCACACATTTTTGCAGGCAAAGCACATGATTTAGTGTCCTTCTGAAAAAAGTTGCTCCCAATATGTGAGTATTTTTCTGAACAGTCACTTTTCTTCTAATGGATATTTTACGTGAGTCATCTCATAGAGGCCTGGAGTTCAGGCAAATGCATTTAATTACAGAAAGCTGTATCTTGATGCCAGTGTATCTCTCACATAGGGAGATATTTACATTTCCTTTAAAGAAGCTGAAATCATACTAATTTAATAAATTTTAAATTCACAGATCACTAGCTCCTTTGGTTAACACTAAATTAAATAGAAATTACATTTCCCATAAATGGACAACATAAAAAGATGTTGCTTTTTGGATCAGTATGTTAATTTACATATTAAAAATGCAATTTGATGCAACTTATTTCTGTATTCATATTTACAATATATATGAAAATTATATTTTCTTATCTGAAATTTCAGAGATGCACAAGGAGTTCCTCATAGGCTGTGAATTCACCTACTATTGGCATGATCTGCTGATGAAGGACTAGATGTTAGCTCAAATTGTCTAGAAAATTATTAGATATTAACCATTACAAGAAACTCGAAGTCAAGACTCTTGTTTTTAGGCTTATGAAGAGAGAAAGGGACTGTTAATTTAAATATCAAAGTAAGCTAGCAATGACAGAAACTGCCTTTTATTCCATACTTAAATAAAAACTAAGTTAAGACTATGTTATAATAGGACTACTGTTGCAGTAATAGTAATAACCTCAAACAACAAATTAATAACTTTAAACACTAATGTGCATTTTTTGGTCATAGTGAAGAGCAGAAAGGTCTTATGAATAGATTAATGAAGATATCAAACAATGCCCTTTTTAACTGAGCTCTCACAAGAATGACTGAAGATGTCTATGCCAATTTCATCCTTCCTCACCTGTTAAAACCCCACTTAATATGTGAGCAATTTCCCAAACTTGTTACATGAAATAGTAACATTTCTTAAAATAAACGTTTGCATTAATTCACTGTACTGGACAATTTTATTAAATTCCAAACTACCCCCCTTTTAATGGATAATGAAATTCAAGGTAGCACGAAAAAGACAGACTTGAAAATTGAAAAAAAATATTCAAGCAAATCAAAATATGGAAAAAGTATCAGAAAGACATTAACAGAAGGCAAGAGTACAAGGAACCTAACTTCTGTAAAACACTGAAAGAAGAAATAGGTGTGAGACAGGGACTTTTTAAAAATTAGACACAGATGAGTAGATAGCTCAAGGGATTTGTAACAAGATACTGAGCCCTTCACATACAGGTCATGAGTTCAAACACAGCCTGGATTATTGGTACAAGATTTTGTTACCATCTGTCAATTTTTCCTAGTGGATACATTCACATTACAACAGGCATCTTTGTTGGTGGCCCCAACTGCAACAAAGATTAAATGGAATTGGAAATTAAATCAGATTCTTTACGGTGAAAGGTGTCCCCTGAGTTCAGGACATTGTTGCTCAGAAAGTAATAAATGATCCTAGCACTGTTATCTAACCACAGATGTACAAGAACTGGGATGCAGTGATCATGCACATCAAGTTTTCAGCAGTGTTCAATATTTACAACTACTTCAGACAACCCATGCCCACTAAAGACTGAAGGCAAGCTAAGACAAATACTTGAAGACTTAATTAGAAAAGATGCCTTTGCCTATACTAAGTTAACTGAAGACATACCCACCAGGGGAAGCAATTTTTACGTGACTGACAGGTACAACAAAGTGTCTACCGAAAATTTTTTAGCAGCAAAAGCATTTATGGTCATTTAAAAAAATGATTCTTTTTTTTTTCCCCCCCCAACAGAGTTGCATTAGAATCAACACGTGCTTTGTTCATCACAGAAACCCGTAGGCACCACTTGGTCCTGTTAATCCAAGACAGCCTAGCAGACAGAGTACTGATCTACAGCAATCTACTAATGGAGAATTCACACTTCCCCATCTTTTTCCTTTTTCCCAATTAAAAACAAATCCCATAGGACCTAAAACAAAACAGGGCATAAAGAATTCCTCCCCACCTTGGAAACAGGTCTGTATGTACACACTGCAAATTTATGCTAAGGGTTTTGTTAAATTCAGTATTTCACTAGAAAAGTCTTCATGAAATACATTAATTTAGTTAATGCTAAGGCTATTAAGGCTTTCAGTCAGAAACTGAAGAAATTCATGGGTAAAGGATGTAATAAATCTCATGTTTTAATATACACACACACATAGCTTTAAGGGCCAAATTCTCTGTTGGTAGATTCAGAGTGAAAATCTGCCAGAAAGTAAAATGCAATAGAACAGACCATTCACAACGCTTGCTCAGAAGGGCAGAAAACTAATTTAGGTACTGTCCCAGGAATCCTGACTGGATGACTTCTTATGAAGCTGTTTCTTGGTTGCTGTATCCCCAGGAGAGAGGAATTGTGAATTCTTAGGATCAATTGCCTATAGAGGCTCAAACAATGTTCCCATATACCTTCAGCAGATCAATGGAGTAATTTTTGCTTTAGATTAGCAGGGAAGTTTGATTTCACTTCAAAGATGCTACTATAGTGCAGTGCAACAACCTCTACAATATAATATAGATATTGCTACAATTCGTTTTATATATTCTTATTGATAATTGCTACATACATTCTTATTTAATATGAATCCATATGAAGGCCAGTTCTCAAAACTCTTGAGAGTTTCCTTTTCCTGTCTTACTGTAAGTCAGACTTCTACTACTAGCAGCTAAATGAGTTAAGTTGCTCTTCCTGTGGTTTGGCAGATACATATATAAGAAAAGTAATAGTTTACACATTTACTTCTCATTTTTAATTTCATTTTTCTTTTTTTTTTTTTTAGACAAAAAACCCACCCAAAAAGCAGAAGTCAAGCATTCTAAGTTTTCAGTGAGAAGGCCCATGCATTTAGGCTACTGTTGAAAAGGTTAAATATTAGGAACTGTAAGTTTATTATAATATAGGATTCTGCTTGGGTTGAGGCAAAATCAAGAGGCAGCCCCAAATGGTCATATTGCTTCTAGTCCTGAGCTGGATCACTAGGGCACAGCTTGTTACCTGAATGTTATTTCAGATTATGAATCACCTTTGTCAAATTTCTGTACTGGTTGATACTGATGCCTTCCCTACCCAAATCCTTCTAACTGCAACAAAACCCATTCATCCCCACGCTACTGATGCATTGACACTGAGGGGCAGCAGTAGCTAATGACCACATGCTGCCTGAACAGCTGCTCATGCTTGTCAGGGAGAGAATTCATTGCTTCCTCAACAATGCACTAATCTTGTGAAAAGCATCTTTTGCAAATCTCAACCACTTAAACTTGGGTTAGGGTGGAAATATTCCTATCTTTGTATTGAAAGTACTTAGCACTACTGAAAAATTCTCAGCAGAACTGCTTTTTATTGGATGACATAGCTTTATTAATTTACCAACATTTCACAGTGTTGGGAAAGATGGAACAGGAAAACCTTGGAAATATGATTGCCTGACAAAAGATTTTGGGAATATGAAAACTACAGGCAACATCGAAATGAAAGCCACTTTTGAAATACCAGGTCTTAGTTACTGAACAACTAGAAAACAATGGTATGGCCACTGAAGTAATCCCCTCTTGATGAAACAATACCCTCTGCTTGCAAACAGGTCCAAGGGTCAGAGCAGACCCTACTAGCTCAGCAGAAGGGGTCCAAAGAGTAGTTTTTAGAAGTTAAGATGTAACACTCTATGGTAATATAAGGACTCTTATAGGCTGTATGTAAATGCTATAGGATTTGTATCTTGTATTAGATTGGTTAGTGACAATTAGAATATTCAGTACAGAAGATGATTTATTGTATTGTAACCAGGACTTCAGACATTCTGATTCTGATTCTCTCTTCTCTATTCCTCTCTTCCACTTCTACTCTTACTTCCACTCTTGCTCTAACACCCTCTCTCTCTCTCTCACCTGCTTACTCTCTTGGGCCTGCTCAGAGCTGAGTCTAGCAGCTCTGAGCAGTGCCCCAATACCCACGCCCTTTACAATAAACCGACTGTGTCCCAAGACCTGCCTATAGAGATATCCATCCGTCTACGTCCGTCCGACTCATCAGTAACCTACACACAGGAACCCAAAGATTTTGACGAAACTTTGACAAGATTTACATTAAGAGAAAGGCATGAAAAAATCCATTTACACCATTAATTCCTTCCACATTAAGTCAAGATGTTGTACTAAAGTATTTCGACATTGAAACAGAATGCTCCTGAATTTAGAACATTCAAATGTTCAGAAATTCTGCTCCAGAAAGCTTTTGTTCCCACTTGGAATAAAATCAGAGGAAAAATTGTAATAATCTAATTTTTCCCATGGGAAATTCCAACCATCCAAAAATAAAAAGCACTGTGTTCTTTTGATCTGCTTTCTGAGCTGTAGAACATGTTTGTTTAATGTTTCTAATGTTTTATATTTAGTTAGGTTACAAGAATAAAGGTGGACAAAAAGCAGTATAGGGGTCATGGCAAAAGAGGATGGATATAAGGAGGATCCACACATGTAGAGAACTGTGACTCTGTGTCTTCATTAATTTCTGATTCTCCTGAACATCCTGGCTGATATACACTTGTACGATAGTTTAGGTTGAAAGGGACCTCCTAGGATCACTTAGGCCAGTTCTCATCTTATGAGGAATTTAGCTGTTTTTGAGGAAAGGTACTCAGGCCAATTTTGGCAACTGGAATATGGCAAAAAACCTGAAACTTTTTGCTCAGAGAGAGGAAAGATAAAGCACAGCCTGGCTGTCTACCAATATTCTTTCCCTCTCTGTCTCCATTTTAACAATTCATTAATTTTTAAATGTTTCATAAGAACCCAAAGATTCTAACAAATTACTCTAACGAAACGGCCACTGCCCCAAGGCAGAAAAAGGAAAATGAGGCTGATATAAAAGGATGCACTGAAAACAATTAACTGAATGATTTTCTCTTCAAGACCCCCCAAAGGCTTCATAGCTTACTGTGTTGTTTCAGAAAAATGCATCTCAAAATCAGCACACTGCATGTAACTTAAAATTGTTACTAATGTTCAATTGCCACACCTCAGAACGTTTGTCATCAGGCTGATTACCTCGTATGTATTTGTATATATACAAATTATGCATCTTATCTCTAGTTTTACACAATTTTGTAGCTTATGTAAGCTGCTATAAATGCATGCACATTTAAGACTTTTTTTGATGGAGGCTAAAATTACTTCACAATTCTGAATATCAATGACTAATTAAAACTGCATTATTTACCCATTGTGCTGAGAAAAAAAAATTTCATCCATTTGTGCATCTGCAGAAATCCAACAAATGCTGTAGCTTCAAATGGAATAGCTTCATTGTATATATAGGAATATGTCATTACAGTGTAATATTTAAAACAAATTATGCACATATACATACATACACAAATACCTGATTTAAAAGCAGTAGCTTCTCTTTCCTTTAAGTTTCTGGATTCCATTAACTGAGACAAACAACTGCTTTCCCATGTATTTTCTGCGGCTACTAGCTGTAAAATATGATAGTATTGCCTGTAATTTTTGGAATTAAACAGGAATGCTGTGACTTTTTGAGACATTCAAACTTCAAAAAGCCTCTAAACTTGAAAAGTTTTATCTAATATTTAAAATATATTTATTGCCAAATTTTGACAAAGCAGAATTCAATTAAACGGCTGCTTACCTTACGTTTGGATGCCTGTGGCCTGCAGCAATAAAGGAAAAAAGAATAAATTAAACAACCTAGTGGCAACATTCTTCATAATAAATGTAATTGAAATCTTAGAAACCTTTGCTCTGCTCTAAAATTAGCATAGAACTTTTCTTCCATTGAAAGTGTCAGCCTGCTAGCATACTTTCAAGCACAAATCTGTACTTGCATGAATATCATCAGAAGACCAATTAGCCCTAGCATTGTTCCACCTAATTGGGAAAGCAGTTGGAAGAAAATTTACTGCAACATATCAAGCAATGTAAATTCCTGTAAAAGGTTATGCTCAGAAGAAACTCTATCAACTTTAAAAGTCATGTAAGGACTTGATATCTACTACTATTTAAAATACTGATCACTATAAGAGAGATTGAGGAATGACACACCCCCCACAAAAATCTATTTCACTCTCCACAGACTGGGACATTTTCTGGGTTCTGTAAGGTACAGCAGCTCTCACCGACTCCATTCAGATTCACAGGTGAATCAACACTGCTCACAGTCAGTGTAGACTTTGCCAGCTGGATAGAGATTCATGCACAATGTGATTTATCACACACAATCTGTCTTGCAGTTTTTCATACAGCAATGAAGGTAATATGTGGAGCATTTTATTTAAAGCTACTGAAAAAAAACTGGAGAGACAAGGGAAAGGTACTGATGTCCATATTCTCTAACAAAAACTTCAAAAAGTTACATTGACTTTTAAATTTTACCATTTAAACTTCAAATAAAGGACACTCAAAACTATCTTTAAAGAGCAAACACGCCCAATATGTTGCTGTAAACCTTGAGTATAAGAAAACATTACATTACTTTCAATTACAAAAGCAAGATGCTCACATTTTCCAAGACCTGCATGTGATTCATTAAAAAATAAAATGTAATTTTAATTAAAAAGTAAATTGAGTTTAAAGCTTAGGGAAAAAACCCTATATGAAACAATAAACGCAAATAGGCTTTTGCCCAGGGAGTTTGAAAGAGTAATAATATTAAATACAGAGCACTAATCATGGCAAATAAACACAAGCCTCAATTTTTATCAAATTGCAGGGTTTCTCAGAACAGGGAATGGTATTTTGTAACTGAAATGAAGGAGTAAGCAGAGTTACTCTCAACAAGGTGACAATCCAGGTGACAACAGGGAGGCGCTGCTCCTTGCAGCATACAAATCACAACAGACTTGAGTGTCAGTCTTTCTGTGAGCTGGCAAGGTCATGTGCAGGCAAATGTAGGCTGAGGCAGCCCTCAGGCACTCAGTGCAATCTCGAGCAGCAGCACACTGCAGGTGCAAACCTGCAGCCACGGTGCTGGACCTGCCCCCTCTTCCTGTGGGAATGCTGGAATACCTTTCCAGGGGCTCCCTCCCAAAGGCATTCAGAATACAAATAAACAATTCCCACCTGGATTGTGGCAGTCAGCAGGGGTGTTTTCAAACTCTGGTACTATCACTCAGAAGAAAAAAATCTGATAGCCACATCATACTCATTATGAACCACAGGAGCATTTTGGCTTTTGTGACATGCAGGTTGACTAAGCCAATGCAAATGTACTACAAAAAGTTCTCTCTCCCCATCTCATTGAGAGCATCTCTCCTGTCACAGTCAGGCCTTTTTTCAGCCTTTCAATGTGGTTAGTTTCCTTATAGCTGTTGGCTGATCATTTTTCAGTGGCAGCTCGTATAATTTTTTCCATCTGTCCCTTAAAATCAATGTCTGGACAGTAGGACATTCACCCACGAAAGAACAGATCTTCTCCTCCTCCTTCCTGATGGCTACAATCCCATATGTGTTACTACCCAGAAAAGCACCCTAGGCACTGCCCACAAGTTTGCTATACTGTGATATACTGATTCAGGAGGCTGATGGATCAGGCAAAGCAGCTATGAACTGAGATTTCATTGTTCAGAATACTGTCCTGCCAGCGAAGTACAGAATCACTGCTTCATGTTAATGCAACCCATAAGAAATTAATAGATATAAAGCATTAAGGAATTGTCCTAAAATGTGGAAGTTTGGGAATAAAATCCTATAGGGTAGGTATGGGTGCTGAAGTCTGAGATGCTGGGCACTTGCATTTCAAAACAATGATTAAACCAGTAGGTATTAGACATGAACACCATCATAAGTTCTACAGTCTCTCTTGTCCTAAATTAACACTATTCAGTTTTCCCTTGGTTGAAATAACAAAACTCAAAACTCCAGTTCTGGAAAACTGATGATTTGCTAAAAACAGTTCAGATCTACTCTTCATACATTCCTCAAACAATATTAAAACAATGTGAAAACTGATGGCAACGAAAATATTTTAGTTACATGTGAGAAAGAACCACCACTTTATAACCAAATTCAAGTCAGCGGGATGCAACTTTTATTTTGACAGTGACTATCCCATACTGGCAAGGAGACAACAGCTGCAGTAACATATTAGTTTGAAAAGTAATAATACTTTCTTATACTCACTGTTGATGTGAAGAGCAAACTCTAGTAAGCTTTTCCAGTTCTTGGCCACTCAGTTCTTTATCTGAATTCCTCAGTGTTGTCACTGGACTGGGAACTGCTGTTTTCCATTTTCTTTCTAAATTAAATCAAAATAATTTTTACTCAAGATATTATAAAAGTAGCATTTGCTTCATATAAAAAAAAACTAGGTGAAACTAATTAATGGAGAAATATTGACAACTTTTCTGTGTATGTTCTACAGTCTTGTTTCAGACTATGCAGAACAGCATCCTATTCTTTTGGAACATACTTTATTTTCATCACATCAGACTCACCAATCCTAACCCAAAAATAAGCTCAAAACAACTGTGGATCAAAGTCTTGATTAGCAGAATAAAGAATTACAAACAATTTGCACCTTTACAATTAAAAGTGTGCAAACAAATCCAAAGCAGGAATACTCTTCTTGTAACAAGCTCAGAGAAATTCTGATATAAATGCTGCTTTTGCTATGTAAATTTTTTAGCCTGGCAATATGCATAACTATTATTTAGAAATGCAAACTAAAGTAAGTTTTTCTCCTACCATATTAGTTTAGCTGGTACTCACCCCACTGTTCCTGTATGGAAGAAAGATTTGCAAGCAGCTGCTCATGATACAGTCGTTCAAGCTGAATGAACTTCATCGCCTTCTCATCTGAATGGAAGGTTAAAGGCAAATGCACGCATACGTGGACATGGTATGACATTTATAATTGGCACCATGTTTGAAAGGGAAGTAATTATACACTTGAAATTTGAAATAAGTGAATCAAAACGAATAATGGCTAGCATCCAGATTTCTGTGCAAGAAAGAAAAAAAACCAGCAGACATGAAAATGGTAGGCAAGAAGTCAAGTAAGTTGAGAAACATTAAAAAAATGAAAATCCTATTCTTTTCAGCAGCTACCTCTTCCCACATGCCTTGAGCACAACGAAAGATTTTTCTAGAAAAGAAATTACTGCAATATTATTATTGATAACTTTACCAAAAAAATGAAATCTCTGGGAAATGAAAAGCAAAACAATGACACAAATACCAGCAGTATCTCTCAAGAAATACAAATATGTGCCAATAACCACGACTAACTGAAAATATGGCTCCTTTCTACTGACTGGCTGGAGACAGTATTAAAACAAGTTCTCCAACTTAAACTTTTGAAAAATACCTGCCCCCCTTTCGACCACTGTATACAACACTGTTGGAATGCTGAGTTTACCTTTTGTCTTCCTGAAGATTCTGCTCACTTTTCTTCTACATGAAGAACTCTTTCCCCTTGCTTAGGGTTATCAGTATATGTACAAAGGTACACTGATAGTCACATATTTTACATCAGTCAGGATAATTCTAGTTCCACCAAGCCTGAGTTGTTAGTTGTGCTGTTTAAAGCTGTTTTACCAGCTATTTGACATGTAATTCTACAATACAATGAGGATAAAAGTACAGTGAATGAGGTTCTTAGTAAAACAGAAAAACCACTTTCCATTATTCATACTAATTAAAACACTGGAGTAATTATTACAAAAACACAACAAGTACTTGTTATTCTTGTTAGCCTCATGCAACAGCATGGCTTATGAATAACAATATTAATGGAAAGAGTATTCCCTGTCTTCAGGAAATCTGTTATTAGAAACAGAATTACAGATCACAGAGAGAGCCTTAGAGGATCACAGCAACAAACCCCGAATTATTGTTAATATGAGGTTCCCCACTGGATGAATTAAAATGTCTGTCATGGATAATTAATACAGTGCAACATGATCAAGTAAGTTCTTTATTAACCTCAGGAAACTGATGGCTGGAGGTACAGTGGAGATATCCTTCATAAATATGTATTATATAGTGGTGTTGAATTCCACACATCAGGTATACATTGCATTAAAAAAATATTTCCTTTGATCACCTTTAAATACAGTGCCTTTAAATTAAAGCAACTTCAATGAAAGAGGAACTGTTTCTACCATGCTGCTTAAATTTTAAATTTACTGTATTTCCCCCTGCACCATAATTCACTACAGAATTTTTCCATGCCTTTAATTTGCGCTGTGCATTTTGGATTTTCTGATGGACACTTCTGAATTAGGATGACCAAAGCAAAATGAAGTATTCTAAGATAGTGATGGATATTTTATTTTATAGATTGCTTTTATAATGTTGAAACAGTTAGTTCTCTGGTTTTATCTACAGGCTAATATAATTTTTCTATGTTTCTTATACCTTGTTATTTAGCCTACTAAACAATAACAATTGCCTATTTGCTATGTTTTGTTTGTAACGAATCACATAATAAAGACATAATCTGTATGCACAAATTCTGTAATACATGGTGCATCTTAGTGAATCACATATACCTTAAGGGCTTACCACTGGCCTCTTCTTTTATTAATCTGATCATTTTCCCTTTAAAGCAAAGAGGAAATCCCAGTCCACCTTTCTAAAATTATAGCTTAACTTTAAGGTTTAATATTATTATTCTCTCACACAATTACTGAAATATATCAGAGTAATTATCAGCACTTCAACTATTACAAGTTTTTGACCAAACTTACTTGCATTATCTAGGAACAAATCAAAATAAACTGAACTATTAAACTGTTCCCAGAAGCAATTACCCATATTTTCCTAAAACAATTTCTCAGATTACCTTGATACGATTTTGACTAATTAGCATTCATCAAATACCCTTTTGCTATTGTTTGCAGGTTGCTGATCTCAGCTCTGTGTGTTTGGTATTTTTATTCCAATCTAGACATTTGTAGTATATACTCTAATCAACTGTTGTGACAATTCCATCATTACTAGTACCCTTTTTGATATAATACATGTCCTAATCTCTAAATTGGACATATTCCCAGTTACTAATACTTAGAGTAGAAGTTACCCTATAAAAACAAAAGGTTCTTTGAAAATATTTTCTTCCTTGTTTATGCTCAGCTAGTAATGATTGCATCAGTACAGCTGTTGGAAATGAATTTATCACTTAATTCACATTCCAGTTGCTTGATTAAGGAGGATTTCCTAGCATATTGTGTATTCACTCATGGGTAAATTATGGTTGTTCACTTCTTTCTAACCCTGACCCACAACATGTTAACAGTAAAGCATTTGCCTTTTATATTTTATCACGCCACAATATTTTAATAATGTGCAACAATTTCTGCAAGTAAAAGGATACATTCCTCCTCTTGAAAATAGGTCTCAGCTATCTGCAAAAGTGAAAAAAAAATTAAGAATCTATAATTTTAATGACATGTAGGATGTAATGTAAACTTTTTATCATAGCTTTAAACATCTGGTTTGCAGGTTCCTATTTAGTCTGGGTAAAATAGGTATGTCCAAACAAAATACATGTATTCCTATTCTAGGAAAAATATTTTAAAAGAGTATCAAACACCAAAGAAATATTAAGTCCTCTCACAAAAAATGGATTTACCCAAATCTTAGTTGGGTTTTATGTTGCTACGACAATAAAAATTATTTCAGAAACAGTTTTAGTTATCCTAATAGAAAGCTTTAAAATGACCTAGAACAGAAGTACTGTTTTTACTGGTACAAGTTCAAGAGTGTGAATTCTGTGCCTGACCAATGTTTCCTTATGTTTGATCAAATTAAGATCATTGCTGTGCTCTCCTGAGTATTACATTGCAACGCGTTAAAACAGACATGGAGGTTTCCTGACTGATGAGAAAAGAACAGTCTTTTGTCTCCCTGTAGACAAAAAATATTTGAGAATTGCAACAATAACTTACTTGTGCTTGTTACAAAACTGTGCAGGCTTTCCTAGAAAGCTGAGGAAACTGACATCTTTGTTTGTAAATGCAATGAAATACAAAAAATATAAACCTCAGAATTATTCCACAGAGCTCTATACTATCATTGACCTTTACAAGCAGCAACTAATCAGTCCTCAGGGACAGCGAATTTTGGCAGCCTTCCTATTTGCCATGCATGGTGAGGCAAGGGCAGAGCTGCAAAATGTGTCCAGGAACTGCAGGTACCCTGATACCAGAACATTCAGGTTGAGGCACCTCATAGATGATACCCCAGTGACTTCTGCGGGAGCACACTAAAATTCAGTCTCAAAATCTTTGGGACATATCAATTTAAGTAGTCATAATATGGAGGGCTTAGATAAGCACTTCTGTAAAAGTCTAAAGATGATTGCTCAAAAAAGACAGCAGCTTGATAGAGGAGTCTAGATTACAAACTGTATTTCCTGGCTCTCAGCCTTACTACTAACCACTAGACCATTCTGAGCCCAGTACCTTCGAAAAACAATGAGTAAGTGACTTTTAAGGTTCTTTATCTGCCTATTTTGTCTGCTGTCCACAATAGCCTCCTAAGGATTTCCGGAGCTGTCAAAGCTCTACCTATGTTTTATATAAAAATACTTCTTAAATTCTGTAACAAGTCCTAAACAAATCAAATTAATCCCATTCAAGACAGGAAAAATAATTGCATCCTATTTTAATTAAAAGTCGACTCTTAGAACAGCCCCTATTATCCCACAGGCTCTATTATCAATACTGACTTCCCACAAACACCACGGATTGTTAGTACTCCAGAACATCTGACAGAGCTCTTGATTTTACGTTGAATTTTGTCATAGAGAATAGAAAGAGAATGTGATAGAAGACTTTTATTTACTAGACTCGGTTTAATGTTACTGTTAGGCTGTATTAGTGATCTGAAATAAAAAAGACTGAAGGTGACAGATTAATTCACTCGAAAGGGAAAAAAGTTCTTAATAGACTACAGGAATGCTAAACTTAAAATCTTTCCCTCTCCCATCACCAATTAAAAAAAAAGGTTATGATCCCCATAAGTTCCATTAGCTTTCTTTCAAACACTCCATTCAAAATACTTGATAATTTTTAGGAAAAACGAGATAGTGTTTGAACACGTTTCATTCTGAATATGCAGATTCTGTTCTCAGTTCTGCCACAGCTCCTGTATGACTTTCAAAAGGTTCTTCCCCTTAGGGTTTGGCTTCCTCATCTGAAAAGCAATAGATTTCACCTCCATCATGTGCAATGGATCTCCCTGATGTTTGTAAAGCATTTTATGTTTTTGCCCTACCTTGTTTTCCAAAAATGACCTTTGTACTGGCTCATGAACAACCACTGAATTTGATGTGGCTAAAAATACAAATTGTTAACCCTAAAGCTAAGCTTCTCGTAAGTTAAGGAAAAGTATCAAAAAGTTCTTGTAAGTTAAGGAAAAGTATCTTCCCTTGAGCATAGATTAGAAAAAATAATTTAAAATTCTCTGTTAAATGTAGATTATCTATAATATGCAATCCTAAAGAGAAACATCTTTCTCCCATAAAACCGCTTATTTGTGTCAAAGAGAAGAAGAATGCAGGACTGTCATTGCAGTTTAGAAGTTTAAAATATTAAAACCATCCAGTTTTCCAAAATAAAGACAATGCAGCTAAGTCAAATCAGACAGCTATAGTTTCTACATATGGCCCACATTAGGTATCACAGCCAAGCAAAAGGTCTTCTAGTCTGCTGTTAGTCTGATACAACTGAACTATAAATTACTACTATCAAGTTCTATCTACATATTTGTTCTGCATCATCACCTCCAGAAAAAAAATCAACATACTGGCCAGTTTGTAAGAAAGATTGCTTTTCAAACCACAGTTTTTCCTTTGGTCTTGCAGGTGTGGCAGCTGTGCTTATATAAAGGTATACACTAAGAAACCTTGAATGCTAACATTAATGCATAAAATTTATGCTAGAAAGAAGTCTGTAACAGTAAAAACAATTCCAGATTTAAAATGTTATTTCGGTATCTGTTGTCCTGTAAATATACCAGTGTCTTACAAACCTTATTCAAGGTATATTAAAGAGTGATTTTCCAAAATCTTCCTGCCAAACGAATTTCCCATTTGGGGAATTAGAAACCCATCCTTAAGAGTTTCCTTTAACTACAGAATGTACAAGGCAATTTATAATTTAACAAATATTAGAAGATCTTAGAGGAGATATTTGCCTTGACCATCTGTTGTGCATCAAAATATCCTGTCCAGATATGAGTATTGGCACAAACTGCATTTATGCATATTTTTCCTAATGAATAAAGGTCTCAAATAAAAATAAAATTGGGTGCAGCACCCCAAAATCACAGAAAGTACCTGATGGAGACACAGAGGCAGTATCTTTGAATCCATCTGCTCAACCTCTTCACGGAGCAAAGAGAAAAGAGACTGCAACGTTTGCTTTTGTTCTTTTGGATGAAAGTTTTCCTTTACTTCAACAGCACCTTCAGCCTGCACAAAATCTGCATCTGTAATAAAAGTATTTTCCTCCTGGATTGCTGTGGTTCCCACTGTAGAAACTCCTTTAAAAAGGACAAATACTAACGTTAGGATTAAAAAAAAATACATCAAGTTGCTTTTTTTAGGAAATTTCAATATGAACGTTATGAATAAAATCGTAGTATAATACTGGCCTTGTCAAAATTAGTTGTGACAGGTCTGTCTCACTGTCAGCTCACCTACCTGACAGAACACAGTAACATACATCAGATATATGTCTATACTTTTAACTGGGACCCTGCTTTTACTTACGGGGGAAAAAAAAATCAAAACACTTAGACTGAAAGCGTTCCACAAAGTTACTAGTAAGAGACCAGGATGACCTAAAAGTTGTTGAGAATGCAGTTTTGCTCAAAAAGGGCAAATAGCAGGTAGGTGAGGACAGTGTGAATGAGATTCTCAGTTTGCCTCTTTGCTCCTGCCAAAGACCTCATATAAGAAGGTGTCCTGGGGGTGGAGAGACAAGGAAGGAAGGACAATTTGACCAGTTCTTGTTCTTCAGATGATAACACAGTGACTCCTCACAGTAACAACAGGATCTTAAAGGACTGTTGGGGTTTTAGTTTAGTCTTAGTTTTTTTCCTGTTAAAGGAATT
>NW_024581066.1:4993168-5005361 GCF_017639235.1 Corvus kubaryi | reverse complement strand
GCTCTAGCCTGCTGTTCCAGCCTGCTGTTCCTGAGAGTCCGGGATCGGCTGCCCAGGGGTTTGTGAAGCCTTTGTTCCATCCCTTCCCGGGATCCCAGGGCACCAGAGCCGCGGGTTTCCCGAGCTCGCTCCGGAGCGCCCCCTGCAGCCGCGGGGGAACCATCGCACCTGCCCTGCTCACCGGGAGCCGCCAGCGCCCCTGCCGGCTGCGAGCGGAACTGCACCCGAGGGGAAATAGCCTGACAGCCGAGAAGGCTGGGACTAGGTTTGTGATTGCTGTTACTGCCATAGTTGTTGTTGTTTTGTTTGACTGGTTATATACATATATATATATATAGTAAAGAACTGTTATTCCTATTTCCCACATCTTCGCCTAAAGGCTCTTGATTTCAAAATATAATAACTTGGAGGGAAAAGGGGTTATATCTGCCACTTCAAGGGGGCCTCTGCCTTCCTTAGCAGACACCTGTCTTTCAAAACCGAGACAAGGACAGAAAGAAGCAGATGATGACAGTGTGAGATTTGATTGTAGGAGAGAGATGTCTAAGGGGGCTGTCCTGCTGAGTGAAAAGGAAGACCCCTCTAGATAGCTGGATTGTTTGAGAGTCCAGGGAATGAGCCAGTAGTGCTGATCTATGTTGGTAACAATGACACAAGGATGTGTAAACTGAATTTTAGATTTCAGAACTTGCTAAACAGAAAACTAGGTTCTCAATTTTACAATCTCAATCTACATTTCCTGGCAGTTTCCTGTTGTCTCCAGTTTTATAGAAGTCAAAAAAAGTCAGGCATTCAAGAATAATGCAAAACATAACAGTGTAAGAACATTACATGAAAAAAACTTTCTGGGTGCAAATCCCACATCTTATTGTTAGAAATTCAAAACCTGTTGTGTATTTTGATCATGAATATGACAGTTATGAGAAAATGTTAAATGAGATTAAGGAAGAAGTGTAGAGTAGTAGTACTGACAGCAGTAGTGGGAGAAATCAACTACCCATATACTGACTGGATCGGTTTCTAACAAAGATCACAGAATAAAAGCAATAAATTACAGCTTCCTACAAAACACAGTCTTAGGAGCAACCAGAAAACTACAGCTGATTCCAACAGTTAATAAACTTCTTTTTTTTTCTCCATAAAACATTGAATTTGACACACTTGCATAAGACTGAACTTTAAAAAAATCCCATAATTATTTAAAACGATTTAGAGAATTAGGCCACAGAAATGTGCACAATAAACTCCAATAAACTCAAGTTATGATGAGTATTGTTCCCCAGCTACACCCATCTCCTGAAGACCATGTTATCATTTGAAAGACAGAAAGGTGAGGGCACTGTTTCAAGTACCTTTGTGTCCTCAGCTTGGGCACTCGGTTTCAGACCCCCCCACCGTGTTCATGGCCCCTGAAACTCAATAGTGATGATTCAGGTTTAGGATTTAGGGCCCAAGAAAGGTTTAAGATTTAGGGGCTAAGAAAATAGATTGTCCATGGAAGGCTCCACCATTTTACTATTGATTATTTTAAACTCTTTATTAAATAAACTATCCAGTTCAGGAGTACTAAATCTCTGTGGGTGGCTATTTTCACAGGGCTGACTGCCAGAAAAAACATGGGTGTAACGTAACATTGCTTTTTCAATATTAATGCACATCTCTGATTTTCCGGTATTTATTTGGGCTTCCTGTGGGCCAAAAGCAACAGGAGACATAACTAGATGCAAGATACAAAGCAGGAAATACTTCTAGAGATGGAATTAAGGCTGTCTTTAAAAATACAGCTTCCTGTTTAGCACATTATCATGAAACCAGAAAAGAGGGTCCTCATGTTCTGGCAAACCTTTTCTCTCAGAAAAACAACCACAGAAACCAAATGTCACTTCAAACTGCACTTTATTAAGCAGTTAATAATCACCTGTCATATCAAAACATGAACATGGACTGCAACATGCTCAACAGCAACTATCATGAAAAACCTTAATTTTAATGTTATCATGATATTGTTGCTAACATGTCCTTTATAAATTGCATTCTTATTCCTACATATAGTTGAGCTGTCACTCAGAATCAAATTCTGCCCTGAAATTTCTTCTCTCATTCCAAAAGAAAGGCCTTATAGTTATTTGGGTTAATTCAACCTTGTTTGATTTTCAACACAAGATAATACTTGTATTTTAGTAGCACTACAACAAAGAGCTTTTATTGTAACACTTAGTAATGCTATTTCATCATAAAGATGTGATGGGCTAGGATCCCTATTTATTTTTTTCTCTCCATTCTTGAAAACAGCACACAATACTACTTTTTCCAGGAATCAATCTTACTGTCCAAAGCAGATAATTTTTTTTTCTAACTAGATACTGGTATCTTACATATATTTCTGACTTTTTAATAAGGAAGGAGTAAGTTTTTTTACTTTATAAAGCAATGATACTTACTCCACCCTAGAATGGAACCAAAGCCTTTACGAAAATGTATGTGGAAAGACACAGAAGACATCAGTGGCCAGGGCACTCAGTAGGCCCATGGCAAAGAGCCGGATCCAAGTTTTTCTTCTGCCAGGCTCACAAATGTTTCAGCTGACACCTTCTATGCCCAGCTGGGTGTGCCAATGTTTCCCAAGACATGGAGAGAAGCAAACTTTCTCTCAATTTCTGAAACAGTTCACAGAAGCAGCCCCAAGTTTGCCTAAAACTTATCAAATTTTGACGCACTTCGTGAATAAAACCCCACATTTTTCAGTGCGTCTCAGGTTTTTTTTCTTCTTTGTCTGTACTGCAAGTATATGAAATGAAGATGCTCTTGCTACCTGCCTGAGAATGAATCAGAGGTGCAAGTATGAGGGATTTGCTATCAAAATAAAATTATGGATGTTGCCCTCAGTTTTTTATGTGAATTTGAATTTTCATACTCAGTAGCACTAGCTTAAGACACCAGGAACAGAAGTTTCTAGTACAGAAAACATATGGCAATATCTTTTTTTAAACATCCTTTGGTACTCAATACCAAATGAAAGCTGTTTCAGACTGATTCATTCAGGAACTATTGAGGAAAAAAGAAAAAAGACCAGCAAGTATTTAAAACCCATTCATTTTTAAAAGAGCTCTTGAGATAAAAGTGTTGGTGGTAAAGATATAACTTTGTCATAGGTTAGCAAGCATAGTCCCGGAAGGGACGTCCTTGCTAAGGGGTGCTTACAGTTTCCTCTGGGAACTGACAGAACCTATCAGCGGCCAGTTTGAATATGGACAATTCTCTAAGCCACTTAAAGTTGTGACCACCTCTGTGATCCACATTTAAGAATAGGCAAACTCCCCCTCCAAGCTCTCTCTCGTTTCCGGCGCTGGCACAGGTGGCTGCGGGCCCCGTGTGGGGGCCAGCGGGCCCGGCCAGGCTCTGCTTGGGCCAGGCCGGGCCGGGCCACGGCCATCCTGAAGCCATGGACCTGTTCCAGCCATGGAACCCCCCCCACTGCCTTGCCGTGGGCAGCCGGAGCGGCTCGGCTCTCCCCCCTCTCCACTGTGATAAGAAAAAATTCAACATTCCAGCTGCAAAGCTGCAAGGCCGAGGTGAGATTAACCCTTTTATTGCTGTGAAGAGCTGAAAACCTGAGGGAAGAGAGAGAGGAGATGCTTAAAGCTGAAATTCTGTTGTGAAGCTATGATATATCAGAGTATCCTGTTGTAATTTCATGAAGATATGGGGGGTGGAGTGTTCAGCTCGTAAGCAAAAGCACCTGCGCTGAGATAGGCAGATGCTGACGCAGCTGTAATTTCATGAGAAGTTTGGACAGGGAGAGATGAACCAGATGAGGACTTTTGCTCCAAATGGGAAAGGAGAAAACCTCAGTCCCTAGAGATGCTCCCAGAGACAGTCCTAAAGATGAAGATGATGAAGACCCTTTGCTCCCAGGGAAGGAGAAGGGCCTCTGTTTTTGTTTCTGAACGGCTCAACCTTAAAATTATACCCCAAAAAACTTCAAGAGTGGACCCTCGAAAGCAGTTGCGGGAAAAGCTGCAAGTCGGGGGAAGGGACTCACACGCAGGTAGAGAGACTCCTCTTCCTAAATGGACTGAACGATATTTGGAAGTGGGCGGCTGTCTCGTTGTGATAATGTTTTCATAGCATGAGCAAGAAGAGACTTCTCTTTCTAAATGGACTGAACAAGGTTATTATGGAAGTGGTAAACAGACTGAACATCTCAAGGGTTGTCTTTTCACATTGTCAGTGGGAGAAGGGAGTAAGGTGGGGGGAGGAGGAGAGTTCTGAAGGTGGTATAATTTTTTTTTTTCCCTTCTTTTAGGTCTGTTAATAAGCTTCTTTATATTCTTTCAAGTTTGGTGCCTGTTTTGCATTTCTCCTAATTCTTATCTCACAGCAGATAAACAGTAATGAGTATTTTGGACCAAACCACTACAAACTTTAACTGAGCAAGCCCAAAATCTTGTTTTGTTTGGCACAGAACCCTAAGTAACGTACATTACTTGAATTTTCACATAATCTATCTTATATTAATATATTTTATTTGCTTCAACACCAAATCCATCCCAAACACTCCACTTTCTTCCTTCTTCCACCTTCAAGCTGCTTTAAGAAATAAGTGGAATAATTTACAGAAAAAGCATATTTTGCAGAATTACCTTGGGCAGAAAAGATTGAGTGCAGGTTACCATGCTATACCATGTTAAGGAATCCTATAATGATTTTACAACATGAAGTTACCAGTTATGCCAGGACTGACCTTTTGAAAAAAGATGAACTCATTTTCAGAGAACGTGGATAATCTGAAGTCCATATTTACAAAAATATATTGAAACAGATTAAATATAATGAATCACTATGTCTACCACACTTAAAGTTAGTACAATTAATTACAAGGAATAACATTATGAATAATCACCAAAGTTTAAATTCTTCAGTTGAAATGTACATCAATTCTTTGGTCAACAGTCCTCTCTAACCAGACATAATTATAGTACATTCAAAACTACGATGAGTATACAAAAAGAATGTGAGAAAAAATTGGGCTCTAGAAGCTATAGACTTGTCAATCCACTCTAATAAGTCTCCTGCAGCATCACAAGGGCTAAAAGGAGGTGCTTTTTCAAACAATAAATAGATGAAATCCAGGAACTACTTACTCCAGGACACCAAAATGGATGCAAAAAGCAACTGTAAGTCAGGTGACAAATTCACTCTAAAGTATTACAGTCTACCAGTTTCCACTTGGGAAAGTCCTGAGATTACTGCAGATGGCAAGCAGAACATGGAAGCAAATGACTACATGTTTGCCTTGTCCTTATACTCTCACCTACAAATACTCTGTTGGCCTCTGTCAGGGGAAGCATTTGGACCTGATGGATCTTCAACTAGATACAGTGATTCTTAATCTTGCATTTCAGTCTACTGATAGCAGAAGCTAGGATCATTTTAGCTTCAACACCTTCCGAGCATATACAGACAGATAATAATCAAACTTATAACTGCTTATTCTTTACAAACAACTATTTAGAGGGTTTCAAACACATTGCAAGTGTGAGTACTTGCTTCTTCTTCTAAAGTAAAAACATGTTGAGAGTGAAAGACTGGCGTCTCTAATGATCACCAATATTCTGCTGAGTCGCAAGTAAACAAAAATGATTAAAATGTAATTTTCCATATTCCTCATAAATTGCTTTAGTCACTTGCAAGAAGAGGAATATGAACAATAAGCTTTTTAAGTCAAATGTCATTTTTTCTAGAATGGCAACATTTAACAGTAATCCTAACAGGTGTGCTTATAGGGAAAAAGATTCATAAATCTCTTCCTCAGTTATGAATCCAAGTAACTCATCCATGATTTCTCAACAGTTTAAAATAATTTTTTTTAAAAAATCACAACATACATGCCATGCAAGTATTTAGTTTGATATTCCAGCTTGCTTGTGTAGTGCTCTGCTGTCACCCACTCAGGAATCTTCCACTCTAGTTTGATTATTCTCTCCTTTAACTCTGAGTTGGTATAAAGACAAGAAAGCTAGTTTGGATCTTTAATGTAGAGGGTGTAATGAGATATTCAGGAATCATTTAAAATGGCTAGTGCTGGAAATTAAATGGAAGATTGCCACTAAAATAATGACATTTGCAACATCAAGATATTGTGACACAGTCAGCTGCATTTTGTGAAAACAGAAGAATCATCAAGTGAGAGTATTGAAAATGCTAAATGTATATTTTTCTTTTCTAGATTTTGCCTATTTGTACAAGATATGGAATGCAAGGCTTCCTTCCTTTCCTGTCTTCACCTATTCTATAATCCCTTAAAATCATAATCAGTTTTCAAATTAGGTCACAAAAGACTTGCCATTTATGAGGAAAACTGTATTTTAAAATTATTTATTTTAAAATGCATGGAATAAAAGCACACGTGAATCAGCTGTGCTTTCAAAGAAAGCTATGCATGAAACATACTGATTTTAATTAATATATACAGCACTATGACACATAAGCTTTAGGATGTATGGCAAAAACCTAATATAACCCATCATGTTACAGTAAATCCTACTCCTTCAAAAAGGGATGAAGGATCTCAAAAAAGAACATGCAATAAACATTAACATTTTCCTTATCCAACTCATATCCAAAAGATCTAAAGAAAAAGTAACATTGAAAATTGGTAAGAACACATTTTTTAAATTTGTCACCCAAAACACACAACCTAGGACGATCTGGTAAGCTTTGAAAAATGTAAGTAAATTTTACAACAGCAGGCCAAGATCAAACTATGTGGTACTCATAACAAGATTCCAAATCTTGACATGAGATCAAGACACCAAAATCTTGCACTCAACCATGATGTTCAAATGAACAAAACCATAATGCCAGAATTTCTGTCTATTTTGATTTGGAAGCCAGCCCCATTTCCATACTGACACTGTGTACCTCCCCCTACCTGCGTTTATTTGATGTGTTACATTTGCTACATAGCCACTGTTTAAATACAGAAGGTGAAAACATTTAGAGTTGAATCTGATTGAAGACTATTAGGAGTTCTGGAAAAAAAAAGTAAACAAACCAAAAAGCTGCCAAACCTTTAGTGAAATGCTAAAAATAATTAGTACAACAACTAAATTATATTTCTTATTAATTCACAGACCTAAACTACAGTGTTACTTCTGAAGTAAACAGAACAAAAAAAATGTAAATGAAGTACCTTTAGATTTTTTACTGGAGCTTCTTTTGCTTCTTGGACTTCTTTTTCCACCTGGCTGTTTTTCTGTAATGGGCTTTTCCTCCAGCTGAGGGTCCATATGGACATTTACAGATCTTCTCTCAGTCTCACTTTCCTTACAGCTTGGGATCCAGTCTCCACTGTCCATATTCTCATTATTATTGATGTTATCCTGTTCACCTTTATCCTGTCGTCCCATAGCAATGCTACTACTGGTCAGAACTTCATTCCCATCACTGTCAAGTTGATTTTCATTTTCATCAGCTGAAGGAATCAAATGAGATACCAAACTTTCTACCCTATAGTTAGCAGGAACACTGTCCTTTGAGTCTATTTGCAGATCATTTGGTGGAAAGTCTCTGTCATCCATTAGAGCGTTACTTGTTGAACCACTTAATCTCCTTCCAGATATTTTTAGACCTAAAATATAAAACGGAACAAAGCATTTATAATATGCATACTATAATAGATAAATAATGCTAATGCCAGCCAATAAAGATTCACATTAGCCAAGTGATACAGCTTTTCTGTATGGGGAGTTTCTTTCATTCATTGACCCATTTAAAGTCTTAAAGCCAGGGATATTTACATACAAAAAAAATCTAGAAAGTTATTTTTTTATCCAATTATAATTGTTCCAGTTACCTGAGCAAAAGCACAGCTGATCTTTACAGCAGTGCTCCCAGTGTTACAGCTGAGGAAATGAGAAAAACAAAAAGATAAACAGAAGCCACCCCATGTCCCCCTCCCCCCCCCCTTTAAATCCATGGCTAAAACAAAAGCATTGTTGTCACATAAGATCATAGTTTGCCTGAAATAAAAATAAACCAGGGAGGAATAAAAGTAGAACAACCCTTAATTCTGTCAGTGATAGTATCAGATCAAACTTGCAGATAGATTAACTGCGTTATAAGAATTAGATGGAAGTAGAACCTGCTTACTGACTCAATTGTCACATTATTTTCAAGAAAACATTCAACATGTCTTCAGTATACACAGAAGCAGATGGTTTGTTGATAAAAAACCTAATCCCCCACCTACCCTCAGCAGGAGTCAATTTTCCCTTTTTGTGAAGATGCAACTCCAATCAATGCTGCAATTAGACACATTCATGGGAACAAAGAAAGAGTAACTTAACAGAAGACCTACATGTTACAGGATCATTATTGTATCTGCTCCTATCTTTAGCCTTTAGAAGCACGGCAATACTGCTGTTCAATTTAGCAACAATATACCTGAAATACAGCTCCATTATGAACATCTCACTAGATTTAGTTCACATTTTAAATAGTGCAGCCAAGAATCAGCAAGCACTCTTGTATTACAGAAGAGCTTAGGTAAGCCTCCTACAGCAGCTACCTATACTTTCCTTCAAATGAAAATACGTTTTAGGCTACCTGTTTTCAACAGGCTTTCTTAACTCTTGGCATACACAAGTTGAGTAAATTAAATACACACTTGCTAAATATGCAAGATAATCTTTCATTTTAGTTGCTAGAAGAATTAAAATTGCAGACAAATGGAAAAAAAAAATCAAAAGAATATGTAGGCTTTCCTTCATACACAGAAACATATTTCTGGTAAAGATTACTGAAGAGATTTTCCCCAAATCATTCCTTCATAAACTTTGTACCTGCAAAAAGGACTGAGAAAAAAAAAGAAAAGAAAAACAAAAGATCACTCCTGCTTTAGGGATAAGAAGGAGGATTTAGGGAGCTACAGGCTGCTCTGCCTCACCTCAGTCCTTGGAAGGTAATACAGCAAGTTAGCCCAGAAAGCATTTTCAAATACATGAAGGATAAGAAGGTCATCAGGAGCAGTCAGCATGGATTTATGATGGGTAAGTGGTGCTTCTACAAAGAGCTGACTTGCTCAGCAGAGGAAAGGGGAGTAATGGATGCGATTCCCTGTGACTGTGGTGAGGCTTTTCACACTGTCTCCAATAATATGCTCACAGACAACCATACAAAGCACAGGCCTGATTAAAGAGACAGTGAGGAGTTCCAGAGAAGCACACAGAGGGCAACAAGCCACCACTAGCTGGGCAACACAAAAACAAAAGCCAGCACCACCCAGGACAACTCCATCTCTGCTTCCAACCTGAAGAACTTGCTAACCACTTCCAGCCATACCAGTCTAACAAAAATTACAGCCTACCCTAAAACATACAAGCAGCACCAGGGAAGGGTTAGACTGGACATTAGGAAGCATTTCTTTACTAAGGGTGTGGTCAAACACTGGAACAGGCTTCCTAGAGAGGCGGTCAGTGCCCCAAGCCCGTCTACGAGGCACTTGGACAATGCTCTTTACAACATACTTTAACTTTCGGTCAGTCCTGAGTTGCTCAGGTATTTGGACTAGGTGATAACTGTAGGTCCCTTCCAATGGAAATATTCTATCCCAGACTAGAAGAATAATGCATTATACATTAGAGATGTAAGTTGCATTTTCCTTTGTCAGCCACATTAGATGATAATCGGTTTTCCTTGAACACCAGAAAGACAAAGGGAACTCTAGAGGAGATACTGAGAAGTTATCTGGAGAATGCATCTGTTCTCTAGACGGATGCTCCTTAATCAAGCCATTTTCTCTCAAAGAAAGTTAAACACAAAACAAAAGGTTAAGGGGAGAACAAAACTTTAATCAGACCAGAAAGAATCAGAACTAGAAGGTATTGTGATAGACACCCACACTACAGTTATGTTGATTTATTGATAACTGTTCTAAAGCACTAAAAAAATAATCCCAAACATGACGTTATATTTGAAAGGTTCAGATTTTACTCTTTCTGCCATATGAAATAATAACTACTGCTGCTTTCCCTAGCTCATCGATCAAATGATGTATCAAAAGAGGTTGAAGTAAATTGCCCAAACCCAATACGGAATTAGTTTTAACAGCAATAATTAAAAATCAGGATGTCCTACCACCACTGTCTTGCTTCTGTCCGTAGAAAACAGTTTATCCTTTCAACAGCCAGCAATGGGAAAGAGAAATATGAATGCATTTGAACAAGGCATTTCCTATTTGATTGTGAAAAATGAGAAAAGATGCTTGTGACAAGTGATATTTTCTGTAGAGGAAGCTAACATTCTGATGGAAAATGTTAACTCACTTCCTCTGAACATTTGGCTAAAATGATAGTCTGTTTCTAGCTGAGAAGCTGGAGAGCACAACATTTCTTGGTTTATTGCCTGAAACTCAGTATTTCTCCAAATAAAAGTAGCCCTGAAAATCTATTCCTTTCTACAACCCTTAGGACTCCTTAGAGAATGAAAATCCAAAAAGAGCTAGTTCAAAGAATTTAGAACAGGCTTGCCCTTGATCTTTTAAATGGATTTCCCCTCCCACCCAGATGAAACTTTTTACCTTCTTCATTTTTCAGTGCTGCTATTTGCAGTTTCTTTTGAGTTCACCAAGGCACTAGGCAGGTATCAAAGTGAATCTAAATCCTGTGAGAATGAACTCTAGCTCTGTCTAAAAACACACATAGAAACACTTATTTATAAACAAAAATGGAATTTAAATCCCTCATGATTTAAACTATATTTAAAAGGCCATTAACCTGCAGTTCCTGTATTTACTGTTTTGCCACTAAATTGAATCGTAAACACAAACAACATGTTTAAAAACAATGTTTGTTTCTTCATAGGCCCATCTGTCCTCCCTTCACTGGTTGCTCAAAATTGAAATAAAAACTAACACTGAACAGAACTGTGCTGACCTTTGTTAAAAGGTACCAGTGAATAAATGTGCTTCAGTTGCCACACAGATTCATACAGTTGGCACATGTTATCATGGAGATTATAGCACAAATGAAAAATAAAATGGAAAATATTTGCCAAGTGGCTAAAAGACAAAGTCTGTATTGAAGAAATTAGTTGCATGCTTGTTTGCTTTAGGACAAACAGTATGTACATTAGAGAAATGGCCCTCACTTGTATTTTAGGTCAAATTCAGTTTTAAAAGGCCCATGCTCATCAGTGTTCTCTATCATGTACTTCATACAACTTAATAGAATTTTGACAACTTTTTCAGTTGCTCGCTTTTTTCCATCTATCCTTATTATGGAAATATAACCTTAAATACAGCTGTTTGGATTGTGTTTTTTGAATTAAAAAAAAAAATGTAGTAAGAAAGTAAGTAAAAAAGTTTCATCTGACCTGGCACAGATGAAATTTGAAGAGGACATTAAAACAAAACCAAACCACAAACACCACCAGCCCCCCTAAACCCTCATACTAACACAGCTCCTTCATCCTGGACAGCTGGGGGTGGTTTGTGAATGTTTCCTGAACATACAGTGTAGTATTTCATTTACTGATCTAGGCCATATCTTACAGAACAATCAAGATCATAACATTGTTTCTTCTAACATTCAAAAAGTTACATCAAATTGGTTTTTTATTCCATTTGATTACCTTCATATATAGCTCCTATGCCAAAGACACTATTTTCCCTCTCTCATTCTCATGCCATTTAATTATTCGGTGTTAATTAAAGAGATTTAAGTCTTTTAATTCTTTGAAAGTCAGCTTCCCCACTCTATTACCCACACTGCTCTATTCAAAGTGAATGGGCATTTCAGATGGTTCCCAGTGTTGCTTCTATGCGATATTTTCATTAACTTCGATGATAAACCATAATAGCTGTATAAAGTCTGCAGTTAAAAGCAGTTATAAGCATTTTTGACGATTTAATTAAAAATTAATTATAGCAATAAGCACTCCAAAAGGAATAACATAAAATTCACTGAGATAAACAGAATATCCCCAACCTTTTGGAATGAATAAAGCACATCTATATGCAATAGGAATTAACCAGTTTGTTATGATGAAAACCATCTCAAAGAGATACCAAATAGAAAACTGACCATGAGTCCAAGCTTTCTTCTTCTCCCAAGATATAATACAGCAAGTGTTACATGCACAAGAGAATTCATTATGTCCTGCCAGGCACTAATCAATTACAATCGGGAGC
>NW_024581066.1:4658404-4993068 GCF_017639235.1 Corvus kubaryi | reverse complement strand
AAAGGGGGGGGGCGGTGGTGTGCACAATATACACAGAACAAAATGTACAAAAGATAACCTGGATCCCAGCAAGGTAAAAAGGTAAGAGTTTTAGAAAGGAAAGGACAGCACTACATTTGGCAACAGCAATTTGGTCTAGAAAAGGTTGCTATGTAAACAAACAAACAGGCTGTCTAGAGATGTTGTGGAATCCCCATCGTTTTAAAGAAGAAATTCAGCACGTCTCAGGTTTAAGGACAGGTGAAAAGTAGACACTACCTAGTAATAAAGGAATTTAATTTTCTTTATTGTTGCTGGGGTTTTATAATCTTCTTTCACCGCCCCCCCCCTTTTTTTTTACTTAAATACAAGCAGCTTTACAAGTTCTAGAGGAAAAAAAAGATCAAACTGATTCCATGAAAATGAAACAAGTATTTTGAAAAACCGGTATGTTTACAGAGTTGGTGTTTCTACCATTAGAACAAAAAAAAGGAAAACTGTAGAAACACTAAAATTTAAAAAATGACTAAACCTAACCCACATATTTCTTAAGAAGAATAAATCTGTTGATCTTTCTGATAGCTGGTGTGAAGATACTGTAATTTAAATATTGTCTTGTAATGCCTCTCTTCATACTGACAAATAATCTTCCACAAATTAATAAAAACCAATGTGAAAACTGTCATGGCCATACACAATCAAAACACATACTGCAAATTCTTCTTACTGCCCATTAACATCCACATAGAAGGAAAAAGATTGATCTCATTTTATGAACATTTATATTTAATACCAAAATGAAGATTCAGTGATGGGGGGAAACTCTAAATGACACAGTATCTACATGTCACTATGTAAAAACTACATATAACATAGCATTACGAGTCCATTAGCTTGCAAGAAAAAGGACAATGTCTACTGTGCTGTTACAGGAGATAATAAACAAAAAAGTCCATATGTTCTTTAGAGAAGTTCAAATGCAACTTCTCTACAACAGTTTGCTTCTTCATCTAATGTGGAAGCCAAGATATTTTATCACCAGAGTGCCCTTGCCTCGCCACAACCAAGAAAAGTTGCTGAAGTTACCATCACAGAATTTGCTATAGAAAGAAAGAGACAGCAGACAAAGGTGGTAGGCAATTCATGTAGCTGTAATCTCACAAAGCCAGACCAATTCCAGCTAGCAGAATTATGCACTGCATTGTGTTTTATATGAAATACAATGGTTGGAATGCTGCTGATTCTAAAGAAAGGGGAATAAAGATATTTGTATGTATGCTTTCATTACCTAACCTGACACCTCTGCAGAAAAAAAAATCCATGCTGTTGTGCTGTCTTATAGCATGGACTCACTAGTAGTTTATCACTTCAAAAGATAGACTTATATCCCTTTACTGGACAGCCTCACCATGAGAGAATCTCATTAACATCCTCCTGACTGTTCAGTTTGCCCTGTTTGGCTTTGAAAAAAATGTACTAGGGGTAAAAATATCTTTCTATGTGCTTTCTGCTTCTGTGTCAGATACACAGATTAAGAGGTCTATTTATTCAAATGTGTTAAGTCTGCTGTCCTTCAAGAAGTATTCAGATGCAGGAGTGGTTTATCTAATTTCATTGAATTTACAAAAATGTCTGAGTATGAACACTTTGGTGCTTTGGCACTTTCTGACACTGAAGTGACACTTCTCAAGTGGCAGCGGCATTTAAAGGCGCAGCGATCTTCACATCTATAAACAGCAGGAATAGTGAGGTTTAAAGAGGAAGTTCCACATGCTATTTTCAACTTCTACGCTTCCTAGTCATACTGCTGATTCACAGTTTTAATAAACAATGATAAACATACTGCCAGGCATAATCTACTATTACACATTTAACATTACTTAAAAATATGTTTCAGTCAGCAGCCAAATATAAGAAGTTTGTCTGGGAACAAATAGTAGCTTTTAGTAGAACACATGACAGTTCTGTCAAAAACTTCACACAAACAACTTCTTTATCAGCACTCAAAATACACAATGATGAGTCCCCCAAGTGTCTGAAAAGTTTTGGGTCTCAAGCTTCACTAGAACAAATCTGACTGAATGTTACAAGAACAAAAAGCAACCTCACCATTCTATGTGTTCCTTTTTTTTTTTCTTGTCTGCACCAAAACACCAGAATGTATATTGGGTGTATATATATACATGTATATGGTAGAAAGGCAGTAGACCAGACTGCTTCAGGAGAATGGAGAACTCTCATCACTGCAGCTCTTTTATAAACAGTCTAGACAAATGCTGGTCAGGAATAACCTATGAGTAACTGGTCTTGCCTTGGGATGCATGAACCTCCTTTTAAGTCTTATGAGAAGCAGTAATTTGCCTTTTTTGATTTTTTAATTTTCCTTCTAATTGAAGAACTCCCAGATTTTTGTAACACTTCAGAACATGTGCACAAGTTTGATTACAAAGCATAACAAAATGAAAAGCTTCCTACTAGACAAATTTATGCATCTTTTCTAGGATAGGTACATTTTCCTTACAGGAAAAAAAAAAGTCCTGCAACTCCACAGACTATATTTATGAGAATTAATCAGCTCAACTCACTTTTATCCAAATCTTTATTTTCCAAGGACCTGATAAAGCTGTCAGATCCTACCATCTCATAAGAGAGGTTGCTAAAAAAAATACAATAATAAAAAATCTCTCATGATCTCAGGTAACAGTTTTCAACATATATGAAAAAGCAGAGATGACAGAACAGATCCCTTGAAATGAAGATGCAAGAAGAATGATCAATTATCTAAAAGTTGCCCAACTGAAGAAAGAAGAGCGTTCAAGATTTTCTGAGAATTAGATTTCATAGTGAGACTGAATTTCATAATTTTTATATATTGATGAGGGACAAGCAAGTTTTATAGCCCACATCAACACACAGAAAATTAGTATTGTAAAAATATTCATTGAGGTCCTAAATCATATCAAGGCCAGAAGCAAACACAAATAGAAGGGAAAGCTGTCCATAAAAGTTATGAAACAATTCTCCATAAGTATTACATACTTGAGGTCCCTCTGTTATCAAGCCTGCAGGTCCAACCAGAAGGTTAATTAAGAACAGAGCTAATTGTTAGAGCTTCAATAATTGCCATCATTAGAAAATCAGAATATCCAGCAGCTCTACTAAATTCTTGCATCAATTTGCTTTATATTTCCTAAAGGAAGGATGGTCTAGTTTCTACATTATTCAGTGTCAGACACAAATGAATGAGATCAAATCCCTTCTTTGCTCTGAACCTCCTCTATGAAGTCAGTCACACTGTTACATCATCTGTATTGCATTTCTTAACCACAAAGTACTGCTATATTTCACAGGGATGTATCAAAGATGAATACAATAAAAGATTGTGAAATAAATATTTTGGTAAAGGGGACCATACAAGGACTGTAAGGAGGTACAATACATTTGATTTGGTCTTTTTTTGGCCCTTAAAGGCCTGAGCAAGAACTCAATCATATATGAACTATAAGAAACCTATGTTAAGCAAATTACAACCCCCAAAAATTAATCACTGGTGTAACTTGGCTGAAGTTAATGAAGCTGCAACCACTTAAACCCAGTGGTGAATTTAGCCTTGAGTGCTGTTTCAACTCCGCCCCGTCCAACAGGAAGTTATCACAGTAAATTCATTTCAGCTCTAATTGTGTAAATAGATATTGGCCATATGAGCTGTCTCTAACAATTTACATGTATTTTTGACTAATAGATCTTTGAGAGGTTTTCTGAAGCACACAGTTACCAGTTTCTCCATGTAAAATTTGAATGCTTGCAATATCTGAGCCTGAAAACAGAGATCTAATTTGTTTCAGATCATCTTTTCAAAAAACTATTATCAAGGCCACTTTAAGAGGTTTCCATTTAAAAAGGATCTTTCCATTACAAAATCATAACTATCACAAACATTAACAAAAACTCAGTACTCTAAGGTAGTAAAAACTAACTTAACTTAAAACCCAGAGTGAGATTGTTTCAATTGATACCATGACAGAAGAAATTTAACAGCTCACAGAGACACTGAATGACTGTTATTTCTCCTGGTGTTAATGATGTCATATTTCAGTATTAAAATAGTAGACTTCAACAGTCTTCCAGGAGAAAAAGAGAAGTCCAGGTAAGAAACTAAGCAGCTCCCAAAACAACATGGAATAAAGAGTAATTTTATATGCCAACTCTTCCTAGGATCAAATCCTCCTAGGATCAAATGTGTAAGCTCTGCACTGTGTATGTCACTTTATAAAATAAACACATGAGTCAGTGAAAATGCCAAAATATTACTGAACAACTGACAAACTTGTAATTTCAGGACAAGATGCACCCCAATTTGTTTATTTTACCAAACTGGGTCAACTGTAACACCGTAACAACAGAATGAACAACTCCTGAGCTGTGATGCAGGTCCAGATGTAATGTTGGTCTAAAGTGATAAGATCATCATGCCCTCACTTAGAGGCTAAAAGCACACAAAATTCCAGGTTAAAACCATTAAGAAAAAACCTCCAAAGTGCACATTATGAATTTCCATATTATTTCAGTAACATATTCACCAAGTGAACTTAAAAATCTTCCTAACATGCTCATATTATTAAGATAAAATGAATACCAGGATTAGTTTTAGGTTCTTTCTTTTTTTAACCTAAATTTATTCTGAATTAATCTGAATTTGCCCTGCAGTGTAATATTAATGTTCCAAACAAAAATCCCAAGAAAATTAATTGCATGGACACAGAAAAGCAGTGCTAAAGCTCACATTCTAAGCCCATGCATTAGCAATTCACTTGGGACAGGTGGAGCAGCGCATTGGAACAACAGAGGAAAAAACTTCATGCTCCTAAGCAACTCCGTTCCTAAAAAGCAAGCATGCAACACAGTAGATTTGTCTACAGAAATCTCTGGCACTAACAGCATTTCACCTGTACACTTTCCTTATCAGTTAACCACACAAAGACATCATAGTTATATTGTAAGTAGATTAATAAGAAAAAAACAACAAAAAAATCTTAGTGCAACAGGCTCTTGAGCAAGACAACATTTCAAAAGCCCTCTGAATAAAGACTTATAATGAGACCAACACACAAACACATGCTGAGTGAATTTAAGTCAGCAGAACACGCTCACCAGAATTCAGTGAAGAGAAATTCTGAGAGAAGTAAACAGAAAAAGCATCTATTAGAATGTTTTCACTCCTGCCCACAAAGTCTTAATAGTGCTTTTCTTTGCATGCACACAAAAAATATTTGCAGTAAATTTAGTGCTGATGAAAGATGCCAGATTGATAGCCCTAGGGACTGAGTTTCTCTGTACACACAGAGTGAGAAAGTTTGTAACCCTGCCAAAATGCCTTATAATACACAGCTTATGCAACCATCTTCACACTACAAAACCCTTCCCCTCTCCACTGAAAATGTTAAAAATATTTCTTAGTGTTCTTTAGAAGGGAAATAAAACATGGACACTGTAGTTAGCATCAGTAGGGACAGAATTCAAGGCATCAGATCATTTAAAAAATGTTTATTTTTGTTCTGAATGGCTCTTTTGTCAGCTGTGACCTTTGCTGCAGTGTTCGTAAGGCTGCAAAGTCAATCTGCACCTGGTATGAAAAAGTTTTCCTATTAAACAGCATGGTATTGCATAACAAAAATAGTGAAGGAGTGGTTTAACTTTTTTAATCAAATAAGCTTATTCTAGCATACATGACCATACACCTAGTGCTCAGAAACTATCTCAGAGAACTGACTTCATAGTTTCAGTTAATTGGTACCTACGCAGTCACTCTCCAGTGATCTGCACAATTGATCTACCAGATTTTTAATGGACAGGAACTCCCTATTAATCAGGTTTTCAGTGCTAGTGGAATCTGCATTGTCACATGGAGCAGGCAAGCGTCCAAGGAACCTTGGATTCTAGTTTCCCTTGCTACTAATAGCTTGGCCAAACAGCAGAACTCCCCCACTCCCTAACCACTGTCCCCCATCCAAATGTCAAGCCATTTTTAATTGTCAACAGAGGACACATAGGAAAGCAGTAAGCTAAGGTTTATAGACCATAACAGCTCCAAATACAAAATCGCTGACCTCTTTGTAAAGGCTGCCTTTCACTTCAAAGGAAGATGTCTAATACAACCCACAGGTTGCAAACTCACTGGCCTCAAACCAGATTGTGGCATAGGATTAAATGCTACTCCAGTTCTTGGGAGATTTCCTTTGTGCCATGTATGGGCTTGGAGTGGGGGACAGCGATGGCTAGAAAATATGACAAAAGAATGAGGCTACTCTCTGAAAGATTTTAAAATAGAATTCTTCCTAGAGACTCTTTTCCTGAGCATGCACTGTTTAGAGCACTTTTGAAGAAATCTCTTACTCCTTCTACTATTTCCCTTGGTCACCAACCAAAGCATTACAATAAAATTGTTCAAGTATGCTTAATAAAATAAGTGAAAACAATAATTCTGTGGCATCCTGCATCTCAGCAAAGCAGAGATGTTTCTGCCAACTCAGGCATGTAGCAGGTTATTTTATTTTCACATTACTGAAGCAAGTAAGCTTAAGTGATTCCTTCAGCTCTTTTGTAAGAGCTTCTTTCATTTCTGTTGAAAGCTTTTTCTAAAATTCACATTAGAGGAGGTATTTGGTAACGTGTAAACTTTTCAAACTTAATCTGTATTCTGAGTCTTTAGAGAAAACTCTAATGATAAGTATCCACTAGGAGGACAAGGAAAAAATACGATCATGCAAACTTCCATTCACATACTCACCAGATTATTTTTGTGCAAGATGGAAATTCTGTCAAATTTGTACATAAAATGAAGTATAGGCATAAGAGTTTGAAAACCTGAGACCAAGATCTAGGTACTTCTGCAATTTGCACCCTTACTTAGAAACGATTGTCAATATTTACTATGGCTTAAGTGGTTAATACATAGAAAAATAACATTAAAAGGCTAATGCTTTAATATTAACTTGAAAAATAAGCTTTAAATTGAGCCAAATAAAGGTAAATGCAAAAGGTCTTTAGAACCATTGAAAAAAAACCCATCAAGTCTCTTTACTGTCTTTTTGACCCCCACAACTAATGAGCTCTTTTGGTTCAAGCATAGCCTGGAATCCAATCAAGTAGGTAACCTTTTTGATTCTCTCTGATTTATTTCAGGAAACAATAATTAGGAGGAAACAATTTCAGAGCACTCAACAATGCACATAAATTACAAAGACATAAGGCTCTATGAGGTAAGACTGTAAATTCAAATATTTGCATGTGGCGATAGCTGGATTAAACTAGAAAACACACACCACAATCAGCCATTAATGTAAAAATAATTGTTCAAATGTCCCTGCAATACACTTCAATATAATAAACAATTTTCTACATTGTAATTTCTAAAGTAAAAATATGTACAAAACTTACCATTTTCCTAAGGTTTCAACAGTTTGTCAAAGGTAATGACCAGCTCATAAAAAGGTAGTTCTTTAAGCATGAAAGATTCAGCATATATCTGGCAGTTCTAGTAGGGGGGAAAAAAACAAACCATGAGTTTAGCCCATAGAGACCTGTGGTTCAATCCAGGCAAGCACTAAACTAAAATAAATAAAAACATGAAGAAAAGTGTATAATTTCCAGTATATGAAGACTTGTCAGGGCATTTTGTCATTTGGCTTTTATTAGCAAACACTCCTTTGAATAATCTCAGTTGCTCTGAGCAGCCCATTCAAAGATGACCCTAGCACTCCTGAGTTCTCCAACTGACAACAAAAATTTCCAAAATTGATTAATTAAGCTTAAAACTATACCTAACCTTTCTGTGGCTATAGCCGTCAGTAAACATTTGATAAGGAATGCTGAATTAGGATATTACTAAATACTTGCTCTAAGAAAATCAAGTTCTGCTTGATGTTCTAAAAGCCCTATAAATTACTGAATTATCAGACTAATTAGTAAGAGAGGGGAAAAGCTATTATAACATAAAGTCCAGTTTAAAAATGGATTGAGGTCTATCCCATCATCCAGCTGAACAATCTGTCCATTTCCCTTAAGGCACAGGGAAAATTTTTATAGCACTCAGTGTGAAAAAGCAGAGTATTTAAAAATAAATTGCAGATACGAAGAACTTCTGCATTTGCTAAGGCACTTTTCTAAATTCAGCCCAGCCCCTCTTCATGCCCTGTGCAGGTCCCCCAAGAAAAGAACAACAAAGCCACAATTTTCTATCCCAATTTCTGTTTTAGAGAGATATACCGAACAAAATGACTTTGTTTAGTAAGTAGGTAAGTATTAATTTCTCACTTCACAAGCAGAGAAACAAGATACAAGAAATAAAGCAATTTGCAGAAAATCATACAGAAAACCTACTTCTGAACCATTAATTTGAAGACCAGTTGTGCCCTGTGATTTCCAGATCTCTCTTGCCTTCTGCACAAACTAGACACGGAGCAAGGAAACACGTTTGGGAGGATTCTCTCTCCCTTCCCCCATCACACTGCGGCCACTCACCTGCCACTGACAGGCATTCACATAGTATCCCTGAAGGATGAACTCCAGTTTGGCAGAACTTGAAAACGTTTTGAAGATGGTCTTAAAGTTATTTCTCTTTCAGGCACTGGGGACGTTGCCGGAAAGACAACGTCACTGCTACCGAAAATTGAGGGTTCAACCTAAACCGTAATTGCAACAAGGTATCGAGCAGAGAGAAGCCGGCAAGCACCGATGCCGGAGATCCGCCGGAGCAAGATCCTGCACCTGCCGAGGGCGGCAGGGCGATACAAACAACCGAGTCCCGAAGTGACTATTTAGCTGCAGACGCGGAGATCAAAGACTCTCGTGAAACACCCAGGCAAACCTCAAACTAAATACGTAGCTCCTGGGACTTCACCGACACACGGAGCACACATCGCTGCACGGGCGCCCGGCAGAGCGCTTCCCGCCGGCCCGAGCCCCGCCGCCCGAGCCGCCGCTCGCCCCAGCCCTCCCCGTACTCCGCTCCGGGGGCGCCGCGCCGGGGGCAGGAGCCGCAGCGCCGGCACTTGCTCACCCCGGCCGAGGCGCGCAGCCCGCCCGGCACCGGCACCTTCCCGCCGCCCGCCCGGCGGCCCTAGCCCGCCCCTGGAGCGCCCAGTGGCGGCCGACACAAGCAGAAGGCGGCGGCGGTGTGCGGCACCGGGAAAAGCATCTCACCTTCCCCTCCTCCTCCCCCTAATGATAAGCCGCTGTCAGCTCACCCCAGCTCCGCGGCGGCTCGGGCGGCCGGGACCCGCCAGCCGGCATGGCGCGGAGGCGCGGGGGCCGGTGCTGCCGCAGGCTGCCGGCGGTGCGGGGCGGGCACCATAGAGAGGGCGGGCGGCGGGAGGAGAGCCCTCCGACGGCGGAGCGGAAGCGCGCTGGAGAGGCCGGGCAGAGCAGGAAGTGACGGCCCGGTTGCCGCGGCGCTCACGCTGCCGGAGCTGGGAGCGCGGCGCGGGCGGCGCGGCGATGCTGGCGGGCCGGGCCCCGCTGGGCGCCGCGGGCTGCGGCCGCCTCCTGGCAGCGGGGCTGCGGGCGCTGCTCTGCGGGCTGTCGCCGTGCTGGGTGACGGCAGGGCGGCAGTACCCGGCCCTGCGGGTAGCGGAGCCGGCGAAGGAGAAGCGGCTGGTGCGTAAGGAGCAGCGGAGCAGCCTCGTGGTCCGCCGCTTCATCGCCTGCCCGCAGCTGGCGCGCACCGTGTGGCGCTGCCTGCAGCGCGGAGCCGGCCCCGGCCCCCAGCCCCTCCTGCTCGAGTTCGCGCCTGGTGAGCTGCCCCGAGGCTCCAGCGCGCCCCAGTGACCTTGGGCGGTCAGTCCGAGCTGCCGCCCTCGCCACCGGCGGTGCTGGCACCCCGGCCCCGCGAAGGGCTGGGGCTGCTGCGGGGAGGGGCCGGGGCCCTGCTTCTCCCGGGATTTCGGGCGGGGATGGCAGCTGCGTTGCGTTCCGGTGCTGCCCCGGCCGGAATCCCGGCTTGGGGCTGTCCCGGACCCGCTCCCCGGCACCTTCCCAGGAAATCTGGGTGTGGGCAGCGGGGTGTGCCTGGGGGGTCCATTTATGCAGAGCTTGGGGAATGAATGAGGGTGCAGTCTGGAGGCTTGAGTCACTCGTGATAAAACTTTCCCGTAGAGTGACCAGAGATGTAGTTTTCTGTCAGGTAATACTGTAATTTTGTAGGCGAATTTTATCAGTGAAAACACACCCAAGATTATGGGCTATAGTAAGTCCTCTTCAGTTACCTAATGGTTTGGAGGTTTTATATGTTTATGTTATATGCAGAATGTATTTTAAAGATAATGTGGGTAAGATTTCACGGTATGTTTCAGTTGGCAGAAGAAAAAGTAGTAGAAATATTTGACATGTTATCTCCAGTGCTGCTCAGTATCTAATTGTAATGCTATGCTTAGTGTAATTCAGTGAGCAATCTCACGCAGGCTGCCTGTAAATCATTTCTCTAACTCTTGTTTTGAAGTGTATTTAAACAAACACAAGCTGTCTCCTGCTGAAGGTGATGTGTCCAAAGTGTTGTGTTGGGAAAATCACTAAAGGAAATCACTTAGAAACAAAAATGCACTTTTTAATTTTTTTTCTTTTTTTAAAATTTTTCTACTTCAGGTCCTGGGATTTTGACTCGAACTCTGCTTGATGCAGGTTTTAGAGTGGTAGCTCTGGAAAGTAACTCAGATTTTCTTACAGACTTAAAGGTATACTTTTGATTCAGTTGCACGTTTCTAAAACGTAGTTAAAGGGAAAATGAGAAATTAACTTAAATTGTTGTGTAATTATTGGATCAAAAAGGAATTAGGCAGTGATTGTTACTTGCAACATGTGAAATAATGCCTACTAACAGTAAGTAGGTTGGTATTGTACATTGCAAATGCAGAGTATTTTTTAATTAATTGATTTGGCATTTTGTGTATGTAGGAATTCAAGTTCATACATAGTCTTCCTATGCATAAATAAAATTTCATGCATAAATTTGAAACTAATCTGAGTCATTGTTGATGTTTATGTTTAAGCAAGAGTTCTGTATGAAGCTTTAAGAAATCTGTAAAAATAGTCTTAGTTATTCTGATTATCTCACAGTGTTGTTTAATCTGTTTTCCTGCAATTGACACTTACATGTGTTGTCCTCTCCTGCTCTCCTGGGCTTTGCATGGATTCAGAGGGGGTCAGACACAGAGCTGCAGAAGTTGCTGTAGAAGGTTTGCATTCATTGCTGGTTTGGAACCAATGACTCTCACGTGACTTAAAATATGTATAAAAGGCATTGTCTCCACAGATATGAAGAATTCTAGTTTTAAATTGTTAAAATAAGTGGTTTGCTTAGTGGAGTATAGTTGTTTGTTTGTTTTAAAACGTTGTAGAACATCGTACTCTTTCAAGAATGTGGTTTAAAGCTCAAGTTGAATAGCACAAAAAAATGTCAAAATGCCCTGTACAGGGAAGGGGCAGTTATTTTATCAGCTGAAAGAAAGAAGCTATTCTTTTTATCAGCTGTAAGAAGCAGCTCTGAGGTTTGACTTCTGTTGACTGGGTAACAATTTTAGGTAGTGCTTGAATGCATTTTTTGTTTGGGTTGGGTGTTTTGCAAAACCAGTTACTATATCCAGATTTGTTCAACTAAAGTTATTTTTATTCAGTCCCTAGAGAATAGCCTGGATGGGCAGTTAAAGGTGATTCATGGTGACTTCTTCAGAATGGATCCTTTGACAAAGGGAACATTGAAACCACCTGCTGTGTCTTCTGACAAACTTTTTGAAACCATGGGTGTAGTAGCAGTTCCTTGGAGGGCAGGTATATGTTTATGATCCCACATGTTACAAACGCGTGTTTGAAGGGTGCATAGGCAGTTTGGCAACATCTTTGGGATTTGCTTGAGGTGTATGTTCTGTTTAATACACGTGCTGGATTAATGGATACTGTTTTCTACATTTCAGCTTTACTTAAGACTCGTGATAGCTTCATGAAAACCCTCTGTGGCAATATCAAATAATTAAGTATTTGCTTGTCTGTTAAAGGTTTAGTCTAATGCAAGCTGGGCTTAGCTTTGACTAAGGCTTGAATTGTCTTAATTCTTGAACAACATGAGGTCACAGACTTTCTTCTCTTAATTGCTTGTAGTTTAGACATTAGAATTAATGAGAATGTCTAATACGTAGTGCAGAATTTTAAAGATACTTTTACACACTGTTGAAACAGATGTTCCTTTGAAAATTTTTGGAATTGTACCGCAACAGTTGGAAAGAAACAGACTTTGGAGACTTCTTTTCGCCATGTATGAATGCAGTTCCATATACAGATACGGAAGAATAGAACTCAACCTCTTTATAAGTGAAAAAGAGTATACGGTACGTGCAAGGCATTTTACAGGTAATGAAGGTGTAGTGCTTCACAGAACACAAACCCATTTATATTGTATACTTAATGTTTTTGCTAATGAATTTTTTTTTTACCAGAATTTTAAAGTATTGTCAGTTTTGTACTTGTTCACTTTATGCAGTGATAGCATTGTTAAGAAACATTCTGTTGTCATATAACCACAGATTTTATAAATGTGAAGACTGGTCCTTGAGAAGCATATGCAGCAGCAGACTAGCTGCTTTCCATTGTAAATTGTGAGGTGATTAAATTCTGTACCATGCTTTTGCAACAAGTTTGTTTACTGGTTGCAGGTAATAGTTAACGAAGACTGAATTCAAAACTCAAAAACACAAGTGAGGATACCAAGTCCCTAAATACCAATACAGTGAGATGCACTTGTCCTCTTGAGTTGTTTTGTATGCAGTACTGAAAAGAACTGAGGAAAAATATAATGATTTGCACTCCTTTTTACTAATGCTCTGTACACTAAGGTGCAGAGCCCTTTCTGGATTACATGTTCCTAATTTATGCTGTCCCAAAGCTCTGGAACTGTACTTATACTTCAAGGATGCCTTTTTTCCTCCTCCGTGAAACTGGGAGGTTTCTTACAGAGCCGTAAACCATAAACCTTTAATTACTTGAAGTAGACAAGGACTTCCAGGTCTCCTTACACAACTTGTGTTGTGTCTAACACCCCACTGTAAAAATTAAACATCTTAAGCATATTCTTCTGTGAAATGACAGGTTTGACACCACTGAAATATCCACTTGTATGGTATGTATTTAATGGTCAGATTTTTTACTAAATACAGGGCAGCCTATTCATTTAATGCAGTCCCTGTTTCATGTTTGGTTTTTTAGCTTTTCTGGTTATAATAACTATAATGTGAACCCTGTTAAATGAGAGTTGTGTAGTAAAAGGTATTGGAACCTTCTTTTACTGGGCATTGTTGGCTCCTTTTTGTTGGTTGTTTTGGCTTTTTATCATATGACAAGGCTGTGTAAATCTATTACAAGAAGTTAAATCTCCCTGCTACAATTTACTTCTTTCCTTGCTGTTTTTGGGAATAATCACAAGCTTTTTTTCTTGCCCTAAGAGTTGTTTGATTTGTAGTATTGATCAGGATGATGCAAGTTGCTTAATGCTCAGCGAGGTCACCTGATGTTTTACTTACTCTTCTTGTGTGTCTTCTTGGGAATATTATTTTATCAGTGCAAGCTGGTAACTCTCCCAAAGCTACAGTTTTTATATGAAATCTGATCCTTATTCCTCTTCTGTGTGAAACTTTTCTGCCTTAAAAGGGAACAGAAAATATGTGCTGGAGATTCATGCATAGTTCAGTTATCCAAATAACTGCTGTGAAGAAATACATCAAATATTACAATGTCTTCTAGTCCTGTCTTCTGACAAGATATACTAACATAGCACACAGCATGTATTTGAGTCATTGTGTAACTTTACCTTGGAATTTTAGACTTAACTGAATTTATTAGTGTTTTATATATATATGTGGATTTTGCTTAGATAAAGACACAGTCTTGGTTTTGTGCAACAAAAATGCTTAGTCTTTGCCATTTTTTTAGATATTAACAGCAAAGCCTGGGAAGTCAAAGATTTATCAAGCACTTACTGTACTTGCACAACTAGGTTATGAAATTGAACTGCTGCATAAGGTAAGAGTTTTGTACCAGCTGGTATGGCCTAATGCTATGGACATGCATTTAGAAAAGGGTTTATAGTGGTTTACCATTGTAAACTAATTGGAAGCTAGTCTAATGTTTAAATCATTTGGAGAACTGTTGAAAACTTTTGTAAAAAGCCAAAACAGTCAGGTTTTGTGTAAAACTTTTTCAATTAAGCAACACTGATATTCACTATGATGTCAGTGTTTTCTCTGCAAGCCACTGTACTCCAAAACATTTATTCTCGGAATCTGGTAGATAAAAAAGAGATATTTAGACACCAGATATATCTTTTCCATTCTGCTAGTGGTTGTGTGAAACTAGAAGTCTGCCTTTCCAATCTGTCATAGTCTGCTCTTCGTTATATCATGTAAATTTTGCCATCATGTATGCTTTGGATTTCCTAAGATGTGTTCAGTAGAAATTTTTTTGAGTCTTGGTGCTTTAATGCATACCTGCTTCTCCTACTAGTCAGTACATTCTTACCTTGTGAAACATGCTATGGTTTAGTTTTAATTTTAATTTAGTTTTAATTTTTTTTTTATGTTGTCCCCCCACTTCCCCATGAGCACATGGCCATCAGCGTTCAGTTAGTTTATGCTTTTCAGATTTATCTTTGTGCTCTGTTTTTCTAGGAACCTACCTTCATAGTTTAAATGCTTTGCTAATCTAAAATTAGGTTTCACTGTCTTTTGTCTTCCAAATACCTTATACTACAAGGTATATATTAAGGTAGATATTAAGAAGTTGAAGAAGAGTACTTTTTGAAGGTGGTCATCTGACTAACCGGGATGAAGTAAAAGTGGAGGCATTTGATGTCTCTTTTGCCTCAGTCTTTAATAATACTGATAGACCTTGGGCTGCCTGGTCCCCTGAGCCAAGGACCATGAGTATGGGAACAGTGACTTTCCATTTATGGAGGCTGAAACTGTAAGGGACCAGCTGTATCAGCTGAATGTTGTCAAGTCCATGGGGCCTGATGGAATTCATCCCAGAGTACCTGAGGAGCTAGTGAAATCATGGCAGGACCTCTCTCAATCAGGTACCAAAGGTCTTGGGAGTCTGGGGAGGACCCTGCTGACTGAAGCTGGCCAATGTTATTCCACATGCCCCACAAAGAAGGATGTGAGGGAAGATCCAGTGAACTACAGACTTTTTAGTCTAACCTCAGTACCTGCAAACATTATGGAGTACCAAATTCTACTGGGTACTATTAAAGTAATTTGAAGAACAATGTAAAATCAGGCACAATTAACAGGGGTTCACAAAGGAAAGTCTCATTTAACTCATCTGACACCCTCCTATGATAAGGTCACCTGCTCAGTGGATGAAGGGAAGATGGTGGATGCAATTTTTCTGCATTCTGGGGAGGCTTTTGATACTGCCCCTCACAGCATCTCTCTGGAGAAGCTGTCCAGCTGTGGGGTGAGCGGGTTCAGGGTGTGCTGGGTGAAGAACTGGCTGAAGGCAGAGCTCAGAGGGCTGTACTGATTGGGGCTACACCTGGCTGGCCACTGGTCACCTGGGCTGCTGGCTGGCAGCAGCTCAGTCTGAGTCAGCAGGGTGTGCCCTGGCAGCCAGGAGGGCAAACTGCATCCTGGGGTGCCTCAAAAAGGCATCATCAGCCAGTCAGAAAAGGTGATTGTCCCACTGAATTCAGCATTGGTGCAGCCTCACCTTGAATACTTGGGCAGTTCTGGGCCCCACAATTTTAAGAAGGATGTGGAGGTCCTTGAATGCACCCAGAGGACAGCAAAGCCAGTGAAAGGACCAGAAGGAATGTCCCATGAGGAGCAGCTGAGGGCTTTGGGCTTGTCTAGTTTGGAGCAAAGGAGGCTGAGGGGTGATCTCACTGCTCTCCACAGCTTCCTGAGGAGGGGAGAGGGAGGTGCTGAGCTCTTCTGCTTGGTATCCAGTGATAGGAAACATGGGAATGGTTCAAAGCTGTGCCAAGGGAGATTTAGACTGGACATTTGCAAGCATTTCTTTGCTGAGAGGGTGGTGGAACATTGGAACAGGCTTCCTAGAGAGGTCGTCGGTGCCCCAAGCCTGTGAGCATTTAAGAGACCATTTGGACAATGCCCTTTATAACATGCTTTAACTTGGCCAGCCCTGAAGTGCTCAGGCAGTTGGACTAGGTAGTCACTGTAGGTGCCTTCCAACTGAAATAGTCTATCCATTCTAACAAAACACTTTATTTAATTCCATAATATATTTGCTTCCTCCCATAGGAACCTTGGTCATCATTTGCAACTAATTTGAAAAATGGGGGACTGGCAGTACCAAAAACTGTGGTAAGATTGTTGTGTACAGTTCTCTTCTTCTGAAGATGCAGCTAAATTACTTCTAATTAAAGGATAAAGTAACTCTATAGCAGCATTTACAGATGTATTTTTTAGCAACTTTTCTAATTAAAATTTAAGGCAGCATGTAGATTCATCAGAAGTGAAGAATTGCTATTAGCTTAGAAACTGAAATAAACTAGTGTCTTTATTGTCTGTGATGGAAAAATTATAGTGAATATATAGCATAAAGGAATATGAATAGGTAAAGTATTTTTCAGAGAAAGTTACTGATGGTCACATCTACCTGCTTGAACAAAACACAGTTAATAGCACAATCAGTATGCTGCTGTTTTGATTAAAATAGTTATTCACATGTCTGTTGTAGATTTTGTGCGCAAGTTAATTGTGGAAAAGCATGAGTCTCAAAACTTAAATCTGAGAAGTGCAAGAATACATTGTGTAAAGTTACTTACTTCTCTTCTAGAGAAGTAATGATGTTCCTTTGTATAATAAAAGAACATCCCTATTTAATACTGATAATATAAAAGCATGTTTACTTAATATTTTTAAGTTTCATGCTCCCCAGTAAACTGTTGTGGTACTATATTGAGTGTAGTTTGCAATGTTTCTGTAATATATGACTGGGTGTGCCTTATATGCTTAATTGTGTTACCGAAAAGCCATGTAGAGAGGCCCATCAGGTCTCAACATGCAAGATGTACTAGGACAGCTTTAGAAGTACAAATATCAGATCTATTGGACAATATATCTATTGCTGCCAATACAGAAGTACATTTGTTTCAGTTGAAGACTCTACTTTGTCCCAGGTTAATAAAATCATCATGTTGTAATAGTGTCTTAGTGTTACACTCACATAATTCCATCTTATATGTAACAGCAGGTAGTTGACCTGATACCTTGCATAGGAATACTATAGGCCATATAGTATCTTGAAAACTCACATCAAGCCAGTATTGTCTACTTCAACTAAGAAAGTCCAGTTTAAAACATAGAAATAAACCTCAAGTGATAGTATGTTTCTTTTGTTTTCTATTTCCTTTTCTGTTGGAGGCACAGGGAGGTGAAGCCTCATCTTCCAATGAAATCATCTTGTTAAGACTTTTAATAAGAAATGTTGCTGGTGGCAAACATAACTTTTAGCTTAAGATAGATACTGTCTTAAAAAGTGATTTTTTTTCAGTGACTTTGTTTTTCTTGCAGCAGGTGCCAAATGACCATTTATGTTTGGTACGACTGACTCCTCAGCAAAATCTATTTACAGGAGGCTTGAAGCCCTCAAATGCATCTACCTTTATTTTCATGGTGAAACAGTCTTTTGCTAAACCTAAGTCTAAACTTACTGATAGATTAAAGTAAGTAAGAAAGAATTACAGTTTTTATACTTTGGGGAAATACGTGAAAATATTTAAATATGCTCCCAACGCAGTATTTATTTGCAGATGAAATACAGCCTTTAAAAAAACTAATTAATTAATTCTTAATTAATCGTGAACATGTAGAATAGAAGATTTAATTTGTGCAACCCACAATACAGTATTTTGGGGACTGTTCCTGGCAGGAAGGTTGACAAGTATTTAGAATGTATATGTGCAGTAATTCCTGTACCTCCAATGGAGCTTAAGTCATGTATCTGCAAGAAGTTTTCACTTATTTTACAGATACAAGAATAAAGCCACCAAGCATTTTGCAGTAACAGGAATTAAAAGCTGATTAAATTAAAAGAGATTCAGCTTATAGCAGACATCAAAGTCACACTAATGAAAAGAAGCTGAAGGTTATAGAAGGTGGAATGGGGATGTCCTCAAATGGCTGTTATCTAATTAAAAAATAAGGCTTTACACTTTACCAATTATGCAACTTTCTTTAATACTGGTTTTGGTATTACACTGGAGCTATTTGCTTTCCTTTATGATCAGTAGATTTCTGTTTTCCAGAAATGGGAGGTGTTCACAGTCTGGAAAGCATTGGCTTCTTGCTGATGAAGATAATGAATATGAAAGTTAATTTCCAGAAAGGGGGAAAAAATAAGCTACTATATTCCAGTAACTCTCTTAGCAAAGAGAAGTGCAAAGAGCCTTAATGGATTTCTTTCTTAAAGCTCAGTGGTACCTCATCTCCACTTGATCCTTCAGCCAGGAAGTTGAAGGCTTCTAATATGCATCTTCTGTGTATTTATTCAGTCTTTTCCTGTCTGGGAAATAGTTAATGTATGTGCACATTTATAAAAGTATAGCTTTCATAGCTAAGATGTAGATGAGAGGAGGGCAGATACATCTGTTTATGTATAGAAGAAAATACCTGGGAGGTGTAAGTCACTAGTTCATGCTATACTGAGTTACCTTCTTGACAACTGCCTTGGCTTTAATTTCTCCAGCACTGAAACACCCTTTTTACGTTGTAATGCCTGTTACTGACTTAGGCATTTGGGATGGATGAGGGAGGGAGAACACCTATCCTGTAATGAAGAGGTTTGTGTGGTTTGGTATTGTGCTGGGGGGCTTTATTTGCTATTTGTGTGTTTTAATAGCAGAGGTTTCTTCCTGCTTGCAGTATGGATTGAAAATAACTTGTGTTGCAAGAAGAGGTTAGCTTCTTCTAGAAGCTTTGAAAGAGTGAAGTGGACCTTCAGATAATGTTTCCTGCTTTTTAATTTTTCACAGAAAGAAATGCTCCATTATGATTTTGTTTGTTTGTTTCAGTTCATGGAGCTTGGACAATAGTGACACGTTACTGAAAGCACTAGAAATTCCCAAAAATGCTGCAATGTGTAACTTGTATCCAGAAGACTATAAGCGTCTTTTCGAGGCTTTGCAAAACTCTGATATGTTCGCTGAAACCTTGTTCCATGATGAAGTCTTGGCAAGTACAAGGATCATGAACTTATAAATTTAAAGCTTTTGGAAGATCACCTTTTCTTCTGGAAGATTACTTTGATAAAAAAATGATTTAAATAAAATCGGAGATACCATTAGCTAGATGATTTCCTGTCCAAACAGGAAAAATTTAGCAAGTAACAAGAGCCCTTCTACATAGGATGAAAGTAATGAATTCACGGTTATTTGTTCACAATCCTATTTGGAATGGACAAGCTTTGCAACTTTTGCAGGAGCTTAGTAGCTTGTGTTACTTTTGGATGTACACTTCAATGCAACTTTTTGTTACACTGTTGCTCTATATTTACAACATTCGAAAAAAATTAACAGACCAAGTAACAATTATTTGTCTGGTTTGTATTTTAGTGCTTAATGATTTGAGTGCCCTTTTGACAGATGCACAAAATACAAAGGTCTTTACAACCAGTGTCTGCTACATTGTCTGCTTTTCTGAATTTGCAGCATAAAGTCAACATAATGCTAATAAATTAATAGTGGTGTGTTAATAGAAGAGAAGGTAATGACAGGGTGATAAAGCATTAACTGAGAGTTGCTTAAAATAAAGATTGTGTTATCCCTGAGGAAAACTTGTAGCAGTTATTTCTTTTGAAAATAATGGGGCAACCTCTACTAGTTGATAACACAATACACAGACACCCACATCTGTATAGGGATTATTTTAGGTCTGAAAGTCACCAGATATTCAGTGCTGTATAAATGGTTTTGAAAAAATAAAATCATCTTACTTGAAACCTTTGCCAGTATCTTTCTTTAATGTGTAATACATGTACAAAAAATTACTCAAAACCATATGCTATTAAAATTCTGGTTTTAGCTGTAATACTCCATAAGGCAACCTGTTCCTAATTTCTCTTTCTGTCGTGCCATGTAACTATTTTGTTGTTGTTCAACAATGCTGAGAGGTTGTACTGTTTTTGTGTTCTGTATGGTATCCTCTGGGAAGAGCTGTGGCAAAAAATACACTTCTTTAGCAAAGCACCAGTTTATAGAACGCCATTTTGGTGAAGGTCGAGCTATTTTCAGGCTGTGGATAACAGTAGTGTCCAAAACAATGCAAACAGAGACTTGTATTTCTTAAGCTTAGTGTGAGGTACAGATGTGATAAGCATTCATCTCTGTCTTCCTCCTGCAGTTCTGGCTACAGATGAAAAATTGGCTTTGAGCAGCCTCAGCTCACTCTGCTAGCTGAACTGCAGCTCTCTCTTGAAGCTGCTGCTAAGCTTTTCTAATGTTATGATGAAACTCCTGGAAAGGCTGAGGCTTAATTTGCAGTCTGTCTCAGAGCCTTGCTGGTGTTCTGGTGTAGGTTGTCAAGATTTGAGGCTTCATTCCTGTTTACATCTGACTATTCCAAAGCCAGTCATTGTAAATTGACAATGAATGGCAAACTTGCATTAATGGAAGCAATTCCACCTTTTTCAGTCTCATTGATGATAACTGTTTTATCTACTGGTCTACGAGACTGCTGTGTCTCTGGGACTTTTTGTCCCCTCACACCCTGAATCAAAACTCCTTGCTCTTGTAGCAAGATGTCTTATACATCCAACATACCAGGAGAAGTATTCAATACATGAAATGTAAGAGCACCATGCCTAAATAAATTTCTTCAACTGCGTGCTGATAACATTTCAAACATGAACTGAAAAAAAAGAAAATTGTTTTCTTTTGATGCTGTTGGAAAGCAGCATTTAATGAGCCAATGCAGAGACTTAACAGCAGGAGTCTGTAAGTGGAAGGAATATTGCATAACAGGAGACTTGAAATGAGATTTAATGCTCACCAGAAATGCACCGTTAAGGCTAAGTGTAAGCAATGTTTAGCCCTGATCGCAAATGTGAAATGGAGAGAGAAATGCCTGCCATTATAAAAATGAGTTTTATTATTCATGGAAAAGATGGAAAAAAATGAAAATTACTGCTGTGTGTGAATAAATACTCAGGGAGTGAAAATTAAGTAGGTCTATGTATTTGATTAATTGGTGCTATCCACTCAGAAATTCCTACTGTTGCAGGATTATAGCTTTTGTAAGATAATGTTGAATGTAAACTTTGACTTCACTTTCAAATTTTAAATTGTATATAAAGGCTTCTCCTACATTTCTGTTATGATTTTTAGCCAATGCTGCACTACTTGTCTTCTTTTCCTTTGCATAACTGCATTTTTTTTTACTTCAAGACTGATTTAATACATGAACCTCTGAAATACGAACCACATGTGATGCACCATCCAGTAGAACACTTTTAGGTGTTGCTCCCACTCTTCCAATTTCTTTGAGGAGCTGCCCAAAAATGGCTTTTGGCATTCCATATTAAAGCACCAGTATATCATACTTTGCATATTGATTGTAACTTTAGAGATGTTAAATCTTTTCCAATGTGCCTCATGATTTGTGCCATCTGTCTGGGAACGAAAATTATGACTGTGCTAGCAATTGCCTAAGCTTTTCCTACTTACCTATATTAAAATCATAACAAACAAACAGAAACAGAAACTTGATCCAGTTAATGAGAACTTTTGCCACTGGGAATTACTGGGTCAGTTCAGTTGAATTCTATAGTCAGTTCACTTTAGATCTAGAAGAAGGGTTTGTGACCTTGCAGTAATTAACACAGTAAGTGCTGTGATAAGAGGTTGTTAAGGTGGAATGTGTCTGTACTGGCTACTAAACCTGTTCAGCACTGGACATTTTAATAATTAGAGCTCAGCCTTGCAGGCTAATGATAATGTTGATGAAAATACCAGCATAAAACTTGAGAAACAGATTATGTTGTTAGTTTAAGATGTGCAAATGTGATAGGGAGAAACAGAGGCTTCCTGAGAAGCATGCTGAATTAATTGTTTTGTCAGCCTGAACACAATCTGTGCGGCTGCAGATTGAAAACTCCAACCTGAGCTTTGTATGACTTTAATTAGCAAAGCCATACCTTTCTTCTGTAAGCACTGAGAAAATGGAAATAACAAGTAACTTTTCTAGAAAGGACAAGTCAGTGGGAGATGTTTATTCACTCACATATCCTTGTTTAACAGCTATTCCATCTTTCCTTGTGTAGGCTGTTTAACTTGTCACTGCTGAAAATAGGCACACTGACTGTCCCCAGCTGATAGAACACAACATGCAGCAAGCACATGAAGCCCAAGGGAAATTAGGGGTAGTTAAGATACACCATAAAACAGTCGATTACTCATAATGTAAGTCTTTTAACCACTGCCGTAGTTGATCCTATTGATATGACCCCAAATAGACAAACGTAAGCTTGCTTCTGATGTTTGAAGGAAATGTGTTTGAGGCAGGGAAGATACAAATAAAAGTAGAAAGGTTTTGTAAATTTCCCAGTAAAAAATCAACAGATAAAATCTATGTTACTGTGTGTGAAATTCATTATGAATTTGTGCTTAAAATGCTTCTGCAGGGATTTTTAATTTAACATTCTAGAATCAGTTTTTCACTAGCACATTGAAAGTGAAGAGACATCCTCAAAAGATATGTGTTCATAGAAGATTTGTCTGTACTTGCAAGTTTTCAACTAACTATTTAATAGCTATTCTTGCTGTTAGTGACACAGGTTTTGTACAATCCAAAATTTAACATTTTGTATTTTAAGCCATATTTTGATTCCACAAAAAATCCATTTTGTGCTGTGTTGTTTGGAATGGTTATTGCACATTTATGAGTAAGGAGCAGAATTTGAATTATTTTATTACTGCAGTTGTTTCTCTAAATTCATGTTGTAAAACATGCTGTCTTGAGATAGAAGAGCTGAAGCTCCACTGCGGTGTCTCCCGGCAGTAAGGACGTGTGACTAATTCAGCAGCATTGGCCACAATTAAGTGATACTTCCTACAAAACTGCCTGCATCACACTCCTTGACAGCTGCTTCCAGAATGTGTCATGCATTTCAAACAGCTGTTGAGAAGTCTGACCTGTTTAGTTTAGTGTATGACTTGGTCATATAAAAACACCACACAGATAACAGGGACTAAATTCAACTAAATATAGTCATGGGCTAAATAATCACTTAGTGGAATATATAGCCCTAGCATCATTATGCTTTTGAGAAAATTCAGACTGATGATTCCAAAAACATCCAAGTTGGGCATTCCATTGATCACCATTGCTCAGACTGTTGAATGGCCCTCCTAAACAGATTCATCCCTAACCTGTAGGTGTATATATCCAGAATCAGTTCTCTAGGCCCTTCATACAGATGTCCAAATATCCAACACTGCATGCATTAAAATGTTTAATACTGTGTTTGAAAGCTTATTTATACAGAAAATCTCCATTGCTACAATTACATTTTCCTATCACTTGACATGCAATGTCAGCTAAAAGCCAGTTTTGGGCTTCTGTGGCTTATTTACTGTACAGCTTATGCCAAGCTGATGGAAGTCCCTTTTTTCATACTTCAGATTTTCCTGGAGTAGCTGGGTTCTTCAAGGTTGTGATTTTTATTTTGTGTGTCAGTGAGACAGAAGACTGTCATTCCCTCAGATGTGTTTTTGTACTTTGCAAGGTGGTTGTGTTACTGGACATACAAGTGAAAAAACCTGACAAGAAAAATGGAGAAAATAATGAAAATTGCATCTGGTATTTTTTATTTATAATAGCTCTTCCCCAAGTGCACTTTTTGCAGTTCATGGGTAGGCTTTTAGGTTCATGTTTTTTGTTTGATCATTAATTTCTTAAATTTAGCCACTCATAGAGATAGATGTTAACTTCTCTTATTACTGGGCTTGTTTTTGGTACAGGTTTTGGGTGATGCCTGCTTAGAAACTCAATAAAACAGCATAGACAGGGAAATGCAGAATATTTAATAGGTGAAGAAGTAAAGCTACAGGCCAAATACAGAGGTAATTGCCTAATATTTTAATAACTGTTAAGGTTAATTCTTGAGAATCTCACAGTATCACAGTAATTTAACACATTTTAAAAATTTGCTAGAAGAGCTAAAGATAAGCATAGTAACATGCATAATGATTTCACTAACAGCTAGACTGCTGTCAGTTCTTTTGGTAATGAATTACATCATTGCAGCATTTAAGCAAATGTCAAAATATATTTTTCTGTGAGAATCCTCTGGCTTGAGGTACCTTGGTTCTTCCTAATAGCAGTATTTTAGATATGCATATTACCATTCCTGATTACCTTGTTGTAACTTGGATGAAACAATTGCAGACTGAAATAATCAGTACTGAGAACAAAACTGAGTGGGTTTTTTTGCAATGCAAAGCAGCTTGGCAGAACTTGTAGGTCTCAGTGTTCTTTGACAGCACGAGTCAACACTCCTTTACAAAACACAAGCCCTACCTCCCTCTACAGATGGGATAAGGAAAACCAGATACAGTCTGCAGTTCAGCACATTTAGCCTGCATCACGTGTATAATCTCATAAATGAATGGAAGTTATGCAAACCCGTACAGAATGCACTTATCTCATGGGCTTTGAGCACCACAATTTCAGATTAATGCTTAATCCTGCAAGTGTTTTGCTTTTTCCATTGTCATTTATCTGGACCCTCTAACTCGAGATTCTGACAAAAAGTAATCTAGTGTATGGGGTGCATTCTCAGTGAGAAACACTGTCAGATCTTAGGTGCCCAGCAGCTACTGGCCCAGTCATACTGCTTTGTATCCAGATCACAGTGAGATCCAGAAATACATCCAGATGCCAGCTCATAATGCTCATAATGTCCTACTTTGGGATGTTTTTTGGACAGAATCATTATCATATCTTTTCCTTTGTAAACCAAACTGTTTAATATTTTGTGTATAAATACCCGAAGTGAGGGTACCAGGAGGATGGAGCCAGGCTGTGCTTGGTGGTGCCCAGCAATAGGACAGGAGACAATGGGCAGAAACTGATGCACAGGAAGCTCCACCTGAACATGAACTTCTTTACTGTTCAGTGACTGAGCACTGGAACAGATTGTCCGGAAAGGCTGTGGAGTCTCCCTGACTGGAGATATTCAAGATCCCTCTGGATGCAGTCCTGTGCAATGTGCTCTGGGATGCCCCTGCTTGGGCAGGGAGGTTCCACCAGATGACCCACTGAAGTTCCTTCTTATTAACCCGACTCATTCTGGGATTCTGTGATATATATTATTAGCTGTCTCTTCAGGCAGAGGGTCACCCTGTGCCCACGCCGCTCAGCGCGGCTGTGCTGTGCTCGCCCAGGACACGCGTGTGCCCCAAACCCGGGCTCCATCCCGCGGGCCCAGCTCCCGCCCGCCGCGGGGACCCCGGGCCCTGCCCTGAGTTAGGATGGCGGCGGCAGCGCCCGGTCACGTGGCGGCGGGGGGCGGCCCGCGCTCTCCTCTCCCAGCGGCGGCGCGCGCGGCAGGATGGAGCCGGCGGCGCTGGAGCGGTTCCACAGCCCGGGCAAGGGCAATGGCCTCCGCTCCCGCCGGAGGGTGCGGCCCGGAGAGCTGCTCTACCGCGACGTGTCCTTCGCCTACGTGCTCACCAAGCAGCAGCTGGGCAGCGTGTGCGAGCGCTGCCTGCGCAGGTACCGGCCGGAACGCAGCCGCGCGGCCGCCGCCAGCGCCGCCCCTTCCGCCGGGGCGGGGCCGCGCTGTGCCTGCGGGCTGGGGGTCTGTGCCCGGAGAGGAGCCGCCTGCGCCGGGGGCCTGGCTTGGAGAGGAGCTGGCTGTGCCGGCCGGGGTGGGGTCGGCTTGGGTTCGTGTTCCGGAGAAGAGCCGGCTGTGCCCGGTCTCGGCGGCTGTGTGCTGCCAGGGCTGAGGTTCGAGGCTTGCCGCTTCCTGCCGCTCTTTTTAACTGGGGGCTTTTTTTTTTTTAAAAATGGCTGTTTTGAAGATGTCGCCTTTTCCCGGGCGCGGGGAGTTCCTGGGGAGGTTTCCCGGGCAGGCAGGAGGCGGCAGAGCCGGCGTGGCTCGGTGCGGTGCCGCTGCTCCGCGGCGTTTTCCCGCCGGGCCGGCGATGGCGGGAGGCTCCAGCCTCCGCTCGGGTGCTCCCAAGTCCGGCGGGGGCAAAAGGGAGCCGTGCCCTGGGCATTCGCAGAGCTGAGGAGGCACCAGCCTTCATGAAATAGGCAGCGGGCCGTGCTTGAGTTTCCTGTCGCCGGCCCGGGTTTATCCCGTGTAAGGAGCACGTGGTTTTGAGACGTGGCTTAGGTGAATGCCTACCTTCCTCCCGCAAATCCTTACAAGTGGAAACCGACAAACACATAGTAACTTTCTGTGTTTGTTTAAAAGGAAACAAACAAAACTGTTTTCTGACCTTGAGCAGTTCGCCAGCAAGCTGGATTGTGATGGAGCTGTTTGAAGAACATCTGTATATTAATATCTGAAATATACTGCTAGATAAGCCAAACCCCTGTATAATTGCCAAGACATGAAGAAGAGAGACAGGAGAAAATTTGATACTGCCAACTTTTCTTTTTTAGGTTTTTGCTTTGGTTTGATTTTTGTTTGGGTTGGTTTTTTTGGGGGGGGTGGGCAAGGGAGTTATTTTGAAAATATTTGAAGTTTTGTTTGTTGAAACAATCCAGGTGATTTGCTTCAGTAGTTTACAGGGCATCTCAGCTTCTGTGTAAAGATACGAGAATGTGATCCTCATTTAATCAAAGAAAAATTTGTCAATGTATCCCAGCCAATGCTTGCATCTTACTTCAGCGCATTGAAAAAAAATCCCAACCAAAGCAAAAACCCAACAAAAGCTCCTCATCCCCCCCCCCTCTCCCCCGCTCCCCCCAATTAAACACCAAACTCAAAAGATTTCTGGCTGTTTTATCTGTGAAGTCTGACTTGTGACATCAGAATCCTTTGGGGTGGTGACTGAACATTTTCCACTTGAAGTTGTGAGAGAGAGACTTCAGAAGACAGGCTGAGTGCAGCAACAGGTGGAATAAAAGTGAGTCTGAGGTGTTCGGATGTAGATGTGTAACCAGGGCATGTTTTGTTGGGAAAAATAATGGTGTTACCAACTTGTTTATCATGAGAGGTTATTAATTCGTGTTTCTTTTTTTTTTTCCCTAAATAGTGATAGCAGTTTAATTAAGTAAATAAGGAAGTAAAAAATATTTTTCCACCAGTCTGTCTTCCTTTGCAAAATGTGCTGTGGCTAGACAGAGTTTATAGATCAAGACTGTCCAAGCTGACATTCATCTAATTAAAGGAGATATATATACATCCATACAGAGAGCTCAAGTTTTTTTTTTTTTTTCCTTTGGTAATGTATAGAAATTAATCAAATGGTGAAGTACTGCTAAACTATGATGTGAAATAGAACTGTTTCATCAATCTGTTTTGATCTGGTTGAATCTGTTGTGGTCATTGTTCAAAGTGAGGTATCAGAAAAACATTACTGCTCATTTCCAGGACTACAGATAAAACTCACGTTGTCCACTGGTTTTCCTGTTTTTCACTCTGATCTTTAGGTGGCAGTACAGGAACACAAATTTTAAAAAAGTCTAGTTCTTAACATTGATTTAGTGTTTTAGCAATTCTTTTATATATGTAATTAATGTTTGAGGCTTTACACTGTGACGTGTAATTCTATACTTTTTTTTGTCTCTTGGCTTGTAGTAGTGAATGTTGTTTGATGCAGTTTCAGGCTGTATGAGAAGTGCTGGGTGAGCCAGAAGATGGGTAATGAAGTGCAGAGTATCTTCCTTATGGACTGCCTGCTGAGAGGCAGCATGGTCTTGCCAGAATTTGGGGTCACAGGCTTGTGATGGTGCTGACTTACTCTATGACCTTGGCCAAATTCCTACAGGAATGGTCTGATGTACCAAAGCAGGGGAAGGTTGGCTGTTGTCAGTTTGCTGCTCTGTTTCAGAGAGGAAAGCTCAGATAGTGCAGTAGTTCTGCTTAGTCTTACCTCAGTTAAAGTGACTATTATTGTGGATTTAAAGTGCTGAATTATTTATATACAAGGACAAATATATATATATATATATATGTATTTATATACACATAGTGCATCTAATGGTAGAAAGATTAACAACCCATCCTTATCTTACTGGGCTGTTGGTACTGTTTTTATAGTGACAATAATTTTTTTGTCAGTGTTGTTAGGTCTACATTGTAGACAGATGGCAGATTTTTGTAATTGTCTCCCCTTTTGTGATTTCTTCTTATTCAAACAGAACCCTGTATTTTCTAATGAAGAGGTTCATGTTTTTTATACAAGGCTGGGCTAAAATACTCTGCTCTAGATGGTTTAATATGATAGTGTAGCTGTTTGAATGGTATTCTGTTAGCAATTATAAAAAATACTGTCCTGAAATAGGATACATAATAAAGATTTGCTCTGAAGTACAAATTTTGATGAAGAAGAGTGCTGACAGTGTGTATTTCTATGGAAGCAGTGTCTTGGGAGAACATGATGTGTTGCATGATGGTACGTTTTTTGTGAGAGTATCTGTAGTGTTCAGGTCAGTCATCTGGAAACATGCTGGTTTTACTTTTATGGAAGTCTGACAAAATTTGAATGGCCAGCATCTTTTCCCAACAATTTCCTGGGGAAAGCCACAGAAAAGATTATTCTTCTCTTACTAATGAAAGGTTTTCTGTATGGCTTCCTTCATGCTTTAATACCTCTTTAATGTTCATCTGACTTTCAGATTTTGAATTGAGAATATCCCCAGCCTGTTACAGATTGGGAATCAAAATGAAGTGAAAGTCAATTTTTGTGGGGTATGCCCAGCCCCTGCCCTGGAGGGAGGCCTGCTGAGATAAGGAGATTGCTTAACCTCCCAGCAGAGCTCCCCCTGGAAAGGCAGCCACTTTCAGTTATGGTGAGAAGAAGACAGACCCAGAATCCTCTGGGAGACCCTATGCAGATCCTTTGTAACCCACTGGCCTTTACCCTCTGACACCCACTCCTGTATCCCTATAAGATCTAGCCCTCTGCCCCTGTGAGAGCAGAGAGAGTTCGTCCCTGGCTTCCCTTTGCCGGGTATGGACTAATAAAGCTGCCCCATGCAGAACTGCTATGCGGGTCTCTCGTCTCTCTCCTCCTGGTCTGGCCTGGAGACTGCCCTGCAGAGCAAAGAGCTGAAATCACGAGCTGACAATCACTAAAGAGCTGACAGCTTCTCTGCAAGGGCGCTCTGGGTACAGCTGAGGGAAGACACTGGGCCTCGGGAAGATGATTCCTCACGGGACCACCTCTCTGGTCTGGTCACTGCTTCCTGGGTCAGAGTTACTGACCCCACACCAGCCGCATCAAGTTATACCTTTGATGTTTGCTTTTCACAAAACATTGCTGTGATGCCTTGTAGTTACAAGAACCCACTGCAAGAAAGTTTAAGTCCTGGTTGATACTTAGCAGCAAGCAAACAAAGTTTCTAGAATCCGAGTCTCAGAAAAAGTAGAAAAAAGAGGTAACACCATCCTACTTCAAAATGCTATACCACTTCTGCCTTTAAGGGAAATGAATATATGAGAATAAGTAATGAACAATATTATGTATGGACTATGAAATGAAAGGCATTAGCGTTTCTTGTTTGGGTAAGGTCAGAGGTTCAGACTCTGGAAGTGGATTAACAGGAAGCATGAATGTATTTTTGAATGACTACAAGTTTTCGAACATATTTAGAAAGGGGAAAAGCATTAAAGAGCATTAAAACTAGGAGTGGTGATAGACAACGTTAGAAGTGACAGCAAACATTATTGGAGTACGGGAAATATAACCAAAAATTGCCTGAATAGTTGGGTAATTACAAGGTACTAAACACAGGCCAGCAACTGTGTGCTCCTTGCTCTATTTCAGCTGATTTAAAAATAGCTAAGTGGAAACACCTTTACATTCAGAACTGTGCATTCAGTCCTGTGTCTTCAGCATTGACACACTCCTAAATTGGCTGCTTTGTTATTGTTATTACTACTGTTATGACTACTGCTACTAATACAACATTGTGTCACTGTTATCATCATCATCACCATGCAAGTTGGCATACCATCGTTAAAGTATGGAATGCCTAAGATAATGACAGCCTGAAGGTACAAAAATACCGTTAATTTTTAACCATGGTGTGGAATTTTTTAAGTAGAGAGAAGCAGGGTTTGATTCAGAAAGAGAAGGACAAGGGAGGTGGTTGTGATTGCGTGATCCTTCCTACCGCTTCGACCCTGGCTTGAAGCTGTGTGGTTCTGCCTGAGGACAACTAGTTGTTAACTGTTCAAGTGTACCCCTTTCACACTGCAGCAGAGAGGTCAAGAGAGGAGAGGAGCTCGTTATTTTGGCTCTGTATGAATGGGAGTTTCTCCACGAAGGTTCAGTCATTCACCAGTAAAGCTAAGATGCTTCCTTAAGCACCAAAGAGAGTGTCTCTCTTAGCACAGCATCCAAGTTCTGCTGCTTCCAGCTTTGCTGGGTGATTAGGTGCAAGCTAATGGATGCTCTTTCATTACATGATGTTTAGCATGTATGAGACTTCCAGTGATGCACAAGGCTATAAAACCTAGACTGCCTCCTCATTTATATCTGAAAAATACTTCTGTTGCTGGTTATTACAGAAATAGCTTTAAATTTATGCTAGTTTCTTGAAAACATCCTGTTTTGTCGCTCTAGGTGTTCCTAGTATACTTATATTTTGTTCTACAGGGGTTCTAAAGTGTGGAAAACTAATATTTGATGATACATTCTTTGACTTTTAACTTTTCATCAATTCTCAAATGAAGATAGTTAAGTATTATAGTTCTTTAGATATGTTTTATGGTTTGCTTGTATGAAAAGGTGTTTCGGGTTTTTCCCCTCCTGTGGAATACTGCATTTCCATGGTTGTTTATAGAATGGAACAACAACATTTAAAAAATTCCTTAAATGTATGTAAGAACATAAGTCTTAGACTTACCACACAAGTGAATAAAGTTGGTCAGCATGATTTGGTGCCATGTCAATAAGTCAACAAGATTTTTTAGATGTGAGAAGTATGGCGTGTTTCATGTCCCTTCAGTGACAGGCAAAATTCTAGAAAGAGTTCCAGTAGTTTTCAAGATGCAGAACCTCTTATGGAGTAGAGGAATATAAAAAAAACTTATTAGTGTTAATTACAGTGTGAGTATTAGGAGCAGGTATGTTTTTGTACTTTGGGGGTAGGATGATCCTGGGAATGATATGCTCTAACTTGATGGAGCATTCTGACAGTTAGCAGTGAAATTGCAGCGCTGTCTCTTGATGTACCTGATGTGTAAAGTAAGAGCAATGCATGTGAAATAAAATTGTATGTGAGACAGGAGCTATACAAAGTATAATTTGAGGTTCCATGTACATTTCTGAGAGTGTTTCCCAAGACCTGAGAAAGCAAACACCACCACCACCACCAGCAGCAGTAATGTTTCTCTCTGAAGCTGAATGACAGCCTGAAGAAAGGCAGCTTTTTCCTAAGAAGAGACTCTTCCCCCCCATCTCAATTTACTCCCATAGTGTTGAAGCAACTTTATGAAAAGCAGTAGAGAAATGCTTTTTTTCTGCCCTCATGCCAGCGGGACCCATAGAAGTGGCTTTCAGGCTGCTGTCCCATGCTGCCAGGAAAATCCTCTGTGAGAGAGAGTGAAAACATAGACTGTGCTTTCCTGCGGCATCTCATCCAGAGAAGGTCTGTACCAGAAATTACAATCTCCATCTCCCATTCCTTCTGTTTGGAGTCAGGTTGAAGGTGGGGAGGAAGGAAGCTCTGGCATTCAGGATAGCATTCATATGAAGTTGTCCTGGCCTGCCTGCCTATTTGGTTTACTTTGCTCTCAGCACCCTTTTTTTGTGTGGTCAGGAGTTTCATGTGTTGCTGTTAGGAATATCCCTTGGTAGGTGTTTTTGACTGACTGTTTATTCATCTTGGAGGCTTGTTTTGAGAGTGTAATTCAGGTTCTGTTAGCTGGAAACCCTTCTTTTCATTGCATAGTAGTTTGGTCTTCAATTTGTGCCTCCTCACTGCTTTGGATACCTTGGGCTTGCTTTAGGTAATATATGGTCACTGCTAATCTCCTTCCCTTCCTCCCCTGCCTTGTGGCCTCAAAACTGTTGTTCTTGTCTGCTGCTGCCAACCTGACTCTGCTCCTGTAAATAACAGGAGAAATAGAAAAGGGAGAGGCATTGTTAAAAATAAATTCTCCCAGGTCAAGAGTTTTTATTGCCATGCCTGTCATTTATGGAAAATGAAAATTTTAGACATGCTTTAAAGGGCCCTAAAGCTATTACTGTGTTGGGATTTTGTGTATACAATTTTCATGCTTATACTGCTCTGTAATTTGAAAGTTATTATATCAAAATTGTTGTCCTGTCAAGCTGTGACTGACCATTTAAATTGTAGTCATCTTGTCGATTTTACTCAATTTAGGTTTTACTGTGTATCTGCAATCCACACCTGATACTGTATTTCTGTTCTGCATGGTGCAGTACCTAATATTACCATTTAAAATTATTAATATACTCTGCATAAATACTCTTTGCTTGCAGTTATTGATAAAACAATGAAAATAAGTTTGTGGATTGGATTGTCTTTAGTATGCATTCCCTTAGGTTGAACTGTAATTGTGCAAGTACAAAATTATAATCAGCACTAAGAGGGAAAACATCAGTGATTAAAATATGGTAACCTCTAGCTAATGTAATGACACAATTAGTTCCAGATATTTCCCAAAGAAAGTTTTTAATTATGTGTAAGTTGCTCAAAGTTTTGTACTGCATTAGGAAATTATTGTTTAAATTCTTTAAGAACTGTTACTGATATCTTGTCCATAGGTACTGGAATTCTTGGATTGTTAGTGGTTGCTTCCATTGTGGCTGTACTCAAAAGCCACTCTGTGCTTTTGCCTGTATGGTGTATGGAATGATGCAGTTTTCCCTTGAAGAATCTTCTTGTCTTCAGAGCCAGTTGCTACAGCTGTTTTGAATTATCCGAAATTAGAGGGGTGAGGCTGATAGAATTTTCTGCATGTCTCTCTACCCCACCCATTCATATTTTGAAGTTATGGATCTGCATGACAACTTACCTGATGTGCTGGCTAGGAGCTGCTGAAAGGGCAGGCATTCTTCTCTCCTGAGTCCTTGCTCTCCTTCCTGCATGCACCTTCTGCTTCTCATTTGGCACTTTGCTGCTTATGTCACCTATGATACACTGGTGCAGAGAAATAAACTGGCAGAAAACATGCTTTACCAAAATAAAGAAGTCTTAGTGCCCTTGAATCAGCTTAATGCTGGGGGAAGAGAGCTGAAGTGGCCATTGAACAGGGGTCAAGGTCTGATGGTCAGGGCTGTGCTGTCTGGTAGTAGCTGGCCTTTAGTCTGCTGCAGCTAAAAATGAAACTGTACGATGGACAGTTAGGGGAATTTCTGAGCTCTTACCGATATCTTTAGGACAAGTAGGGCTTTCAGGTGTGCAGGATTGACTGGATTGTTAGTGTTGAGGACAATTTTTTCTGCCTTGTAGTCCAGTCTAGTTCCGTGAGACCCCACCCTCATTTCTTTACCAAGTCATATTTCAGTCATATTTTACTTCCTCAGAAGCATTTCCTAGCTTCAGTTTAGCAGAAGAAACATTGCAGACATTTGCAGTTGTTTCTTACCACCTTTGACTGAAGTCTTGGTAACATGGGAGTGTCTCAACTTTTCTGATTTAATTTTTGAAACGGATTTTACTTATTTTGGGATCTGTGCTTATCGATCACAATTCTCACAGTGCCTCTGTGGCTGAATGGGAGATTTTATTTAGAGGCCAAGTTGAAGTTTTGAATCATTTCCAAGGGTGTCCTATGACTCTAGGGTCAGTGTCAAGCGACACAATTTGTTGAACACCAGTAATCTTGTGCTAACTCAAGCTGCAATCCCCTATTCATGCAATATTTAGCTTTCCTGTTTATCATCATAACTGCTAGCTGCCTTCAGCTCAGGGTTTGCTTTGCTATTAATTTCATTGGTTAAGCTTAAGTGAAATTACAGACTGATTTTTTTAAAGTATCTTCTTGGCCTCTGAGTACCTGATCCTGCTGTCAGTAGGTAGGAAATACAATTTTGGCTTGACTCAGGGTGGGCTTGCCCTTGGGTGTTCGTGTAGTGTTTGTGTGCTTCCTGTGTCATCAGGTTTAAGCATTCAAAGGAAAAAAAGCCAGCAAGTGTGTTGAGCACTACTTATGAGGGTGTGATTAGGAGTGGGTATGATCTCAGAATCACAGAAGATTTAGAAGTGCAGAAAAGGAGTAAAAGATCATCACTGAGTTAAAAGAGGAAATGAAAACGGTCTTATCAACTGTAAACCCCTTCTTACAATTCACCCAAATATGGCTCATTCATACAATCTAACTGAAATGTCTCATTCAACTGCTCAGAGTGTGCACTGGTGACCTGAAAAGACAACTTCTGTGGTGATGGCATTCTTGGTAGTGGGAAGGAGCATGGTAGAATAGGGAGAAAGAAGTGGAGATGTTTGGTGAAGCATGGTCCTCAGGGAGGGGTTTGTCTCAGGAAGTACTGAGCATGAAATAAACTGTCTGTGTTTCCTAGGGTAAAATACTTGTTCAGTGTATTTTGTACTTCTTGGGCAGAAACTTGTTTTTATTTATTAGTCAAGAAGAGCTTGAAAGCAGCTCACTTGAACATAAAGGTTCAAACTGGAGTGCTGTCTTGGTGTTTATTTATTTTTTTTTTCCCTGTTGTGTTGTTTTTAAGTACTACTCCTCCCTGGTACGATGAACTATGACACCTCTTCTTCCAGCTGTGGCCTGACTGCTGTTTTCCATCACAGAAATAGAGCCTGCTACTCCTTCTGAGATAAGTGGTGTACCAAGGGAGACTTGCTGTGTATAAAAGTATATCTCATAAATTTTATCTCCTCCATTTCTATGCACCCTGTGTGTGAGAAATAATTTCCACTTTGCAGATCATTGTGTTTGAAATCTTTACTGAATATTGTATAGGATGAGAAAATTTATGCCAGGCTAGTACACTATGGTTTAATTTCCTCTGAAAAAAAAGTTAAGATTTTTTTTTGATCAAACTCTGGATACATATATTTAAGCATTGAGTGAATGTTGGTGTGGGTTTGTACTTCATGTAGCTGGCTTTGATTTCTGTGGTGTATTGACTCCAAGTCCTTCAGCTGTTGAAAGTATCTTAGTCCAGATTTCTGAAAAAGCAAAAACAGATTGAAAGATTTAAAAGAAAAATTGAAGTGGGACCGAAAACCACTTCAGATTTATGGTCATAAGCATCTTTGTTGTTTTAACAAATGAGACTGGCTACTCAGCTATTTATGAATTTTATCCACTTGTCATATTAAAAGAGTCATAGCAGTTGATATTCCTGCACAACAGATGGAATAGCAATGGAAACAATTTCTTGAAATACTGTATGAAACTCAACATGTGGTGATTGATTTATCTGAAGTCTTTGCCCCAGGAAAAAGAGGCTTTGCAGCAATCCACACAAGATATGTATGATATCAGGTATAAAACAGATACAGCGATGAAATGTATTTTATCATCAGTAAGATCTTGTACAGTATTATGTTGGGTCTTTGTTTGTTTGTTTGTTTTAGTTTTGGTTTTGTTCCACAAAATAAGCACATCATACTTATGTAAGTAAGTATCTCTTACTCTAAAAATGTCCCTTTCTGTGGCTAAGTAAGTAGGTGACTGTGCTGATGAGCACTAAAAAGAGTGACAGGAATAAAAATAGTAGTTATAGAAGCTCTTAGTTAGCAACCCAGTTGCTGAAAGAAGTTAATCTTGCCACTCCTAATGGATACCTAGTATTTTATTAGACATGTAGTCAGCCTATGTATTGCTTATATGTGGGTTTTGCCGCCAATTAATAGCCTTTGGTGCTTTGGCAGTCATTTTGATTGAATTGCACTGACTGTTTTATGTGATTATTGCTTTATTCTGTGTTCTGATAAGTTAAAACTACTTAAATTCAGTTTTTAATGAAACTCCATAAGGAGTGCAGGCTTGCTGAGCATTGTATGCAAAAGAATTATGCAAAAAGACCCCTCTAAAGACTCTGAAAATTTGTTGTGGGGTTGTTTTATTGGATTCACCTTTCTACTGGAAAGTGTACTGACAGGAGAATCCTGTTGCATGTATATAAAATATGACACAGGTTGGATTCATTCGTGCTGAGTTAATGCCCCCTATGGAATTTAGGATAAAAAATAAATGAGTGTGTGTGCCGAATTACATATTCAACTAATTTTTCATTGTTTGGGGAGTTACTGGATTTTTCCAGATTTTATTTTGATGGTGTTTGTTTTATTCAGTATTTCGGGCAGCATTTACCTTTCTGCTGCTGTTGGCTGCATTTCTAGAAATACCCTTTGCAATAATACACATCACATTACTTGTGTTTACAACCCACTTGTAAGGACTGGTTATCATTTTTCTCCTTTCTCCTTCATGGACAGTCTTTGAGCACAATTTGGGGGAAGGGAGTCAATAGAATCAAAGAATCACCTCTTTTTTTGATGTCTTGCTCATGTATAAAACTGAAGATATTGTCAGCTGATGTGTATATTTTAATGCATGTATGAGGAGTGTGGCAGATGAAGGATAACCTTGTAGTTCAGATACATAATTGGAGGATTACAGCTCTTCTTTTATCTGTTAAATTTAATGAGGTCTTTCCTTGATTATCTGTTTGAGAGGGGTTTGAGGTTTATTGCACTCACCCATATATTTAGAAGTTGTTGATAGCATGTCAAATAAAAATATTTTAATTATATGTTTGTATATCACCTTCAGGGCAATATTTGACCTTAACCCACTTGAAAATCCTAAAAAGTGCTTATAGGCACCAGAAAGCCTATCTGCTGTAAATTTACCAGTACCGCTAGGAAACTATCCAACACCAACAAGTTTATGTGTATACTTGGAATTAACACAGCTTTTTAAAATTGGTAAAATACATCCTAATTCTGCCAGAGCTGAAAGCTCTGCCATGCAAAACTTTGTGGTCCTTGCAATTTGCTGGATGATATGATTGTTCCTTTCGGTTTCAAAAGCTGTGAAAATTGCTTGTCCTTGGCAAAAAAAAAAAAGTTTGTGTGGAAAAAAAATGCAGCTTAACTGATATCATAGAAGGAACAGTAAAGAGGCCAGTGGAATGGGAAATACAACAGACTAAAGAAAATGTCAGTGGGAAAAATTCTTTACTTGAAATGGACTCAGGAGACATAACCTGGAGAGCTGCTCTTAGCAGAAGGGATATTAAATATTTCTGGGAAAAACTGATCATAAGGGAAGAGCACGGCAGTTTTTTAAAGTACTGGTCAGGTATGGATGATATTGTGGTATAAATCAATTACCAAAGCAAAGAAAGAATTTAGCAGATGGAAGCTAAAGTTAACAATGTATTTATGGTTTAAAAAGCAATGAAAAATGCTTTCCAATTTTTGTGTAAAAATTTCAGAGATACTTGGAAAGGTGAGACCTGAAGTCCTATTTTTCCCTGGAAAGTTACATGGCTATGGCCCTCTGTGTGACTCATGGGAACAAAATACAGGACTAGGAAGGGATTTGTAATTTCTGTACAAGATTTGAATTTCCAGAAGTTGCAAAGCATCCTACAGAGAGGGTAGAAATGGTTCAAATAGACAAGATTTTTTTAAAATTTAAAAGATCTCTATGAACCTGTAGGCAAACTGGTGTGGCGGAAGCTGGATTTTGAGTAGAAATTTGTGTCTTTGTATTTGGTCAGGAGGGCTGTGAGATGAAAGCACCAATGCGAGGCATGTAACTGGAGGGCCTGGGGCTGTTTGCAACACGGCATCAGGGTGGTTATGCTTCCTGGTGGCAGAAAATCACATAAGGCATCACAGTCTGTGCCAATGAACATGGATATTACCTGCAATTCTGAATATCCTGTTTCAAAGTTGGTTTTAGCTTCTTATCTTGTTTCTGAGTCTCAGGAGGAGTTGAACTATTAAAGGACATATTTTGTCTTTGAACACGTAGCTCTCAGCAATGTCAGTGTTTGGTGTGCACAGAATACAGTGATGTTTGGCTTTCTGTTGTGGGGAGCTGATGTGGGGCTCTGGTCACTTCTGCAGTTTTCCTTCCCTTAATCTGCTTTGAAGCAGATGAAATTTACATTACAGATAATTTAGAGAACTCCCAAGTGCTTCAGAAATTATTATGGAGCCAAAGATCTTGTCCTTAGAGATTGCCTTGGAAGTTGTGACTTTGGGAATATGTCTGTTCAGAACTACAGTACTGTAGACCTATTAATTTTTAATTTTCATATCTTCTTAACCTCCCCCCGTGGCGTCTTATAAGCTATATGTGTCAGTACACATACTTTTTTATGACCCTTGTAGCTAGGGTTGCTTGTGAAGTACATATTTGGTACTTGTTCATATGGGCGTTGATAATAAAATTAATTTTCACTAAAAAGTACTTTACTAATAGCTGTTTGTTATTAATTGAAAGGCTATGCTTAATTTTCTTCTTATAGCACATAAGGATTCAGAATCAGCTTTAAAAACTGCATTTGTTGGAACATCTCAATGTCGATCCATTTTATAGCTGGAAGGGAATGGCATTTTTAAATATTCATTTTATTTTCCTGATATAAAGTCACCTGCACTGTGTGTTTGGCTCCCTTTTGCTGTAAATTCTTTGAGGCATGAAATAGCTTGCCAGTTGTCTCTTATGCTCAGAGGTTAATGAATGGTTATCAGTTTATTGCAGATAATAACTTGGCTACAAACCGCAATGCATGCTTAAGCTCATTGTGTAGAATTTTTGCCTTAAGACAATGTTTAATCAGTGGCTGTAGGTTTAAGAATGTCATTCCAGGCTGTGCTTTCTCCCAGGACTCCACAAGAGAAACCTTCTCCTATCCTGCCCCCCTGGCCCATTCTGCCAGCGGAACTTTTCTCGGCTTTGAAATGCTTCCAGTTTTGCCACAAACTTACAGTAGCTTTTAATAGAGCAGATGTTTTGTCTCTATCTTGTAGTGAGTCCTTAGTATTCATTCTGACTGGTGAAAATGAGTGACCTCCAGTTTTTCCTAGGCTTGTACCTATGAAATAAAGTTTGTCCTTGACATGTGTATCTCTTGTTTACTGATGTTGGGGATGTGAGTTCACAATAAGGAAGAATAAAGTCTGCGTGGACTCACCCCTGCAGTTATCTCCTATTAGAATAAAGGCAGAAAAAGGTTTTAATTATATGATTCCTAGAATTGGTAATTTCCATAAATGCTTTTTTTTTTTTTGTTCAGGTATGTTTTCTTTTTATGCATATGGGTGCTTCTTATGCAATAAAAAATTCTGGATTAATTTTAATTGGAAGAATTATGTTCTCTTAAACTTACCTCATAGCTGAAATAAAAAATTATGTTTTAACAGTCTTTCAAAAAATTAGTTCTTAATTTTGCAAAGTTATTTCCCAATCAATTTTAGATTAAATTAATTACAAAAACCCATTCATTCCTTCTTCTTGATTTTTGTTTTAAAGTTACTGAGGTTATATTTGACAAGTAAATATGGTGTACATTTGAGGAAGCAAGTTTTTACTAAGGCAGTCCAGTTACTGCTGGCACCCTGTGCAAGGTAGTGTCGTGGTGGTAGGCCGTTGAATAGACCTCTTAATGAGACTTACCACAAGGCTTTGTACAGTATTGGCTTCAATATCAGGCTTTTGGAGCAACCTTTCTAATCGAAGTCATATCTTTTCCTATTTTAAAAATGTCATAGCAGTTACTGGAAAAACATTAAAGACATTAAAAACATTTGGACTCGCTTCTTCTTGTGTCGTACTAGTTTTTCACCTTTTGCACGATTGTGTGTTGACAAAGCCTCATTGACAGAGAGTTGACTCTGAAATGTGTTCAGTCAGCATAAACATTGTATGTTAATGTGAGTGTAGTTCCTATAGAACTGTCCACGAGGAGCGATGTTTTCCAACTGCTCAGTCTAGTTCCTTAGCCTGTTTCAGCAGTGGACTTTACTTCAAAGCAAATGCCCCTTCTCCTCATGCTCAAAGACTGTAAACTGCTTAATTATACTGTGGGGTTGGGGGATGTCAGTGCAGCTGCTGCTCTTGTGCTTTGCATTAAACCCCCCAAAGTGGTATTTAGGTGGTGCTGTGATAGGTGCTGCTGGGTGTTCCGTGTGGAGGTCAGGTACTCCACGTTGTTTTTGGATTACCTGCTTCAAGCAGAGCCTGGCCCTGTCTTCAGGAACTGTGGTGTCCTTTCACCACTTGAATTCAACTGTTGGGGTTTCACCAATGACCAACGCCCTCTGTGGCTTGTTTTTTGGGGGCCTCCACAGTAAAAATGTCTTGGTAGGGAGGGCTGATGTGTCCTGGTTTGTCGTGTAAACAAAGTTGTTTCCCAATAAGATGAAGAATTTTTTCCAGGATGTTGTTGTGAAGAGAAGCTGTATCTGGTGAACACAGGTAGTAGCAGCCCAGGGAATGAACATTCAAGAGGATTAATGTAGTTTGAAGAAGTGAATGGACATGATTGGGACTTAAAAATATGCCTGGAGAAAGCCTCACTTACAATAACCTTAATTCTAGGAAAAAAGCAACAATTACCCAGAAATAAAATTGCTTTTCTATGTCATGCAGAAGCACTATTCTGTTTACGCTTTCTTTTTTAACCTAATCGACAATTTTAAGTTGCATTTGACTAACATCCTTCCTAAACTCACTTTAAATACTCAACATTTAAAAAGCTAATTTCTCTCAAAAGTCTTAGTAGTGTGATCAGGTTTTTTAATTGCATGCTCAGTTTCACTGAAAAGATGATCATTGAAAAGATCAGTGCCAGACACAGAAATAGTGTTTAGTTAGGCTGTAAGACTTAGACAACTTCATCTTTCTTGACAGATGTTGAATTTCTCTGTGTAGATAAGTTTAAAATTTAAAAAAAAAAAGGAAAAATTACAAGTGAAGCTTGTCTACCCACTTCCAAAATGGCCAGCAGTGAGAAAAGCAAGTTAAACCCACCAAAATGAAATTAACTGTGGCTTCATGATACTTTGGTTTTGTTTTCTAGGTGGCCAAAGTACACTTCTGTACCTCTTCCCAACAGAATAGGAGCTGGTGCTCTTCAACACTAATTTTGGTTGATGTCTTCCACGTGCTTCTGCTAATATGAAATTTGAAATTATGCTATTTTAAAGATATTTTGCAGTTGCAATCAGATTTCTCAGTGAGAGTTAGGTTTGTAGCTTTCTATTCTCTGTGGACACAAGGTCTGACCTTAGGAGGTGTTTAGGTGTATCCACTCCGGTTTGAAGGGATTAGACATTGGACATAAGGTACAGGAGATGGGTTATCTTGTAGCATTGAGCTGTTTCATTTCATTTCTGACCTAATCAGTGTTTGAACTCAAGTTTCAGGAAATGAATGCTTACTCTTGCCATTTCATTTCTATAAGATGCTGTGATGAATTAGAAAATTATACTTCAAGAGTACATGAGAACTTGGAACATCTGTTACAGTACTAGTGCAATGTGCATTTCACATGCCTGGCACAAGAAAAATAAATCCTTTAGATCTCCATATATTTTGGAGTTCCTTTTTTGTTTAACCCCTTCAACATTTTTCTTTTCCCTCTTAAATTCTTCCTCTCTTATTTGCAGAAGACCTAAAAGTAAGCCTGAAGCATTTTTCAGGACTGTAGGATTTTTAAACAATTGATTTGCTAAAGTTACTTCTGATTAAAAATTGAACTGTGGATTTTGATTTTACTTAGAAAATCAAGTTTGAATTTTGAAGCCTGATTTATGTACAGGAAGATCTCTTTGTTAGGGTTTTTTTTTTTTTTCCTCCTGATTTTGTGAACTATATAACATTTTTGATACAAAATGTTGGTCCCTTTTGGTACCAAAAGATATTGGACTGTTTCTCTGAATGTTGGTATATTAAATATCCTAATGCTGAGAAGTTTTCAGTAATAGAAGAGATGATTTATATCTTCAGATGTGCCCCCATTTTTTTTCATTACCAGTAGCAAGTGAAGATTTTGATGAATTGTCTTTGTTACTATTGATGCAGTTGTACTTAAGTATCTTTGTTCCTTCCTCATGGTTGATCCCATCTTATGACAGTGGATGGCTGACATTTTTCTGGAGGTTAGCTCTGCAGGATTACTCAAAAAACCCAACCCCACTGGGAAAGGAGAAGAAATTCCAAAACAGTAAGTTGAGGAGTAGTCCAATGACACTGATCATATAAGATGGGGTCAATTCCTTGTGTTCAGACACACTGGCTTTTATCTGCAGATTCTCTCCCAGATGTAAACATACCTTCAATGCTCATGGTTATTTTTCTGGCAGATGAGGAAGCATGGTCAGCACTGAAACGCAAAATTGTCTTCTAATGATAGATCTGTTTTATTGGGAATATTTTAGCAGAATGTGAGCAATGAATATGGGCCACTCTGTGACTGGAAAATGCTCAGTTACTGAGGTTTTAAATCGGGAACCAGTCACTTATAGTGCTGAAATGTTTAAAACTTAGCTATCATCTAAAGCTCTGTACCTATCTGAGAAAGAATTGTTTCCTTGGTCTGGCTATTGATGCTTGATGCATTTGTTGATTACTCTGCTAGCTAAGAAATGAATTTACCAATGAGAAACAAAACGACTACAAAGAACTGAAATTATGAAGGATGAGTTAGGCTCTGGAAAAGCAGTGCAGATTCTACTTACCCCCTCCACCCCAACCCCATCTGGAATATATGATATAGGATATAAAATTTACGTACTCTGTTGCTATATGAAATAAATAACAAGTAACCTGTGACTAGGAAAAAAAGAAATTGTGGATTCTATTAAGTAAAAATTAGGTAATAGTCTTGCATGTTCAGTTGTAATAGGCTGTGTACAAAATCTATGTGAGCTGTGGTTGCTATGAATAACTGAGTATGTTTCACATAATTCATCTCTATGTGATCCCTTTGGTGATTGTAGAATTTTCTGTGAAATGGTTTTGGTTGCTCAGAATTAATTTAAAGCATACAGAGTAGAGCAGAACAGTTATATGATCATGTGACACTTGTGTGAGGAAAGATTGATTTGATAAAAAAAGACTTTGCCAGCTGTTTTTCTTTCTGCTCACAGATCTCTTATATGTGTATGGATTTTAAGGGAGTTGAATGTTGCAGGAGTTCTGTCTTAACTTACGCCAGAGTCAATTCAGTGCCAGTTCCAGTTAAAAGATGTTCTTTCTTCATGATTGTCATACATACCAGATGAAAAAAAAAATTGTTCATATGCCATAGAGAAGGACAGAGCTTTTATTTAGCTTTAGCTTTGCAATTCAGGACTATTTTCCTTAGACTAATTTGCATCATGTATTCTTCAGCTGTTCTGTGAAAAAACAAATGATTAAAAAAAAAAGGTAACAATTCTGGTGAGGGACATCTGTTGCTAACTAGTAAAATATAAGGGGGAGAGTGATTTCAGCTGTAATTATTTACATTCTGTAAGTGTAGGGGAACCTAGGTTAAAATAATGCAAGAGCAATTGCTTTGATGAGCAAAATGAAATACGTTTTTAAAAGAGAATGTGCCTGGCATCTTAATGTAATGTTTGTTTGGGGTGGGGCAGGAGTCCCTAGAAGGGTGAGCTCAAGAACTGAAAGCTGAGGGGAACCACATGATACTGCTGCTGTTGCCTCTGCAGAGGATAGTTGAACTTGTTTTCTGATTATTGGGAGAATGGACCAATTTTAGTAAGCAATGGGATGTTACCCCGTGTGGAGCTGTCATAATGTCCCCTCTAACATGATACCTAGGTCACATGCTGTTTAAAAAAACCCCCAAAACTTAATACAAAATAGAACCAAAAATGCAGAATACATTACTTACCTCCTGCTGTACTAAGCATCCTTCTACTTCCTGCGTCCTTTAAAGGTGTTCCTTAAAGATGCACAAATCTCCCTCCTCACCCCACTAATATCTTGATTGGAAGTTGCAGGACTGCAGTGTGTCCTTCAGCCGTGTGCCATTCCACTGTGCTGCGTTATTTCAGGATTGACAGGGGAAAGCTAATTCTGCTGCTTGTCTTTCAGAACAGTGTGAACATTGCATGTCTTGGCTCACTGCACCAATTTCCAGTTGCTTGTAATTGCATCCAGAAATGTTTGTGAATTAAAGCAGTTGATGAAGTAAAGGTAGACTCTGCATACCAAACCTTCCCCTCTGCAGCCTGGCTGGAGTATCCTGAAACAATAGGAAGTTTCAGCTGGCCCTCAGGAGTAACGCTGGGAAAAAATGCATTGCAGTAGATTGTTGCAGAAATAACACAAAGGAAATGGATGCAGGGAGGTCTAAGGAGCCCTTTTTTGTTGGCTGGTAACTAACTGGAGCTAAAGAACTGGGTACATGCGTTGTGGCTGGGACTTTGCAGCCTGGCAGTAACTGGTGGCCCAAGGGTAGGGTAAGATTGACAGCTCACTCATTCTGTTGCCTGTTCCCATCAGGTGCAATGTGGTTAAAAGCCTCAAGTTTTCCTCTTTTATCCAGAAATATTGTCTTGCTGATACTAAAAAAGAAACAGAGCAAACTGTGCTTTTTTCCTTCTTAATTAGTATATGAGCCTTGGAGGTTACTTCTATTAGATGTTGGATGTGGGCTTCATCATATGCAAATCGTCCTGGGTCTGTTTGTTAAATTGTGTTTATTTTACAAATTCCTTAGCTTTTTGTGATGTTGCATGGATCCCATTTTCCCAAGAGTCCATTATGAATTTTAATGGTAATTTTTTACATGACTTTTGTGGTAGTTCATGCATGTCTTGTTTTAGACACAGTAGAATTATTATCTAAGCTGATGCTACGGTTGTCCTCTCCTACAGAACAATCCAAATCAATGACAATAAATGCAAATTTATTCAAAGATTATGGGGAGTCCTCCAAGATGTGTTTATAGCTGCAAGTCATCTGTGTTAATAGTCCATCACATGCAGTGTTTCTACTGATCTCAACAATGGGAACTGCCCCATTAGAGGGGACAATTTTGATTTCTTCAAAACCCTGTGAGAAGTGAACTGTTAGTTTCTTGTGTACCTGTTATGAATGAGTAAGTGGGCTGCCTCAGGAGAAACCTGCAGGGTATTGTTTTGGCGAGAGGTCAGCAATGGGGCTATGCTGTTCATTGGGTGCCAGCAGTACAGCACTTAAACCAGCTTTCGGGTGCTCTGCAGGGCACAGAGTAGTGACAAATACCTGGACTATGGCTTCCAATTACTCTTTGGTATTGGGTTTATGTAACAAACAATAAAAAATAAAGGTTGGTATTGGAACCCGGTCTTTTGGGGATCCATCCCGTTGGATTATTTAGTGAAGAGAGATGGGACTATTGCAGTTAGACACGATTTATTACTTCAAATAACAAACAAGGCATCAGTCTCAGAGGCGTGAGATTTAATAACAAGTTGCCATAACAAAGAATAGTCACAAGTTTCAAAGTTACATGGCAATTTGTAACTTTCTAATCCAATAGGCACTTAAAATGAAATTTTGTTTTGACTTTACGACCTATCACCCGTGGTGCTTCTCACTGCAGTGCAGCTGTGTCGTAACCAGTGGCTGGTTAAGTCACGTCCACCCAGAGGTTTCTTTTACAACATCTAAATTCTTAACCTATAAAATCACATTATTATACTTAAAACCCTTCACCATAACACCCATTTACTTATAACTATAGAAACATAGGTTTGTGATTCTCTTGCTTAAGGTCTATAAACCTCTGTCAATTATGCCAGACCTAGTTTGTTCCAGGGTTGTAAATCAAGCCCACCACTAACTGCAGAAGTTTTTACTCCTCTGTTTCCCACAGGTTCGGTTTCAAACTTTGTTACCTTTGTTGAGTTAGGTATTTGTTAGAAGTCTACTTCTGAGCAAAGCCAATAACTTTTAAATGCATATAGATATATGTGTGCATTTTCAGATTTGTTCAAAATTCGGAATGTTTTAGAAACCAAAGAAAAGAATAACTGATAGAAATAAACCTTAGATCTATGCCTAAGGTATGGATCTTGAGCCTGAAAACTGGATTGGTTTGGTTCCAAAAGACAAAGGGTGAAGTAGTTTTGGTAGAATAAAACTCAGATATTAACTAGTGTGGACTGACTGAAATTGTGTACTATGCCAAGAATAACATTTCTTTTAAAGTTGTTTGTCAGGTGTTCATGCAGTGATGCAGCCTCTGTGGTGCTAATCACCAGGCTGGGTATCTGTGGCCCTTATAGCACTGTCTGGTGGCTGACAAGGTTTGGAATCCCATGAGTATTTCCTGATTTAGAAAGGGTGGCTTTAGTGTCCCAGAGCAAACGTTGTATCCAAACATTAGAATTTCTTTTCTTGTGCAACTGATACTTTAAATATAGTATTTCATTTTAAAAAAACTAGACTTGAGACTGTTTGTCTGTGAAAAGTCATCTGTGATTACAAATGAAGACATTTTCAAGAGTGTACTTACAATAGTAGGAAAAAAAAAGATAATTCTGTTTCAAGTTAAGTACATTATTCCTGGGTAATATATTTAGTGTTGGGCAATAAATTTATTCAGATTAAGTATTCTTAATTTCTTTCATTAAGAAAAATGTCTTTGTGAGAACATAATGATTGACTTCGATGTGGTCATTCTTCCTCTGAAGCAGGATTTTTTCCTTAAAAAGCAGATTTAAACTTGTGATCAGTCTTTAGAGTATGGAAAGTACAATAATGACTGTGAGTTATTTGGACAGACTCTTTCTAGGCATCCCACAGCTGCTGCCATCATTGTGTAAGCTCTTCCAAATAAGTGGATAAAATTCCAAGATTCATAGGCAGTCTGAATTATTTATATATTCTTTTAAAGATTGTAATGTTTGTCATATGCAAACACTGTGTAGTTTTTCTGCCGTATGGCTTTAGTGTATTTTTAGGGGGTGTATTTTATTTTTAATTTTGATAAAAGTAGTAAGTTTTGCACAGATATTAAATATTTTCTGTGACAGAGGCTTGTATTTCATAAGTGGAATCAATAAATATTCTCTGCGGGGCAAATTTAAAGTGAGAATCCAAGTTGTATTTTTGTTTGTTTGTTTTTTAATATATGGCAGATATCTGCTGCAGGCATTTTTTTAAGACTGGTCTATTCATGATACTTAAAATGATTTGAAGATATGCAAAAATGCAAGTTTTTTTCTACTGTTACTGTTTTGATCTTACTCCCAATTGGTCTCAGTAACTGTACACTACATGAATTTGAATTCATGCCAGCATAGGGGCTTTAATAAATATTTCCTTACTTAGGGCCTTCATACTTTTATTTAGACTTTGAAAGGTTTTTTTTTCCTAGATATTTTTCTTGTTAGGCTATGGCTTGCTTGTTGGTTAAGTTTGTAGAAGGAAATACAATGACATTATGTGAAGGTGGATTCTGCCAGGCTCAGGGTGGGCTAAGCCCCTCTGCTCAGGGTTTTGCAGAGCTGTTAGGTACACAATTTGAAATTGCTGAGATGGAGCATTAAGTGGAGAAATTTGCCTGGAGGGACGTGTTTGCTTTAGTTTGAGTGGGGTGGCACAGCACGCCAGCCAACAGTGTAATGGACCATGTGTGCTGCAGTTTGCTGGGATGGATGGGGTGTGGAGCTCGCGGGGGCGACATGTGAGTGCCTGTACAGATCACTTTTCCTGAGGGAGAGCAAGAGTAGAGGAGTTTGTTGTGCAAAAAAGTATTTCAAGAAGAGGACTTTCTGTGTATGTGGCTGAAGAATGGTAACCAGCTGATCTGGTCACATCCAAGATATTTTCTTGGCATTTAAACAGCTGCATGCCACTGGAGGAAGACTAAATGTTGAATTCTTTGGATGGGTAGGCTTATGGTCATATAGGTACCGCACATTTTGGCTGCAAAACTGTAAGGTTTGTTCTTAAAGAAAAACTTGCTGTAAATGTGTGGCTTTCTGACAACCAGTATGTATTTATCTGAATTTAACTTTTGCTGTCTTTAGTCCAAGTTTTAGATCAATTTGATTTAGACAGATACGTTCTGGATTCATGAAGCTACAGTGAAACAAGCTTGATTGAGAGATGCATCCTGACTTTAGTGGTCAGGATAATGGCAGTAAAGATAGTTACATGGTAAATGAGCTGTGTGGATTTTTATATAATCTCAGGGAGATATTGGTTGCTCTCTGGTTAAAATTAGGATGTAGCTAACATATCTAATGGAAGGATTTATCCATTTGAAACAAACCATCAGAGGGGTTCTGCTGTTAAGATAGTGAAGTCGGCCTACGCAAGGCTCTGTTCTCAGTATCAGTTCTGCTGTATTTGCAAGTTTTCTAATCTCTGCATTGTAGGTACATCATTCCTGTGGTTGGGACTGTTCAAATTGTTCCCTTCAGTTTCTACACTGGCAGCTTAACTTTTCCAGAGCTTCTGTGTTGGTATCTAGTTCAAGTGTTTAAAGTATCTTACTCCTTGAAATCTGGCTGTCTTTGCATAGCTTCAAATTGCTTCCAAAGTGCATTTAAACTAGCAGTGGTTAAATGTTTTTGGTTTTGATGGAGTCTGCTTATCTCTTGCATTTTGTGTTATATTGCCCTTCTGTTTCCCATATGTGTAAACATTCCTGAGAACGGTCCCTTCCTAACTTCTATGACCTTCATCAGAACCTCCTGAACTTTTAGTATGGCTATGTTCAATCATTCTCTTATTTCCATGAAATTGATAGCTGAGGTGTTTCTTGCTTTCATTGTTCCATGTATTAGAGTATGACGTTTGTCTAATTAAATTTATCTGCTTTTCTTCTGTACGTATGTACTTCTCATCATTTGATAATTATTTTCAGAAGATTTTATTAGAACTTTCATAATTATGAGAGCAACTTCTATACATAAAACTCCTTGGATTGTTCTTTATAGGAACATTTAAACTGTAGAAATTCAGGAGTAAAATGAAAATAATGAAAAAGAAATACCTAAAGTTCTGTTAGTGCCTTTGTTGTACCAGTGTTCCATGTTAGGAAGATTTTAGGTTGTTGGTCAGTTTTAATGTCTTAAAAATATAAGCTGAGCTGAGGAGTTGAACAGTGCTAAATATTTATAGCAGAGGAAAGTCAATAACTTTTCCTAATGAAGGATTATGGGCTCTTTGAGGTTTCCAAGTCTATGAAAAAGGGCTAACAGATATTTAAACTTGCTAATAAATAGCGTATGCTTTCTCAATAAATCAATCTGTTTTGCTCCTACTAGGAACTTTTAAAATCTGTAAGAGTAATGCTTCTTGCGGTGAGTAAATTTTGGAGCTATTACATTTGCATGTTATATTAGTTCTTTATGATTTTTTTTTTGTGAATTATGATACTTTTTGAAAGACCAATATTTAGACAAAGTTCTTTTGCCTTTCCCCTCCCCTTTGTTCCTGAAGCTTTTCCAGTTTTTAAACTAACGATTTAAAAAATATATATATATTTTTTTTTAAATTTGTAGTATAGAATGGGATGCAGTTGACTTTTTTTTTGATAAGAGCCATCTCGTAGCCTCATCTATTTTATATTCTATTGACTAAACCAAAATGCTTATACATAAATCAGTATCTCTGCTCTTGATTATTGTGGGCAGTGATGCAGGGACCAATTCTAATAGAATTTGCAGGGAAGAAGTCAATTGCGTTTCGACAGGGGTCATGTAGGATCCATAAACTCCCACGGGGCAGTTATCAAAGATGTAACTGTGTGCAATGGAGCAGAACAGAGCTAATGCCTTTTACTTACTGATTCTTGATTGAACAATTAGTTTGACAGTGGTCACCATGCACTTTGCCCTTATTAGATAGGTTTGATAATACAAACAATCTTATAAGACATTTATAAGCTTCAAGGTGATTTTAAGTTCACAGGTAATTCTCCCAAAGCGGTGCTTAGGTATCAATTACCAGAGATTTTACTTTTGCCTTCCTGGGTTTAACTCATACTCAATGTGTTTGTTCTTGATACTATCACTGCTTTATAAAACCCAACACTTATTGGTTTGCCAACTCCCATTTTAAATCTTTGTTTTAATTGGTTAGTTGGGCTACTGCCACATGGCCCCTAGAAAAAGGAGAATGAAGAAACTTACTATTCATATTGATGCCTGTGAGTGTGTTTATTTTTGAACAAAAATTACCCTATGATTGACTCATTTTTGGTAAGCAGAGGAAAAAAGAAATTCAGGTTATAATTAACAAGCATATCCCTTAAAGTAATATCTCTTGTATTTTTTTTAATGGTTAAAAATAATTGGCAATTTATTTTGGGGGCATTTGCCTTAGCTATTTATGACTGCAATTAATATTTACTAATTATAATACTTTCATGATGAGAACATTACTGTAGTAATAATCCTTATGGCAAAAATAGCATACAACACATAGCTTTTATTCTGTACAGCATAAACCTCATTAAACTCATTCACTCTCAATTTACAAGTGGTATAATAATAATGTGTCATCTCATTCAGTGTCTGTGTTTTGAACCAATATTATATTGTCTGTTTCGTGTTTAGATAGGGAAACAGGCAGGAAAACTAGAAGTTGTGCACCATTTTCAATGGGTGCTTTAACAGATTGCCTTATAAATTGGTTTATAGCTTTTACATATGTGAAGTATTTCTGGCCAAGCGTGGTTAGACAGTATATATTTGAGAGATTCCAGTACGCACATATGTTTAAATATTGAATATTTAAAGATATTCAGTGAAACAAAGTAACTTTAGTCAGATCCACATCTGGATATATGTTCAAATAATAATTTTCCTTCTTTTTGGGGTAGGAATGTAATTATTTTGATACAGTTCTTACATTGCAGCTGAGTGCTTAATTTAGTTGCATTCAAAACTCACTTTAGTGATTATCAAAGTGAAACCAAACCTCTGCAGAACAAAAATAGGCTGTCAGGACAACCTGTTTCATAGTTAAGGCATCTGAACCATAATTCTCCCACCATAATTCTCCCACACTTCTGAATCCTGGCCGTGAGGAGGACATTGCTTGCAAACACTGAGGTGTGTGTGAGCACACAGACAGAGGGGAAAGATGTTGGAATTGTGAGCACAATAAAAAGCCAAACACCCTTTCAAAACCACAGGGGTGAGGGTCAGTGCTTCTGCCTGTGACCAGTTTCTGTCTGTTCACTGAGCAGCCACAGAAGGGCTGGCAATATTTTGCTGCACCAGGATGGTGCTGCTCCCCTCCCTTTCTCTTTCCTTTCTGTGTGCCCACCCCCTTTATATGGAGGTGCCCTTAGGTCTCATCTGTGACCTCTGTGCAAGCTGGTGCCCCTTCACACTGGTCTCCTTTGCACTGTGGAACATCCCATTTTGTGGCACCTTTTGGAAAGCTTTTAGATACCCAGTGCTACTTAGAGGGTGTTTTCAGACATGGTGACAAACACACCCTTGAAATAAGCAGTGTAGGAAGCAGTAGAAGTTATTTTTATATATACCAGGGTTTTTGAAGACATGATTCTTTTTCCCCCAAATTTTAAGGTAAGAGTGGCAGAGTATCTGAAAAATTAGAGAAGATGTAGTGTAACAGTGTGTGAAATGAATTCTTCTCTATTATTACAGCTTTGTCTGTTATAGGGGACATTTTTGATTCCTGGGTCATTGTAAATCATTGGATACAAATGGAATAATGTGGAAATGGCAGTGATATGTATAACAATTTTCTGTCCCTGTGATCTTAAATTTCAATTGTTTTTATATTTTATTATTAGTCATTTTGCTGCTAGATTAAGGTTATCTTTGAGAACTCTTGCATTTAACCCTCCATGCATAAGCAGTAAATACCAAGTTTTCTACTTGACGAGAGCAAAGAAATTTTACTGTGGATTAATTCTTGTTATCATTCATAGCAAATGGTTGAATGCTGACCCAGAATCTATGATAATAAGGTAATCTGTTTCCATTTGCAATAGGCTTTTATTATTCATTCCTTGTAAACCATTTAGGAAGGAGTATGGGCTAACATTGATTAGTCTGTAATTAGTGCTCGCAGGCAGTATGGTTGGAGCCATGTCGGAGGGGAAAATTAATCAGTTATTAAAAATTGCATGACTTGTGTAGAGGAACTAAAGTGCAGACTCCAAAGTGTATTAAATTGCATGTTCATCATCTACCTAAATGCTACTGTGAGTTCTCCAACTGCTTTATGTGTAACTGTTCCTCCAAGTGAGGCAGGAGTATCGTGCATTTTATTCATAACAGATTGAACATGAGGCAATTATCAGTAAGCCATTTGATGGTGAAGCTTATTCCCCAAGTCAGGAAGCTAGAAACAGGTATTCTGTAACAGATTGGGAAAAGGCTTTTCAAAATGACCACATCATCTGTGCCGATGCGCAGTGCAGCATCTGTGCAACCTTCAGGCAGTCATTTATATACATTAGTGAGAGCATCAGTCTTTGTGTGACTCCTGTGGGGCATGCAAACACAGCTCAACTGTTATTTTGCTGGAAGATTTTCTTGCCAAATTTTATTAAAGTACATTGTGGGGTAACATACAAATGGAGATGAGATGAAATGCCTAAAAAGCCTCTCTGCAAGTCTGCTTTACTATTGTGACTTGTGTTTATTCTAGAGCTTGTCTTCCATTAAGTATCAAACCTTCACAGGTTAGCTACAGTTATCTTTCTTTAGAGCAGTTCCCTGTGTAGCACTAAATTTAGTCAAGCTGCCTAACGTGTAATGCCAGTGCCACTGCCAAAAGTATCCCGGTGTTTGAGCTTGTTGAAGCCTCCAGCTCATAAAAGAATTTTGTGGCAGCAGTGACTGGTTGCAAGAGAAATTTGGGGTGCTCCAAATAGCGGCTATGGAAGAGGGAGAGGCAGCATGTCCTTGGCAAGCAGAGTGCATGTGTCCACCTGTGCAGTTGTGTGCATTTCTTGTGGTATTTGCTCACTAAACAGTGGTGGAAAGGCAGAGGGCTGAAGGTGGTGTTGCTCTGAGTCTAGCCACATTGCCTTTCTCTGCAAATCCTGGTCTGCTGCCAGTGTGGGTGATAACAGCTGTGGCTCTTCCTCTAAATTACTGCCCTGGGCTCTTTTGAACTTGGGTTTTTTAAAGTTGCATGGTTATCTTGTCTGCCTCCTTATTCCTTGCATTCTGCTTGATGCTTTTACCTTGTTTCCTTTTTCATTCTTTGTTTTGTTGCTCTCCAAACAAATAAAAGTTAAATTCCTCCTGTAATGAGAGTTCAGAATTGATGCTGATGCCACAGTACTTAAAAATTTTCAAGGATTTATGACAGCGATCCAATAGCTCTTCCTGCTGTGTGGAAAATAGCCAGTTGCATAGAACTCAAAACAATGAGGTGAGTGAAATTCATTGATACCTGTTCATTTAGAGGTTCAATTGAACCTGCAAGTGATCAGCTGCAGGGGAGAAAATAAAGAATTCCCCATCAGCCCCTGCAAAGTGAGGGATGGAGGAGGCTTTGGGCAGAAAACTGTCCTTCATAATTGCAAGTATTGTATCAGAAAATATAATCTTTAATGTGAAAATATAGGTTTTCAGGTTGCATCTTGTATTAGAGCCGTCACTGAGATTTGAGCATCTATAGTTAAGGATATGTTTGTCCTCTTGTTACTGTAAATAGATACTGTCTTACAATTATGTATTGTAATAAAGATTTGTATAATTATAGTTTGTCTTCATAGTTTTGTATCTTGAATGTGGAAAAAACATTGATTCAGACAAATTGTCCAACAGGTCAGTGATCGTTGCAAGGTGTTGTGTGTGTAGTGGAATATCAAAGTCAATTATGGATATTCTGTATCTATTGACCTGTATAACCTTTCCTTTCCTTTTTTGGTATGATGAGTGGAGGAATCTCTGTCACAAACTCACAAAGTTACTGCATATGGATGTCCCATTCTCTTTCAGATGGATTTGCTAAATTGTTTCACCAGATGAAGAACTGCTTTATTTTTTTAACAGTATTTGTGTAGTTATTGAATGCATAGGTAATTGCAAGCACTTTGAGTTTGTGTGCAAAAAAATTATGTAATTTCTGGCATTTATAGATACTGATTCAGTTTGATTAAATATGTATACTGATTTTTTTTTTTTTATAGTGAGGATTAGTTGTACTTTTAGTTACTACTTTCTCTATCCATTTGCCCCCAACAATACAATTCTTGAATGTGTGGATATAGAGAAGGAATATTTTTCTTCTGCTTCTTCTTTTGATTTTTTTGGTGGTAGTTTGTGTGTGCTTTTTTTTTCCCCTCCTTTTTTTGTGGTTTATTTTTTTTGTTTGTGTTTTTTTTTTCTTTTATTGTATGGAAACAGATTGTGAAAATGTGTCATGTGTACTTGGTAATGTTCCTTTAGAGTCTTCAGACAGTTTGAAAGAACTGGATTTTCAGGTGGTGCATATATGACCTATGCCTATTGATGCTATATAATGACCTCTTCCAGTAGCTCTCCCAAAGAGGGATCTGCTCTGTCCCTCTGTTCTCTATATTTGCTCCTGGATCCCAGGAGCTGGAGTGTCAGTGTCTCCTAGATGTCACCAAAAGGAACTGGTGACCCAACTCATGTTGGTAGCTGCTCACCAGTACAAATAAATGGCTCGGACTCATCACAGAGAGATGAATACATGGATGTATAGCAAGACCAGTGAAGTTGATGATTGTGGGATTTTCATTGGCACTTAACCTTATCAGCCTCTGAAGTCAGCCCTGCTTCAGTTAGGAGGTGGGACATGGTGGCTTTTACAGGTTTCACAAAACCTAACTGGTTTTATGGTTCTGTGATTTCTGTGCTGAGTTGTGGTGTAAGCATTTCTCCACAGCTGCATGCTGCTTTCTCCTTGGAGGTACGAGGGGTCCTGAGAATGGTCCCCAGAAAACTTGGTTTGAATTGAAAATCTTTAGAAATCTCCCCTTAGACTGGTCTAATCTATACTTGCTTTTCCCTCATTCCCTTTGTTTTCCTAGTCCCTGAACCAGACATGCCTGTAGCTTTGGTGTTTATTGACAAATATGTCAGTGAGTCTTACATTTGGAGAATGGACTAATTTCTGGCTATCATTATGTAGGTGGTTTACTTATAAATAATGATCACTTAAACAGCTTTCCATTAGTGCTGAAATTTTTTAAAAGACTTTTTTTCCCAAGGTCAGGTTTTGGGGTGTTTTTGTTACAAAATATACAACTGAATGTGTCTCTGTGCTGCAGAGTGACTGACTGGAGAGTACTGCAGGTGCCTGAAGGTTTAGATGTGCTGGGTTGACTGCTGGTTTCAGCTGGGTCATAGCACAAGGGCTGCAACTCATAATTACCCCATTTTCCCCAGCTAACACCATCAGAAAGTGGGGATTTTTTGCATTGTATTAGTGCATAGTTGATCTACTCTGGTCTGAACTGAAACCTAGAGGTTGTGCTCCCAGTGTCAATGCTAATTTACTTTTTCACTGGTCAGAGGAGAGCAGTCTTTGCTGGAAGAAACTGACCCAGCTGTGTAACTTGTTTTTCTCCTACTGCATCCATCCAGCAGTAGCGTAGTTGGTGAAACCTTTGTCAAAGACTTCAGTGGTTCAGTAGCAATCCATTGCTGAGCAAAGTGATGGCATTCTGCTCTGTAGGTCGGGGCTTTTGGACTCAGAAATCAGCAGTGGAGAAAACACCGGTTCCAATTCCCAGAGTAGGTAGTTTTCCTCCTTTCATTTACGTAGTTGCCTTTAATCCGGTATTTTTATCTGCAGCTTTCCACTCATCCAACAAATGTGTTTTCCACTAGAAAATGCTAATGTGTGAATGTTTTTGATATATACATCCTAAGTATGCTTTCATAAGCAAAATTTTTCTTATCTTAGAAAATGTGCTTGAACAGTTTAAATCCAATAAGTATTTGGGAAATTAATTGGTTTGTTCAAGTTATAACTAGGAGAGTTGTTGTATTTTTTTGGTAATTACACAGAATGAGAAAATTTTAAGAGTAGGAGAGATCCTAGAACAAGTAATTCCTTTTTCAAACCACATGACATGAATTCAATACAAAAATGGTCATAAACTGATTTTTTGGTTTATGTTTTTATAAAAATTCCAGTTACACATTATAGGGATTATAGGATGGTAGGATGCTTTATTCTGCCAGCTTCTCTGTTTGCAATTAGTTTAGGCTATACTGAATATGTTATTTTAATACTCCAGAAATTAAATATTATGAGGTACTTAATTGAGGATTTCATTTTTCTTGCCAGCATTCTAAAATATCAGCACTTTAAAAGAAAAATCTAATTTTCTTTTCAAAATCAACGTCCCTGTGAAAATAAAAGCACCTTCTAAGGCCATGTACAACTGTTAATAAATTGATAATCTATTTTTATCCTTAGCTAACAGAGTCTAGATCTCAATGACTTTTTTTTTCTCAGATGTATTTTTTTTTTTATGTGGTGGCGCTATTAAGAATATAAAAATTTCACTCTAAGAGAGAGTTGTAGCATGTTCTTCTGGTGTCCTAAAACAACTGTTTTGGTACTGCCTAGTTTATATTAATCCATCTGATATTTTCATAGGATTTATACTTTGGTTTGGGGTTATGTGTTGATATATATTTAGTTTTAGCAGAGGACCACATATTTATTTTTTTTGGCAACATCGTTAATCGTTCAGAGGACTTTTATCCCCAAATCCCTTCGTTTTCCAGACAGACTTAGAACATCTGTTTGTAATTCTGTCTTGGAGATTGCCAACGCAAATTAGTCTTGGAAGCTCACTTCACATTTTAGCTTAAAATGTTCACAGACATTTTCAAGGTTCGCGAGTTTTACAAGAACAATTAATATCAAATATGCTCTAATCCAGGTTTCCACCCAAGTTTCTTAAAAGTCATTATGAGTATGAACCTGGCAGTTCCCCTTTCCAGTCAGGTAGGTTAATGAATTTCTGCTGTCTCTTGTTGGTTGAGTCACTGCTGCTGCTCACCTTACCCATAGTTTAGGATGAAGAATGTAGAAAAATAGTGTAAGATGGTTGTGTGTGTGATTCATCCATTAGTCCTTGCCTTATCATGTTTGGGTTTTGCCTTTTGTTTTTGGTTTTTTTGGCCAAAAAACGGAACTTCTGGAATTTTTTTTGTTTGTTTTAAAATGAAGGGTGTGGTCAGAGCCTTAGGGATTTTTTTTAATCTCTTGAAGAGGGGCTCATCTTCAACAGTGCAAAGACCTGGTATCATGCTGGGAACTTTTTATCCAATTAGTTGAAAAAGTAGCATTATATCAAGTACAAAATCATGGCCCTGGTTCAAGAAATTATTCTTTGCCAGTGTCTTCCATAATATGCTCCCAATTTAAAGTGGCTTAGTTAGATACATATATCTATATGTTTGTATACAATAACATAAATGAAAGCTTTTCAGTTTTGTGAATATTTCTGTTGTAAAGAAATTCTACAAAATCTGGGGGTTACTGATGTGAAGATAACCACATTTTATTAATTGCCATGTAAACAGCATGCACTTAGCCTGTCTTCAGTAACACTGGTGCACAGCAGAGGGGATGCCACAACTCAACCCTGCTGAGTGAGGGTGTTCCAGGACAGCAGAAATACCTATATAACAGCAGACTGAAAATTCAATCTGCTTTAAGGAAGAAAACAATAATTATTTTGAAGTAAGAATACAGCCTAGTTAAAATATATAATTTCTCTAATTGACTGACCTGAACAAACATATATTCTTTAATCATAACCTGTTCAATGTGAAAGCCATCATACCAGTAGAATATGCACTACATGCCATTTTCAAAATACAGTTTACTTTTAAGTTAAATTACCCAAATCAGTGTGGATCACCTATGAGTTAGATTTTTGACTTCAAATCTGAGCGGTTCCTTGATTGAATGGAATTTTGTTCCATGGTTTGGAGCTGTGGAGAAATCTCGTCGTCCTCAAAGTTGAATTTTGCCATGGTAACAGGAAGTGCATTGTGCTGGATTAAAGGTATTCTTCACCTTTTTGTTATTAGTTTTATCATTCCTGTATTGGAATGCTTTTATCCTTTTTGTTTTGTATTAGCAGAGTACTGCATATACAAGCAGCACTTATAAATGCATAGGTGCTGGTATTTGTCAGACAAATATTTTTGTAGTGGAACTTGTTTTTGTGTTTGAGCTGTGTTCCCTTTTACTTCTTTGTGATCTCTTTTTCAAATGGTGTATTCAGGTTTTGAGAACTGCACCAAAAGGAGAAGTGGTTTCATATGGAATTCTTACATTCAGCTAAAATTGTAGGTGTAATTTGGGTTCTTTTAGCTGTTTAATAATCTATGTGAAATGAATCAGAGGCTTTAATCCACTTGCTAGCTGGGATATACCCCCAGTTATTAACAGCCAGTGTCTTGATTAAAATGAAGCAAACCAAAAATCCCTAAACCCAAAACCACCTGCATCTCCTACTGTTTATGCTCACAATTCAACTTCGCTTTTTTGGTCAGACATTAAAAAATTACCTTCTTGAGCAAATATGTCCTGCACAGCCTTAGGAAGCAGAGTGGCAGAGATTGGGTGTTTTCCTGTCAGTTTGCAAGTTGCTTGGTCTTGCACCTGTCCTGTGGAGGAACATTTTCTCTGCATCTCTCATGTATAGCTAACACATATTGATGCTTTCATAAGAAATACTCAAATCACTTTTAACTTAAGTACCTGTTGCAGTCATGTAACAACAGTGTGGACTGAGCATAAGCTACTTAAAGCTGTTGGCATGCTGCAATATGTTTGAGTCAAGCGCACACAAGAGAAGAACATCTGTCTCTCCCTCCATTTATAATGACAAAGTAACCAATTTGGATGTAAAGTTTGACTGGAGACCAGAATTCAAACAGTAAAATAAGCTAAATGTGGGGTTTATGTAGATCCTTCTGATACTGTACTTGCCTTTCTAATGTGCACAAATCACTTGTGGGTACCAACAGAGCTATTGAAGGGGGCAGGTGCCCAAGGTGGTGAGGAAGCTCTTCTGAGTTTCACTGTGTTACTGCAGGAGTGGCGGTGATGTTCAGAAAAGGTGATGAATTAGAGTGTAACATTTTTAGGACATACAGGAGGAAATAACACATATGAGATGAAAAATCAGAATAGGAATAAAATGCCAATAGAGGTAGTATATGTATAGATGAAAACATATTCATGTATATGCATGCACTTAAAAAACTTTTTATTTTACAATCATGATGTAGGTGAAATTTTTATAAAACAGTGTGGTTGCAATGGATCATTTCTTCCCGCAAGCTTTTTCAGCTCCTTGATTTGAGGCATGGTTGGCTTTAGAAATTACCAAAGGCTCATTTTTCTCAAACATGTACTGCAGGCATTTCTTTTATTCCACAGAGCAGAGCATTGCTTTTGATTATTTAGCTTCTACTGATACCTATAAGCCATATCAGCACTGACATACATTAACAAAATTTCCAGCTCTCTCCCAGCAATTGCCTATCACAATAAACCTTCCCTTTCTTCCTTTGCAAATAAGGAATAACATATTCCTCATTTTCTTGTGCTGTGTTCTGCAGAGTCTCATCTATGCTTGTTGAACTGGAACAAATAATCTGATTTCACTCATGACCCATTGCTAAAGCTATGGTATAATGATTAAAGGCTCATATTTCTTGGCCATGGAGAAAATGCAATTTAATTGAAGACTTATAAGGATGTAAAAGTAGTACCTTCTGGAACATAAGCCCCAATTTTAACTAGATAATTGTGCAAAATCCATGGCCAATCCATATCAATTTGTGATTTTCCTTATTAGTTTAAACCTCCTTGCTGGGGCTGTGCCTATTCGAAGCTTCTTCAATACCGGTGGCGATTTTTGAAATGAAAATGTGTGCACTGATGTATTGTCATTGGGACAGATCGGCAGGAAGGTAAACAGCAATCTCTTCTCTTGTGACAGATATTATGGCTTGGCAGCTCCTCTTCTTCTAACATTTGCTATGGAATGTTGTATGAGAAACATGAGAACCAGTAGCTAAGTGTGGGGAAGTAATGCCATGTGTTGAAATTCCCATGACTTAGTTAAAAAATAGGTTTTTTGATTAAAATAATAGCTTCAGATTTTAAAAAAGCACTTGGTTGTTTCTTTTGTTGATACAACATCGTTATTATATTGCCTGATAAAATGAGCTTGAAATGGAGAAGGTTTCAATTAACAATACACGGGAATTTTTATTAAAAATGTAAGATGGAACAAAAGTAGTTCAAGTTTTATCTTAGTTTCTACAGTTCCATAAGAATTTATTAAAACTTTTTTGCAAGTATTATCTGTGCTTCCTCTCAAAAATAGTTTCGGGGAGACACTAAATTATTTTGACACTTCCGTAGTTTGAATAGGTCTCTTTTGTGAAGGTATTGACTGTAGTTAGAAATGTTGCAATATTAATTACAGAACCAGTTTGTGAGAGAGGGCTGTCATTTACAGGCATGCCTGAGCATGTGTGTGCATATCTTCAAGCATGTCAGTTAGTGAGATGGAAATTTTCAGGATTACTCCTGGGGTTTGATGCCTTTCTGGTCAAACTGTTAATTCTTTGGCAGGAAAAATTGTACTGAAGCTAGCGATGACATGGGGCTCTAAAATACATTACGGAATTGGGTCAGTTTCTTTAAAAAGACCTTTTTGCTGGAAATGGGCAAATTTTAAAACTTTGAAGAATGTATAGATTTTGCGTACTGAAAAATTCTGTAGAATGGGTGGGAAGTAGACTTAGGCAAATTAACACTACTGCTCACAGCTGTTGAATTATAACTAATTTTTTTTCCCTGAAAATATATGGGTGTCACTATAGTTAGAGGCATCTCTTTTGAGAATTTTTTTGCTTCTCTACTGAAAAAAAAGGGAAAAGGGAAACTTGGATAACTCCTCTTTGAAACTGAAGAAACATCTATTACGCTTCTAGCCATCGGGTGTCACCAGAGTACAGAGAGTAAGTATTAGATGATGTGGAACTGATTTATGGCTTCCCTTGGCTGTTTATTTTGGACTGGGAAGGCTCCAGCCCTCCAGAGGCTTTCTGAGATCAGTAGTCTCAGCATCTTGGCCAGTTTCATCATGTCCGTGACTCTCTTAAACTCAGAATATTGAGCACAAAATGGGTTCAGCACCTTGTCCTGCATCTGTAGGGGCATTGACACCAGTGAAGCAGGGGAGGAAGCAAACAAAAGGTGAATGAATATCACCACACACTTCAACCTTGGTATTTCTCTGCCTGTTAGAGGGGTGTACTTGGCAGAGGCCTTGAAGACAACTTGTGCCCCACTGCACGCATTCTGCTGGGAATTGCTAATTAGTTCACTGTACCTCATTTGATCCCTGCTGTTGGCTGGTGGTGCCCTGCCAGGTGTGTGGGGCGTGGCCTCTGCTCTGTCAGGTGCCTTTTGGGCAGCCCTGGGCACTGCCTGGGCTTTGCTGCAAACACTGCACCTGCAGTGGCTCAGCTGAGTTTGAGGGTGTTTGTAGGAGTTTCAGTACAAAAGAGTTCATTGAAGTGCAGGAGAACCTTAGAAACACCTTTGAGAACAAGATGAGGCTCCTGTGAGTCTTTCAGGACTTTATGCTTTGAGATGTGAAAAGTTTAGTAAGTACATTTTTTAATAGTAAGACTTCTTCCAGGCAATGTGGCATTATAATTGAATTTAGGGCAGTTGTAAAGCTTGACTATAAGTTTTAGCTATTATATGTATAGTCCTGCTTGAAGGTCTTGCTTTCCATCAGTAATGGTGCAATGCAGCTGCCTAAAAATAACAATTTGGTTTTAACTGCCTTATAGGAGTCAATAGTAAATGTGTGTGTGTGTGTGTATATATATATATATATGTTCTGCATTTTCTGAATAATTTCTATGTAGCATTGCTGTTCCTATGCTAATATGAAATACCTTCATTCTTACTGGTGAACATTTCCAAAATTAAGCTTTAGTGTGGGACCCATGGAATCCACCTTTCAGTGATGCATAAAGGGGGCACACAGAAGGGAAGACATCCCTTCTGAACTGACATCCAGAATCTGTTGGAAAAAGAAGTGATAGGTGTGACATAAGATATTTTATTTAAGCACTTGATAGGAAGAAACTTTGTAAAATGTTTTCAGATCAATGCTTGGAAGTGCCACTCTGATGTGAAATGAAAATTGCTGGAAGGAGTGTAAAGTGAAAAATGATTTGGGCCTGATGGGGGAAAAAAAATAAGACTTCTTGGAGATAAAAAACAATGCCTTTGTTATCTAGAAAAGGGGAAAGAGATTCTTAAATGGGAAAGGTGTTGAAATAGAGTAAATTAGAGAAAAAATAGGAACAGTGACAAACCAAAATGCCTGCAAAGATGGAGATAATGAAATGACAGGAAAAGAACTGATAAAATCCAGACGAATTGAAGAAAAATGTGATGGAATATGTCAGTTAATGCTAATTTAAAAGACTGTCCATCCAACTAGACTGAGAGAGAACTGGTTAGGCAGCTATTTGTGAATTTATTACAGGTGTTTATAGATTTGCTAGAGGTGATCCTTCTTCAAGTTTCCCCAGTGTCTCACAATTGTGTAGAATAGTTTTGGAGATCAAACAGTGGTACTCTCAGGAACAGTCTACATTTCTAAGAGGTTAAGATGGACTCGATATCAGAAATGCTTTTGTCTGGGGGGAACTTAGGTGCATTTAAAGTGCATCCCAAGTGAAACAGGTATAGCAGAAAACCGTCCTGCTCTGGAGGGCTGGATCGAAGTGGGTAGCAGAATTACTGATGTCAAGAAAATTCACATTCTTCTAATGCAAAAGTCTTCAGTGGGATTTTATGAGTTCATGACAAGACCACTTCAGATGTCTTGCAATACCTCACGGTATCAGATTACACCTGAGCAGGGGGAAACAAGCTGTTTCTCTGCCCTTTCTGCTGTTTGATAGAAGCACATTTTTCCTGAGTTTTACTCCTGTTTTCTATCTTTGTAGGTTCTTCAGCTTGTGAGTAAGCAGAACTGACTATTCTGTTCCAGTCACCTGCATTTGAATCTTAACTTGTGTGTGATCTGACCATAAGGGCTAAGCAGGTTGAAAATGAACAGTTCACTTATGTAAACCTTTCCCAATTCTAAATCTACAGGGCAAAAAGCACTGGAATTTATTTTGAGCCTACCCATATTACTGTGTCTGTCAAAGTTTTTTGCCTGAAATATTTTATTTTTTTGTTCATCACTTTCAAAATGTATTCCATAGGGAATGAAAGGACTTTTGGGCATAGACGTTCATATTTGGAAAAAGAAATGCAAGTAAATAGCCATTGCACGACCTCTAAAAAATGCTTATGCTGAAAATATAAATGTGGTCAAGAAAGGAAAGGAGCTAAGAAAGAAAAAAGCTCATGAAGATATTCTTCTCTGAGAAGGTCAGAGGGGTTTGTATTTCATTGAAAATGATACATTCATATGATCCCGGAGGTAATACTAGCAGGATGTAAATATTTACATCAGTATGATATTTTAGAGTAACAGCTTTGTTTTGGTGGAACATTGACCTATGGGTTGAAGAAAAAACTACTTAGATATACAGTAGATTAATGAACAAATTAATCATTTTTATAGGGAAAAGTGAAAGATGGGATGTTTTATTATACTTGGCTTCATTGGATTTTAACCACATGTTCCAGAAAGGAGCATTTAAAAATATTGCCTGTAGCTTTTATTTCCAGGTTTCTAAGTTATAGATATGAATGACCTTTTCATATTTTGAAATGTAATCTTGGTCTTCCACAGCATTTGGCTTTCTTCTTTGATTGAAATCCAAAGGCGGAATGAATGTGCAGTGTGACTGAAAATAACCTGTTTAAGCCTGAAATTGCTGGAGGTGTGTTGGCATGCCCACTGCAGGGAAACCCTGGGGATGGCCTTGATTTGAGGGCAGTTGTGTCAAAGTAGCTTTGCAGGGCAAGGAGATGGCAGAGGCAGTTTGTAGTGGTTACCTAATGCTCTTGCAGCCAACTTCTGCTGTGGTTCTGTTTCAGTGCTCTCAGTGGGGGACAGCTGTGAGTTTTGCTGAGGGGATAATTGCAGTATTTTCACACTGGTGGTGTTTTGTTCATTGTGCACATTGATGAAGTGTGTGTGTTTGTACATACACCGTATATGTGCTTACAAAATGTAAAAGGTATTTTATTCCAAAGCCAGTCTGTCTTCTAGAACAAAAACCCACCATTTTGGGATATGCTGAGTGCTTCTCCTGAACAAGTTAAAGGGCCTTGTACTACCAAAATTCCTTCTAAGGTAAATCTTTTGGTTTTCAGTGGAGAGATTTTCTTGTGTTTTCTTGTGTAGGTTAGGATGAGAGGTAAATGTTGAATGAAGAAGTAGAATTCAAAGGTAAGATTAAATTTCATGCCTACTTGTGGGCCGTATTTTTTTTGGTATTTCTTCTTATATGTTCCTTCACTAATTTTATTGGAAAGCACCGCATCTGAAGCTTTTCATCATTTGCCAGCTTGGTGGAGAGGGGTATAATTCTTTCTTGGTTGTATCAGAGTAAATACTACACTTCTAGTGTCTCTACTTTCAAAAAGTCAATATAGTTTTTTATTTTTTCAGTTTAATCATGGGAGCATCCTCTCTTTGTGGCTCTAGATAACTTTTCAGTTACAGTAAGGGATCTCTCACCATTCTGAGTGTTGGATGTTTAAAAAAAAATCAATCTTTTCCAAACTAGTACAAAGAAGTTTTGAAAAATAAACACTTTCTTATCCAAATTTGGCAATACTTCAATCACTATGTGTACACAAAGACCAGTTTCTACATAGAAGTAAATGAAAATCTAGTTTTTGGATGTCTTTTTATTGTTTTTCTCCGCCCTTGACTTTGGCTCCTGCAACCTCCAAAAGAAGAAAAAGCTAAAATTCCAATTTAAATTGTCAGAAAAGGTTATATTGCAATGAAGAAATGACTGTAGGCCCTTAGAAGTTTTACTTAGAATATGTTTTTCACAATTTGCAGACCAGGTATTCTTCAGAAGAAACAGTAAGGGGCAGAAAAGAATGATGAGTATTTTAACACACAAAACCAGAGAAAAAATAAGATCCAGAATGTCTTGTCAGCTAAAGTTGTATGACCCATACATCTGTTGAGTGTATAATTTAAAACCAAATACAGACAGTACATATGTACAAAATATTTGTAAGATCTGAACAGAACTGATGCCCATTCTAAGCAGAAGGATAATCTTTCTCTTCATCCATTTGAATTCTAATTTTTTCTCATAGAATGCATGCAGAAATGTTTCAGGGTGTTAAGTAGATGTCTGGGTATAAGAAGAGTTACAGAAAATAACATGCAAATTGGCATTTGGGGTTACAAGTATGACTTCAGAAGTCAAGATTTAAGTTATGGGGAATCATCCTGAGTGCCAAATTTTTCTTTCTGCTAGTAAGTGGTGTCCTTTAGAGTGCAAATTGTCTTAACTAACCTTTCGTCATAGAGTAGGTGCTTTGTTCATGTATTCTCTCTTTTTGTTGTTTTTTTTTTTTTTTTTTTTTTTAATCTGGACAATGCAATATCACTTCTGTAGAATGTTCAGATATGAAGTAGATGATAATTTTATTTGGAAATAAAGTAGGCGTGCTTTCCTTATATAAAAGGTCCTAGTTCTCACTTGAGTAAGTGACCGATCATTGATGGTTAGCTGTAGTTGCTATCTTTTAACTCTAATTCTACCTGCCAGAAAGCTACTTCCCAGTGCTGCTCTTAGGTTAAAAAATATTGATTCATGTACTTAACAAAATGAAGCATGCAAGTGGAGAATTTGTGAGATTTTTTTCACATGGAATTCAAAGGCTTCTTACCTGGTGTACTCCTGTTTGCCCAGATCCAGTGTGGGACCTGAGAGCTGGGTACAGAATAACCTTAGGACAGAAAAGCCTGGCAGCCTTAGTTCAGATGAGGCCCATCGGGGTTCTGGAAGATGTCTTCTCCTCTACCAGCTCATTGGAGAACACAGAGCAGATCCAGGGTCTTGGCAAAGGAGAAGGGGAAGCCATGAGCCTGCCAACCTGTCCCAAGTTGGCACCCAGGGCATCAGAGGGGCTGGGAACCCCTGCTGTGGGCATGGCTCACTGGCTGCAGAGCTGTTGCTTGCCAAGGGCTTGGATTTGGGATGTTGCAGGTGCGTATGCCCCAGCATTGTGCTGCCTGGCCCTCAGCACTGTTCATCCTTGTCCCCAGAGCCATCTTCCCCACAGTGCCTGGTGCCCATGTGAGTCAGCAGTGGGGTAACAGCTGGGAACCAACTATGTTGCTACGCCTCATTATTGGGAGGGAGGTGTGGAGAGAAAGCTATAATTGCATTTAACATAACCCCGTGCTCTCAAATCTCCCAAATATAAGATGACTGTTTGCTATTCACAACTTTATTTTTATTATTAGGAGACAGAGGCATATTAGTTAAAATGATGAATGACTTGCTTGCTTATTGTAGGTATTGATTGCTTTCACTTTGTGACAAGTCTGAAATGCACATACTTGAGAAAATCCAAGCAGACTTTACGCACTTGACAGGTTTGACTGAATCGCAAAGGTCTAAGAATTTGTTCAGGAAATTAGTTCAACTTGACATGCATTGGAAAGAGCTGCTTTTTTCATTCATGTATACAGGGCAGGATTATTAGCTGAAAAATAATATCAACAACAAAAATGCAGTAGGAGATTTGTGTGAGATAGTCCTGTTTTCCTGCAAGATGTGGCAGAAGCAGAGGTGTGAATAAACTACATAGAAAGGCACGTTGTACACAGTCTGGTAATCAAGTGTTCTGTTATATATGACACTTACCTTGTGAGTAGGGCTGAAAGTCAAGTGCCTGCAATCAGCAGAGAAGTGTAGATGCATTTCCATTATAAATTAAGTAGTCTAATTGTATTTGGTTGACTTTTGTTGTGGTATTTGAAATTGTATTAGGCCATTTCCTGGCAAGCAGAAGTATTATGTGTTGTTTTTAAAAGGACACGTATTTTTTAAGTTATGAGAGTGCAGGTGTGGCTCTGATAGGACCTGATAGTCCAGGCAAACCCTTGTCAATCTCTTCACCTTCTTCTTAAGATTTTAAACATATTAAAAAACAAAACAAAACAAAATTTGCTGGGGAGGGTGTGCCCACTGGAGCAATTCCAGTTGAGCTGTCTTACTAGTTTTTTCCCTGTCTCATAGGTTTTCTTTTGTTTTCTGTCCATATCAATCTCTTGGAAATTCCTCTGCCAACCTCTGCATTTGAGGTTTTTTTTTTGCCTTCTCAGTATACATTGGGAGAGCTAGTTCTATGAATGGTGTTTGTAGACTATAACGATGAAAAGATTTAGCAATAACCAAATTCCTTGGAGGAAGGATTCTTAACGTGACTGTAATACCATGCTAGAGGTCAACTGACAACCCCTGCTTACTTTACTCATGTGGGTTTTGGTTTCGATTTTTGTTGTTGTTTTTGTACAGGCTAAGATGCTCACTTGTGCTTGTTTTTAAGGTGTTGTGGTCATTTGCAAAATCTTGTTTACACTGTGTTGGAAAATTAAGAATTTATTTTTAATTACTGCATATTTCCTTTTTTGTTGCAGCAGAGACTTTTTTAGAGATTAAAGTATTACTGAACCCATTAGATCAAATTTTGTGCATTTTCTCATCCATGAAATTAGTCACATTAGGTGAAATGCAGTAGGTACCTTGTAAGGAACTTGATACTATCTCCAGGTAAAGTTTACAGGTAATAAGAAATGCATGGGAGTATCTCACAGTGACTTTAAAATTCCTTTAATAAAACCTATGACATCAATAAAGTATTGAGAAGGACAGAAATAAACCAGGGAAATTGCCTTCTTAAAATGTTCTAAAACACACAAGTCCTCTGGATATGAATACATGAATCTGAATATAAAGGATTTAAGAGTTAGTGTTTTAGATAATGCTGTGTTACACTTAGTATGCCATGTAGCAAGATCCAGAGATGCTATAAATAGAAAGGAATTTTTTTAGTCCAGGAGGGCGAAGAAGGATTGGAAGAGAAAGCAATGACTTAATTAGCAGCTTTACTATTCAGCTCTCTGACAGGCATTCCACATCTATTTGTCATTCAAAGAAACATCAAAGATGAATGGATAATTCATTCATTAAATGGCACCAGGAAGGAGTCACCTTATTCAAATAACCTGACTGATAGTGTCAGTTTGACAAAAATTCCAATTTTGAGTGGTGATCCTTAGATTTATGTGTGTGTATGAGTTTGTTACTGCAGTGTTAACCCTTAGGGACAAAGGATACAAAGGAAATAGCCCTGTAAAGTATCGAAACTTCCTGGGATGCTGAGGGAGTTTGATGCTTTATGGAGACACCTCTACTAGTTGTGTTACAAAAGAAAGATTGAATATGTGTCGGTGACTTAACACTAATGATCCCAGTAAGTCCTGGCGTCTCTTGGAAAATTACCAAGAGGTCTACCAAGGCAAGGTATGCTTGCAGTGTGTTAGGGTTATTGGATCTAGCCTTCTCATGGAAGAATGTGAAAACTGTAGGAAAAACTCCTCCGATTGTTGTGGGTATTCATTCATTTAAATTCAGGTTCCAAAAAGTTTTAATTACTCTGCTTTGGAAATCGGCGCCTTACCTGTTGCTGCTGGGACTATGTGGTACTTCAGTGTGTTTGGGACTAAAATTGCACGTGCTCCATTATCAAACTCTGAGTTCATTGTTGTGTTTTAATGAATAACATGTAGAACAAACAAAGTCTGCCTTCAAAATGTTTTTGCTCAGTTGTTCTGTAGTAGGGTGAGCACTTAGACATTCAACTAATACTGTGTAACAATAAAGAGAATTTTCATAGAGGCTGCTGGCAAGAGTGTAGAATACTGAATACAAAGGAGTTATCTAGAGAAAGAGAGGCCAAAAGGTCCTTAGTGACCATCTCGAGGGCTGTGGCTGTGCCTATGGGGAGCTGAAGAGCAAACCAAAGTTCTACCTGCTTGGCTGTCTTTTGTTGTTGTAGGTTACTCTGACATGAGCTTCTAACCTAAATATCTTCCTCTATCAGAATGTGGTTAAGGTTGTGTCTTTGCTCAACCTTGAAGATGAAGCAGCTCTCCCCAGCTGGGAAAATGAAGATTTCACACTTGTTTCTAACTCTGAGTCATCCTCAGGCATTGCACTTTAAAATCAAAAACCTATTTGCATGTATAAGATTTTAGATTCTGTTTATAGAAATCCTACAGTTGCTAGTATTTTCTGTCTCCAGGACTGGCTTTTCAGATAGGAATATAAAGAATGCTGTAGGAGAACAGGTACTTATATCTGAAATGTTTATAAATTATTTTTTCCTCCTGGTAGTTAGCATGAATACCTACAAAATATTGTGTGACAAAATAGGGATTTTTATGCAGTACAAATGAAAATATTTTTACTTGATTGTAACAATCTGTTCATAATGCTCTTCTCAGTCTTTGACCAATTCAGCTAAGTGCCCCAAATGCCTAAAAGAGTCCGAAGATAATGTATCAGCTCTTATTTTTAATAATTCAAACATAGTAGAACTTTGATATATCAGCAAAATATATCACTTGCAGGACTTGAGGGAAAGGAGAAGTTGGTTTGTGCTAGAGGATTCTCCGTGGTATTTCTGATGTTGTGCCCCCCTGCTCTTCAGTTTTGATGTCACAGCTGAAATAAGTGGGCTAGGATGTTTATCCAGAAGTTCTAGATTGAAGTTTGTGTGCATGTTGGTTCTGTCTGGTTTGCATGTGGCCTTTGGATATTGTTCTACCTTTTTCAAGTCACCCATAGAAATTAAAATTTGGGAAGAACTGAGTGGTGTAAGTAAAAGAAGAAATACAGGTCATGTTGCAAAGCAGTTGGTCTGGGAATCTGACTATATGGTATGCAGCCTCCAGATTGCTGACAACAGCAGTGGAGTTTTCTTTTGTGACAGCAGAGACAACAAATTACATCTTTTAATCGCATCAGTTGGGAGTGCAAGTGAAAAGAGCACACCTGGTACTGATGTGCAGACACTGGGGATCTTGCAAAGTAAAGCCCTTCATCTGATCATTTAAACTTGCCCCTTCAGTTTGAAATGGGCTGGTTTAGACAGTTATCTCCCAATTAAATTGGAAAGCTGAATTAATCTGTATAATGAGATTTGAGGCAGCTAAATGTAAAACACAAAGCAACACAAAGACACCATTACTAAAATTACCTTTAGAGGGGGTCAGTGGCATGACTGACCCCTCTTTCCTTGCCTTGTAGAAGGATGGAGAAGGGGCTTTGGAGGAATAACTCCTGGTGACAGTTTGTTGGGTGTGAGCTGTGTTCAGCCGTGTGCAGCTCACAAGGGAACAGTGTCGCCCAGTGAGCTGCCTGTGCTTCACTGAGGTCACAGGGGTGGCCGGGGGAAGTCTGAGGGAAAGTAGTGAGAGTTGTGCTGGCCACAGAGCCCAGATAATTGTTGTGTCTGTAATGGAAGTCACCTGCCTTCAGTTTTAACAACAAAAACCATGTACTGTTTTCTCAGCCTAATGAATGACCATAACTCACATAAGCAGCCTTGCATATTAAGAAATGAAAGTGAACACTGTGCAGTGTTACCAGAACAATGTATCATGTTCAGTATCTTCTACAGGAAAATGAGAGGGAAGGGAAGCCTCAAAATCTGTCTCATTTCTACTCACCTGAAGTAAAAATCTTTACTTATATATTTGGGGTGCAGGATTTGCTCTGTGTGTGCTTTCACATTTAATGCTTACTTACTGTCTAAAAATGTACAGAACTTCAGTGCCATTTTCTTAAGTCATATAACTAAATTAAGACAGTATCAGAAAGCAGTACTACAGTCAGGAGGTGCTTTTAACCTTTGGCTTGTGATGTGTAGGTGTGAGTTCTCCTTTTAGTTTTCATTGGATTTTTATACTTCCCCCATGAATTTTTGTTTTGTTCTCATTGTCCACTGATCAGAAGTGTTTTCTTAGAATAGAAATTTTTGCTGACATGTCAACTTTGGACTCTGTTATAAAGATAAAATTTGATGTCACAGCCACAGGTTCACAGCAAGGTCTTATTTAAGACAGATAGTCATGCTTGCTTGCTTAAGACAAGACTCAGATAGTAAATAGATTACCTAGCTGTATTGCACAGCTCTAATTATGATGTTATCTACAAAATCAATTTCCTCAGAGTTACAGCTACATGACAAAAGCAGATTTGATAACTTTCCTGTTTATCCAAAGTGGCTCCAGAGGTGCTGAGTGACACAAGTAAAGGGTTGTGACTATAGCTTTGAGCATAACTATGTACAATTTCTTCTTGCATTACAGTGCATTTTAGACTATTCTTGTTTTTAAGATATTTTTTGTGACTTGGAATATTTGGAAATTGTTAGTTAGGTAAGAAGGATAAATACGAAACTTCTTCTGTATTTATAACCCTTTTTTTTTTTTCTAAGCAGGAATGAAAATCTGCACAGGTGCTCTCAGTGCAAGGTTGCTAAATACTGTGGTAGATCTTGTCAGGTAAGATAAAAAATAACAGCTATAAAGGGTTTAAGAAAATAGGTATTTGAATACTTTTTTTACAGGATCTCCATGCATTTTGCATGTTGTCATATCTCCATACTGCAATTCATTTGTAGTTTTTGGACAGGGTGGGTAAACATGCTGCCTTGTTTTATTTGAGTGTTTTTATAACTACAAATGTAAGATTCTGACTAGTACAAAAGACAAAATGAAGTTGAAATGTGTGGTGTTTGACTGTGCTTGGTGAGAGGGGGAGGAATAATTCTTAAGCTTCATTGTTTGTAGACTGAAAGCTCAAAGCCAATTTTGCAGTAAAAGAATTTGTATTTCAAGCGTACTTTTTATAATGGTAAATTCTATATTCCAGTTTTTTAAGAGGAAATAAGGGTCAAGAGTGTGTTGAGAAGAGGAGGCCTTAAGGAAAACTGCATCTCTGAGGAGTTTTTCAAGAAGAAAAGTGGTGCATGGCAGGAGGACAAGGGACAACAGGCTTAGGTTGAAAGACCAGAGGCTCATGTGGGATACAAGGAAAAGCTCTTGACAGCCAAGAGGTGGAACAGGCTGGACACGGTGTTTGTGTGATCTGTGTGTTTGAGGGTTTGGAGACCCAACTGGATAAATCTCTGAGCTGGGTCTGACCCCAGAGCTGACCCTGCTTCGCAGCTAGAGATCTCCATAGATCCATTCAACGTGACTTATCCTGTGATTCTATCCTACAAAATAGTTCTCAAAGGTGTTCAGGCCTAAAATCTTAACTTTTATATTTGACTTGTTTTGTCACTTCGGCATGTGTGCAGCAATTGGCAGGACTTTGTAAGGTATAACAAATATGCAAAGCATAAATGACTGGGCTGAACAGAGCAGAGAAGCAGGCACCTGAGGTTTGAACCTTAGCACCTGTGGTTTGAACCTTGAAGATTGCCTTATAGAACACTTGAAGTTTGAAATGGTTCCTCATAGTTTTGCATTATGATTTCTTTTTTTGGTGGGAGGGTGAGGGTTGGTAGTGGTTGTTTTTTTGGGGTGGGGGCGTTTTTAAATTTTTTTTTTTCTTTTCCTACATAGAGCAAATTGAAGAAAATAAACTAGAAAAAATACACTAGTAGTGATAGTCTATAAAATGGAAATGAATTTAACTTTTTAAGTTAAGTCTTTGACATTCCAATGATCATGGAATGAAAGCATCATAGAATGGTTTGGGTTGGAAGGGACCTTAGAAATCATCTTGTTCTATGGGCAGACACCTTCCACTAGATCAGACTGCTCAAAGCATTGCTCAAAGCATGCCATTCGACCTGGCACTGAACACTTCCAGGGATGGGGCATCCACAGCTTCTCTGGACAACCTATTCTAGTGCCTCACTACCCTCACAGTAAAGAAGCTCTTCCTAATGTCTAAGCCAAGTGTACTCTCAGTTTGAAGCCATTATCCCTTGTCCTATCACTACATGCCCTTGTAAACAGTCCCTCATCAGCTCTTTTGTAGGCCCCCCCTTAGGTACTGGAAGGCTGCTGCAAGGTCTCTCAGCCTGTCTCCATAGGAGAGGTGCTGCAGCTCTCTGGTCATCTTTGTGCCCCCCTCTGGACTCACCCCAACAGGCCCCATGGTCTTATGTTGGGGGACCCAGTGCTGGACATAGTGCTCCAGGTGGGGTCTCACCAGAGCAGAGCACAGGGGCAGAATCCCCTTCCTTGCCCTGCTGGCCACACTGCTTTGGATGCAGCTCAGGATACAATTGGTTTTCTGGGCTGTGAGTGCATGTTGCTGGGTCATGTTGAGCTTCTTGTCAACCAACACCCCCAAGTGTTTCTCCTCAGGGCTGAGCTTGTCACATATCATGCGCTTCTATAAATAATTCTGCTTTAGAATAATCTGTAGTGTTCTCAAGATGCCACAAATCCCTCCTTTTGGGGATTAAAACACATGGAGAGGGAAAAGAGGAAGATATGTCATTTTGATTCATCGAATGGCAAATGTGTGCAACGTGCATTAGGTGCTTACTGTAGCATCAATAATAATGCCACAGGTAGATTTATTATGGGAGATCATAAGGAAAACATGGCTGTAAAGGCTATGAAAGACCAGAGTATTTGCAAGGTAAGTTTGAAACAAATCTCTTCTAGGAGAGTCATTGGTAAAGCTTCTGTTGGCAGATCTCTAATGAGAAATGAGGCTGTGCTGGCACTGACCTGCATGATCGAATCTGCAAGGTGTAATGCAATAACTTGTTCCAATTTAGATGTAGAGACAATGGAGGTAGAAACTGGAGCTTCCTCTTTGAGAAGCACAATTGTGTGAACATTCTTCAAGGACTCGTAAGGGATAGCCTGAAGCCATCTTGAGTATCTTTGCTTTGTGCTTCCAGCTCTGGGGTTCACATGCTTGAAGCCATCTGTAGTTGTAGGTGTGAATTTCAGTGACACAGGCTACTGCTGCTAAAAGTAATCTGCACTTAACATGCTGTGTATTTGCAGTTACATAATTTCTTGAACTGTTAATATAAATAAATTAATATTGAATTAATGTCTGTAATATCCTGTGATATTAGGTAGCGATAGAGAATAACAGAAAAAAAAAATTATTTTGTAGTCAGTGCAGTGAATTCATTGGGGTTGATGACTAGAAACGGATGATCCAGATAAAACTGAGACCAGCCAGATGTCTTTCCTCTTGAGGACTGTCCTCTGATTCCTATTTATTCTAATAAGCCAGCTAAACTGTTGTGCTGCTCTGGTTTTATAGCAGGTGTTGGGAAAGCTAAACCAAATGCTTTGTGCCCTACTTAGCCTCTGTAGCTTAAGTGCAATTCATTAATATGTGCACTTCTAATTGAACTAATTGGTCAACAAATAAACAGCAGGGTATTGTTGAAACAGCAGTTTGCACATTTAAAAAAGTGAATATTGGCAAAGCAGGACTATTTTGGTTTTATAAATTCAGATAACTTTGAAATCCAAATTATGCAGTTGAATTTGCAGTTTACACTTAGCTGCAGAATGATTTGATTATTTTTAGATGTATGATCCTGCAACTCAAAACACTTAGGCTTAAAACCTGTTACTTTTCTGGAGTTTTGTAATAAATACATTAAATGAAATCAGAATTAATATAAAAATCTAACTTAAAAAAAATTAATCTCAGTAGGTGTACTAGAATAAAGGTGGATTTTGTGAAAGAAACTTCAAAGCAAATGCAGCAGGGATTTCTATTTCAGAGTGCACCAAAAAGAGCTATTTTTAAAGCTGCAAATATCTTGTTAACATCTTCATTTGTTTTAAAATGTCAAGTGGTACAAAAAGCTATCTTCAGGCTAACATTAAAGAGAAGAAACAGTCTTTGGAAATGTCTCTCTTTTTGGGAATTGAAGTGAGAATAGTTGTCCTTTAAGGGAAAATGTGTATGTAGAGGCAGTAGTCCTGAAAAAATTCTATATACAAGTCAGAATATCCAGTTTTTACAAATCTCCATAATGTCTATATTGAAGATTATGAGTGAGTTGTTCCAAATTTCAAAAATTCCCATTATTTTTCTTTTTCAGGCCAGTTGAAGCAAGCTGTTTGCGCTTTTACCACTTTACTTTAAAAAATATTAGAAATGTGGAACTGGAACTTATGACAAGAGATCCTTTGGAGCGACCTTTTTCAGCTGAATTCTAATTTCAGGATTGAGTACATATAGGCTTTTTGCTTGTAATTTTTTTTCCTTTCAGTCAGACCTCGTTGGTTTTTGACCCTATTTGGCATTCCCCTGTTGAAGCCCTGTTGTAGCCCCTTTCCCACTTGTTGATGCCTAATTTCATGGGTTACCTGCCTTCCAGCAATGTTATGTTGGTTGGGTGTCTCTCCAAAGGCAGTTATCATGTCTGCTGCTCCTCATAATCACTTTTGTGATGTTTATTGATTATGGTGCATCCCACAGATTGGGGAACAATGATATATATGAGAATCCCTGAAAAATGGAAGAGTAATTTCAAGAGTGGCATTATCAAACATTATTGAAATAATGTAATAAAATGTCATAATTAAAAAAAAGACATTCAGTAAAAATTCAAACAATCTTTTGGAAATTACAGATTATTTGCTTTTAACAGATCAAAACCTTCCAATGGAAAAATACCTGCTTTGATTTCTTTTTTTTTTTTTTTTTGTTAATCAGCTCTGGTCTTTAACAGCTTTTTATTAGCACATTCATCTGTAGGAAGCATTCATTTTTTTTGATCTTGCATTGAAGACAAGGGAGACCTTTGTTTCATCAACACTGGTTTAGGATCTTTTGTAGATTCAGGCTCTGTGGGGAGACAGCAATAGCATACATCTGTGAAAGAATGGATGTGCACTGGCAAAATCACTCAGCTGCAAATATGCAAGATATTGCAGGCATTTGCGAGGGGTCTTTGCCCGTGACCTGAGCCAGCAGGAGGTGATCCTGGGCCTGGGCTCTCCAGGGAGTCATTGGAGCTGGTGTGGTGCTGGTGCAGCCGGCAGACTCTCAACCTGCCACCAGTAAAGGGCTCTGTGCTGCGCCATCTCTGAAGCCATATGGGTGCTGACCATTTTCACTTGGGTAAAGCCTGAGGGTTTGCACTTGGGATACACTGAGATTGAATGAGATACCATGCTTTGGGAGGAGATAAACGGAAGGATATTCTTTCCAAGTTTCTAAGTGTAGTGAAGCCTGGAGGAGGAGGGTTTTGTATTGCCTGGCACTGTTCACTTGCCTTTCTTTGCCTCCTTCTATCAGTGTTAATTTCTAACAGGGGAAAAAGAAATAGTTGCAAAATTGGAGGACCTTCCTTGGCATGGAGGACAAGGGTCGTACCAGGTGGCCATGTCTCTGCACTGCAGTGTTTATACTTGTGCCGGATATAGGATATAAAACGTTGACTGAAAGCCAGGATACACAGAATTAAGAAAAACCTCCCACAAAGAAATGTGGGACTAACATAAACCCAACCAATAAGTATTATTAGAGACTGACTTTAAAATTAGATCTCTCCAGGGTCACTAATCTTTGTTCTCACATTATCCTGTAATTTGTATCCATGCTGTATTGGTAGTAAGAAAAAATATTGTTGAATTTAATTTTATTTAATGCATTTGGAGCTTTCCTCTCTCTCCCTAACCAGTTGGGAATAAGTGACTGGCAGTCCCCATTCCAGCTCCTTCTGCAGAGGAATCAGAGTGATTCCTTTTTGGCATTGGTTTTGGCCAAAGTGCTGTTTCATGGAAGCCATGTGTTTGAACTATTCTTATCACATGGGAATGCTCTCAAAGAAACATGGCATATGATGCTATGTGGTACAGCATATTTCATCTCATTAGGGCTTTATTGGTTGGGTAAGTTATTAATCATTTTGATATCACCTCTAACATGCTTAAAATTCTGTGCAACATTTATGTAGAGGAAAGAATTTGACAGATAAAGGCTTACTCCTAGGAACATTTTTAGTTTAAGTTGGATAAAAATGCCAATAGAACTATATTACACAGAATGATGTCTGGACATTTACAAGCATGACCTTGTTTTTTCTAGACAAGGATAATTCTATTCAGCACTAAATACTTAACTTTTATTTGTCAGACAGCATGTGACAGTAACTGTATTTGGATTAATGCCTTCTTGGTGTCATTTTTTCCCCTTACAGAGTTATGGGTAAAAGAAATGAAATCACAAATCTCTCATGTATCTGAAAGAAATAAAAAGTTCAGTTTATTTATTATGTGCATGCCACAGGGGAAAAAAATTCCTAAATTAAATAGAATAAATGCTACTGGCGCTGAAACCTAGTTACCTGAAACAATTCCTTCACTTAAATTCAGCTTAAGAATAAATCGTGTGATTGCCTTTGGAATCTTTCTAACTTGCATGTCAGCATCTCCAGGTCTGATGTGCCCTTACACATTGCTCTGCCATTTTCTGTTTTTTTTTAATTGCTGAACATGTACTTAACATTAGACAATCATTTTCTCTGTGGCACTCACCTCACAGGAGCTGTTTTTCTGAGTTCATGTTTTTTTCCCTTACTGCATATTTGTGACAAAATGTCACCCTTCAGAAGCCCTTGGTTCTGAGTACTTGTCATTGTAGCAAATTTTTGTTGTGCCCTTTTCTTTTAATTTGCTTTTAAAACTATTTGAAACAGCTGTGTGGCTTCAAACATAAACTGCGAATATGCAAATAAAATGTGTAAATATGTAGTACGTTAATGAGATGGACTTAGAGTTTTTTTATATTATAAACAGAATTTTGTGCTTGTAGAACAGAAGACAAGAAAAAAAGTGATCAGAAATTGTTTCTTCCAACATGTTTCTTTAGCTGAAGACTCATTCTTGCGCCTCTCCTGCACTAATCTTGGGGCAGCAATGAATGGTAGAGAAAAAAAGAGACATAATTCAATGTATAGCAGCTTTCCTTTATCTTGTCATCCTGACTCTCCTCGGCAGTCTCTCCCTGCTATTCTAATCAAAGTGGCCCATGAAAGAAAAATGGCAGGTTTGGGTAATATATGAAACTAAAATATTGTTGGTTCTGTCTTCAGTTTTGGTTTCAGTGACCACTCCTGGTCTGAACTGTGAAAAATATCACCACCAGTCCTCCCAGCTGTGGGCATTGACCCCTCATCAGCTCAGGGATGTTTGGGGACAGTTTTTGCAGCACTGAAAACTTGACCATTGCATTAGAGCAGCTGCATTTAGTGAAATGAATGGACTCTGAAGGCCTCTGCAGTCTTGATTGCTGAGTGAACACATGCCTAGGGCTTTGTGTATGTTAGTTAGCATCCTTTCTGGTCCTCTCCAATCTCGTGAAGTAAGCAGCTGCATACTGTTGCTGCTTCATGCCACAACAAATGAGAACCAGTGCACATTGCTTTGAGCATATTTGTGTGCATATATAGCTATAGATAACTATATGTATAAAATATGTGTGTATGTACATAAAAAAATAGGATACAGGTTATGTAAAATAAAATGCTCTTTATTTTCTTTTTCTTCCTTTTAAAAAAATCCTGATAGAAAGAAGCTTGGCTGGACCACAAGCAGGAATGCAGGTGTCTTAAGAGCATTGAGCCCAATTTTCCTCCAGACTCTGTCAGACTTGCTGGCAGGATTGTTTTTAAACTAGTAAGTGACATTCTTTTAAATTGATTCAGTGCAGCAGATTCTGAGAAATGCTTTCTCACTCTACATTTTTAATGTAATTATGAGCTACAAGGCTGAAGTGACTGACAATGCTGAAAAAAATTGGACTGCAAATTACATTACAAGTTAACTGATTAATTTGCAGAAATGCTGAAAGGATCAAGAGATACCAAAATGGACATAATTAAGCTCAAGGGACACGTTTATTGACTTTCTTTTCTTATGTCTATGTGGTAGCATTCTGAGCTTATTCCTGCCTGGAAGGAAAATTCAGGGAGACACTGCTTTCCCTTTAATATTCCTGAAGTTATTGGTGCTTTTCTATTCACTTAATGGAAGCCTCATTCAGTGTTGTTTGAATGAGTGGTAAGGACAGAAGCACTGGTAGCTAGACTTTTCTTTAGAGGGCATAATGCCATGCTGTCCATGTTGGGTTCTCTTAATCTCAATTACTTTTTAAAATATTTTTCTAAACTCTCTTGGAAGTCCCGGGTGTTTGATATTCCCATGGTTGGATTACTTTATATGGACTAAATTTTCTGTTAGTTTAAGCAGCTTATGGATGTGTGGGATTGTAAATCAAAAGGGATTTGCTCATTTTTTTGCTGAACCTGCTGTGATGCTGTCTGTGTTGGATAAAAGTGTGGACATTTGTTGTGGACTGAGGTGATAAAATATGATTTCACATTTATTTTATACACTGTTGGGAAGAGTTTGTGCATGATAGTTTTTAAAGGGCAAATATGTACCTAGTAATAATGTGCATTAATTATAGTCACATGAACTCTGAAACTACAAACCCTCATAAACTGATTTCAATTATACTCTGAAAGGCCAAAGTTACTAAAGGTAAGCTTCCCAAGTGTTAAAAAAATTAAAATTAGTAGAAAGTGTTATAGCAACAAAAAAATTTAGGTTTTTAGGATAGTTTATGGAAAGTCCTGGACTTATGTTGATGCTGTTGGCCTTACCTAATTGTCTTATGGGTTTGTCACATGGAATAATCAATCTTGTAGAGTGTTTTCAAGACAAAGCATGCTATGTAAGTGTCAATTATCTGTTTTTCTCTACAGCTCAGACAATCAGTATGCCCTTCTGAGAGACTCTACTCTTTTTCTGATCTTCAGTCGAGTAAGTAATTGCCAGCCAGATTTCAGGAAATACTTCCAAGGTCTGCTTTACGAAAGGGCCATCTCATTTTCTTGCAGCTTGCCTTCTGAAGGTTTGCTCTGTAAAGTAACAGAATCAAAGACAAAAGCCTCTGTGGGAAAGAACAGTTATTTGAAAGATAAAAGGAAAAACATGTCTGTTGTCTTGAAGCAAAACTTTCACCTGACGTTTTGCTTTAATATTTTTATTTTCTCATTGTACAATGCACATCTTGCCTGCTCATTTTTTAATTTACCCAGTGTCTGCCATACTACGTACAGTGTCAGTATTTTTACATACATATACAAAAATACATATATTTTTATGCTGAGGTTTTACTTTTTTAGTACTTATGTGCTATTGCATAAAGCTTCAAAATAACTTCCAGAAATAGGAACAAAAGTTAAATTTAAAAAGGTTATGTTTATATTTTTCTTCTACATGACTTTTCAATAGAGAAAAAAGGTGAAATTGTGCAGTTATTACTTTTGGGGCTTCACAAGTTTCAACTGCTTGGGTAGAAAAAGATGCTCATTACAATCTCTCAGTAGAGCAAATATTGAAATAGAAAATAATTTTTTCCATGTTTTGTGGCATCTTGAAGACTTAGAAAGAAAGAAATACATCCTTGGTTCATTTTTGCATCTTGTTTAGAGGGATTTTCTGGAGAGTAATGTGAATATTTTGATTACCTCAATGTTTTTTAGTATTGAGAGTTTTGGCTAAAAACCAACTTGATCTATTGGTGTAGTTAGTTAGAAATGAAACCCACATAAACATAAAAAATGCAATACGTAGTATTAATTTTACTTCTGAACACCCTGACATTCTGCTGCCTTCTCCCAAACTGCAAGGGCAAAGACCTTAATAAGGCAGCAGATTAAAGTAGCTAGAAGGAATGCATTTCAATTATTTAAAACGTAGTGATTTTCTGCAATGGATATTCTCAAATCGTGTAACAAACATTTATGGAGAACAGATGCTTCAAATTAAGCTAAAGTGATGAAGACTATGGACTTTTTTGCTTCATGACACTGCTGGGATGCAAGGAAAAAAAATATTTATTGTACCAATGGCTGATTGCAGTGTGGCCCAGGAGGAACTGGAGGGAAGAGTCTCCCTTTACAAATTAAATACTGATCACTTGTACAGCAGTTGTCTGTAGTGCAGGCAAAGATTTTTTTGTAACTGATCATTCCGTACAAACTGGGGCTCCTCAGTACCCTTCAGGAGATGATCTCAGCTTTCCTAGACTTGACTGAATACAAGGGGAATAGTGTGATAAGTTGTCTGGAGAGAAGCTTGGTGCTGAGCATATGGATAAACGGTACAAAAAGTCTGTAGAGTGGCCAGAAGCTTCTGCTAAAATTCTCATTCTGAAGGAAATGGTGATATGGCCTGTGATACAGATGGGATCGCCATCCTCTCATGATACAGAAACAACTGGTCCATAGCCAGATAGCTTAGGAGAAGGCAAATGACAGATCCACATTTAGTGTTTCATCTGTATTTACTCTGAGTTTTAATAACAATTCCTGTGGAATCTTCTTAACTCCACAGCACCAAGTGTTTAGGACATTAGCACATTAACTGAAGCTGATGCTTAACAGACTACAGTACAAATGGTCTATGCATAACCTTATGTAAAGGTTTTTACTTGTGTTGTTTTCCTGGCTTCCTTGTTATAGAGTGAATAGATGGTCTCTATGATTTTGGGGTTAAAATAATCCAAAAGTGTTTTGGGTTGGTGTGAGAACTTGTAGTAGCTGTGATGCTTTTTGCTGCCTCTGTATGCTTCAAAAATTCCTGTTATTTCATAACAATTTCCCCATTTCCTGCACAGTTTTATGAATGGTGTTGATGAAGTTTTTGGTTTTTTCTGTACTTAGTGGAATCCATACAAAAGTCAGAAATGCATTTTTATTAGAGGCCTAAATATATAGGAGAAAAGATTTCTTTGAAGGGAATCACATGAACAGAATTCAGGCTGTAATCTGAAGCAAAAACATTCTCAAGAAGCTTCTTTGTAATAGAAGATAATGTTTCAACACTAATCAGAAATGTGACAGAATTCTAATTGATACTCCTTTCATCTTTTTTAGGTTTTGGTGTTTTTTTCCCCCGCTTGGAATTTCAAAATATTTTATTTCAAAATTGTTAATGTCACTATGCTGTCCTAGTTTGCTTTACACAATTACTTTTCAACATTACTTTATACTGTTGGTTTATTTTTAGTGTGGGAGATATATAAACTGAATAGAAGCATATAAAGTTTTATACACTTACTGAATAATTATCTGCTTAAATATGTGATACATGAAAAACCCACAAAGCATGTGGAGGCATCCAGCCCTTTATAAAGTTCTTTTCCAATCTCCATAGTTCCTTGAAATTCCTTTGTATACCCTGAATTATTCCTTTATATACCTCACATTAAGTAGGAGGGGTATCTCTGAGCATTATTACTTTTGCTAGTTCTCATTTATCTTAAGACAATTCCTTCCTTCCTTAGTTCTCTGGGCTCTCTGTACGTTAAAGTAATTCAGAAGTAGTCTTTGTTTTTACCTGCCAAGACTCAGTGTTCAGAAAATAGTTTGTTTGCTGTACTGTGGGGCAGATATTTTGCTACTTTACTTGTACAAGTATCAAAGTTGCATCATTAAATCCCCATGCCTTATTTAGAAAACTTTCCATAGGCCTTTTATAGAATTTTTTCTCCCACACCAGGTTTCTTAAACAATTGAAAAAATTTTCTTAAAAACAGAAAATGAAGACATTCACAAATTTAATTTCATTTTTCTTTTGGCCTTCTTTTCTTATGTGCTTTGGAAACGAGGTCTTGATCGTTTTCTATTAAGGTTCCCATGGGACTTTTTTCTGGATCACTAGCTCTGATGTCCTGGACAGATTCCAGTGTGGATAATTGCATTCTGCTCCCATCTCTGTCAGTTCTCCCTGAAGTTCCAGTTGGTTTTGGTATTCATGTTCACATCTGTCCTAAGCTTCAGTGTCCATTTATAACATGCTTCCTATATAATTTCTCTTCTTTAGTCTAGGGTTGTTTTATTTGCCAATAGTGAAACAAACCATGCCTTCCTCTCTTTGTTATAATACATTTTGCCATATGTTATAGATAGTTTAAGGTAAATCACATGTTGTCTTGAAAAATTACATTTGAAGGAAAAAGCTTTTTTGATTTCAAAGGAATATTATGTAAGAAATGCAAGTGTGTGTTTATGGTTTTTCTTTTATATTTTTTAAACTTGATTCAGTCACCTAAAAGTTTGCTGCTTCTCTTGAAGACACAGTCCTCATAGATATTATACGTTTCTATAGCAGAGATTTTCAATACATTGTGAAAAACATACATGTCTGGACTTCTAACATTTATATTCATTCATGCTTGCAAAATCACCTGCAAACATCCACATTGTTAATTTCACATGAGTAGTGCTGTGGGCAGCTATAGATGTTTATAATAAAATAACAATTCACCATTATGCAGAGATAAAATTGATTCACAGTGCGTAATAAATCTCTGCCTTTTGTTATAGACTGGTGCTTGAATACGTTCGGCTTCACATTCTTCATTTTGTACTAACTGGTAGGAAAAAGAAAATGTGAAGCAGGTAATCAGGCAGTGAACTTACTAGGGCAGCAGCAGTTTTACTTTCCATGTTATCAGAGACCTGATGCATGCATAATCACATAGTGAGAAAATCAGGCACGGTGATTCTATCTGCTTCAAGATTTCTATCTGTAAAACATGAATAGTGGTGCTTTATAAGAAAGTGATATTTACTTCATATTCTTTCATATTCATTGTTTACCAGTTGCTCTGTATGAAACTCCTTTTGTTTATAAATACTTTTCTGTTTCATCTGCTAGCATAAAGTGTTTCTGACACATCTGTACAGTATGAAAGTATGTACTACTGCTTAAAGTTTCAAGCATATTTCTAATGTGGTTAATGTTACAAACCCAGATGCCTAATTTTTGTGTGTATTGTCTTACATCTGCTTACACATCTGCTTTATCTATTGGCTTTTGATCTTTAACTTGCTATCGTATTCATATGATTTGGCAGTAGCAACCTGATAAACTCTACTGTGTGTTGATAGGTAACTGTCACAAAAAATGAGAAATGTCTGCCCTCTGTCAAAATTGCCCTCTGTCAAGATTAATTTTGGGACTGGAAATGTCTAGACTGTATGGCTGCTGTTGGACATTTTCAAAATGTTGATGAAATGTGTTTATGACATGGTCTACTCTTTTTCCCTTTCCCCATAAGACACTGAACGGTTAAGTGAAGAAATGAAAGATGGCCTCAGGCACCTTGCGCAGACTTTGCAACTGTATTTGAAAACTGAGATCCAGGATGAGTCTCAATTGCCACCTGCAATTGACTTTTTTCAGATCTTCACAAAAGTAAGTGTTAAAATCTGGTTGCTTGACAACTCATAAATTATCCTTTCCTCGTGTTCGCAATTTATTTCTGCGTGGGAGTTCAGTAGATACATTCAGAGTGTGATATATGACAAAGTGAATTCAAACTATTTTTTTTAAATTCAGTCAGTATTTAAGCAGAAGTATAACTTTTCTATAATTGCAACACTTCAGAATTAAAGCAGTAGCCAGAGGATATTATTTCTTTTCTTTTTTTAGAATTGTCATGTTAAAGCTGTTGGGTGAAAAAAAAGCAAGGAAGTTCAAATATAATTGAGTCAATCAACCTAAAATTTTTTTACAGTAATAAAGGGCATATAACATCACTCTTCAGCCTAGAATTTTTCTGCAAAGTGATATATATTTGCAGATATGCTCCCATGCTATTTTGTCATTTAGTAGTATATGCTAATGTTTGTGGTAGTACTGTATCCCACAAGCTGCTTTTTCCAGAGGCGTTGCAGATTATTTATTCTGAAAGACTACATGTAAAGTATTTAAAGTTAGTTTCCACAGTATGTAAAATGTTTGTTATGTTACTAACTAAGTATTGTTGGCTTTTAGTGTAGATATTTTATTCAATTCAATTCGGGAAGCTAAATTCAAACAATGCTAGCAGAAATATTTTATATGAAGAGTACTCATAGTTTTAACTCCATTTAATTTCTTTGATTCCTAATTGATTGATAAATTCTACCTTAAGATTTGTCTTAAGTTATTTATGTTTTGTTGTTTTAGTAAGTGTATTCTTATGAAGTAAGCCAAACTATAACATTTCTTTTTCTTCTGATATAAATAAAAGAGTGAGCCTCTTTGAGAGAAATGAAATAAAAATGCTATAAATTTTTTTTTTTTAACATTTAAAAAAAATCTGTTTGCAAAGTTATGGAACCTTCTTTTTTGCTGTGGACAGGAGTAGGAACAATATAATCAACTGTGTTGCTTTTCTGTACTTTTTTTTTAGTGGTGATTAGACTGCTGTGATGTAAAGCTGTAATTTTACCTGAGAAACCACTCAGTCTGAAATAGACCCAGTCAAAAGGTTGTATAGATAAAACCTATTATGTAGTACCTCGTCTCCACTGAAGCTGTTTTACTGTCTCTGTTGGCGTGCTGGTTTGGCCTGAACTTTGTCAGATGCATTTCACTTGAAAGATGCACCTTGTGTTATCGGGTGTAGAGGCTTTGTGCAGCTGAAGATAAAACTGGTTATCAGAAGATGATCACTGCCTACTCAGTTTGAACTGAGTTGCAGCTTGTAAGAAATTCTTTCCGAATGTTGTTGCCTTCTATGTAATAAGCAAGCTTAAGATGGAGACTGGCCGTGGTGGCTTTACAGAAACAGCGTGATGATTACTAAACACATTGGAACACTGGTGAAGAAAATAGAGAAGGCTTTTAAATTTTTTATGTACACACATGCACAAGTATGTGCACATATGTGCACCTCCTCTTCCCTCCCATGTATTTTACCAAGGTGTTGTAAGTGGCAATCAAAGGCAGAGTGAAAGCCAAGACTTCCCAGCTCCGTATCTTGTTAACTGGAGAACTGGGAATGCTCCTGTTAATGACAACATTTGCTCCACTATGGCTTTGATATCACACAGATATTTTAAACTTGATGTATTCTGCATGTTGACTGTGAATTTTCCCCCACCCTATTGAAAAGGACTGAGTTTTTAAGTTATTGTTCTTTGGTTTGGGGTTTTTTTTGTCCATTAAAGCAGGGCTCATTTCCTTCTTTTGCTCATTCTATTTAGTCTGTGTGGTAGTCTGCCCTGAGAAAATGGAGAGCAAATGACATCTACCTGTCATGTGTACACATACTTGATATCATTAATACTAAAAAGAGCTGGCAGAAGGGATAGGAGAGTCTGACTGGACAGGTGAGTGGTTGGGAAAAAGAGCTGTCAACAGCCATGTGCTTTACATGAGTAAGATTAGTATCTCGTTCAGAGTTCAGTCAAGCACAACTGTCAAGCTTTTTGTAAGACCTTGTTGTCACTGTCTAATTTTCCATGTGGCATTTTACAGCCTTCCCAATTTGGTTGTCAAACGAGTGTGTTATGAAGTGTGATATTGTATTAAAATATTAATTTAGTATGCCCCCATCCCTAGTGAGGTAGCAGCAGACATTTTCTGCCATTCCCACAGAATGTTTTTTGGAAGCTAAACTGGATGTCCATGCAATTTTTTTTTAATTTTTTTTTTGTTTTGTTTTGTTTAAGCTGAATAGGGGTGCTTATTTTCAGCAGGTAAAATTTAAGACTTTGGAACTGTAAAGTCTCTGATAAGACTTTTGCAGTCTCTTCTCTGTAGTATAACTCTAAAGAAGACCAGCTGTGATGACTTCCCTGCGTGGTCATAGAATAAAGAAATACTACAGATACATGACTTCAAGATGTAATCTTGTTTTCCCAACTGCTTCCAACATTCCTTTCAAGTTCAGTAGGTGCTTATTCGAACATTGAACTTTTTTGGATCGGTTCTTTCATTGCGTGCCGCAAAAAGATCCAGTCAGAGGTCATTTTTTATTCTGTTTGATGCTGGATTCTCAAGAAGGAAAATAAACAGACTGTCAGACAAAAGAGAAAAATTATCCTGCAGTGAGGTGACTAAATTCCAGATGGTTCTTGGAAAATCTCCAACCTAATTTAGGTCAAAAGAGCTTCTCAGAAGCTCTTTTAAACAGTCCTCCTTCTCTGTTGTCCACTGCTCTTGTCTTTGTGAAAATTAATTACAGTTTTATTCACTTGCCTGTGTTGCTTAATAGGCAGAGAATGCCCCCGAATGCACATTTGTAGAAACTGCCCATTGAAAATCAAGACAATTTTGCCATTTCTTTCCATGGGAGCAGAATTTCACCCCAATGTATTTTTAGTTTGCATGAGACCTGTGGAAAATTCCAGCTGTACTGGATGGGGAGGTGTTTCAGAAGGGTTATGTACCTTTCTTTCTGACAGTGTTGCCCTGTCCTTACTAGACAATTTGCTTTTGTATCAACTGTCCTTTGAGCCGGAGTTGAATTTTCTCATTTTTGTTATCTGATCACTTTTTGGAAGCTTCAGTTTATTTAACATGCCATTTATCAAGGTTGTGACTGTTTTAAAATTCTGATCCTCAGTATTAAACAGAATTATCTACAGCTAATTACGTGGTAAGGCTTTAACTCCACTGAGACATTTTCTAATATCAAGATAAATTTTTGACAGCGTGGTTTTATGGTTTAATGATGTTTCCATAACCTTGAGATAAAATCAGTCCTTGCTTTTTATTCTTCAGGTTTTACTTACATGTGTGAGGAGGTGGCCTGGAGTCCTTTGAGACATTTAATGGATGCGGGATAAAGAATTAAATTTTTTGTATACATTTATGGTTCTTTTTATACCAGCAGACAGAACCATGTGAACCACTTTAAGACATTGAATAAACTCTGTACCTGCCATGTTGACTGTGAAACTGTGACTCTACTGATGGGAATCAGGCCTAAGATGACTTCTTTTAGATGAAATGTAGGCTTGGCATTTTACATAGAATTGCAACTACTTACACTGTGTCAGAATTGATGTTTTGATGAAACTGTTGATAAACTTTTTGGGAAAGGATGCTGGATTGAAGATTTTAGGGAACCCCATAGAGCAGAGATGATACATAACTCCTGAAGTAAGAGTCTTTTTCTAATTTTTCTGTTGCGCAGAATTTCTCTTTCTGGACAGTATTTTAACCACACATGGGGTGATAGGGACTAGACAAAGGATTTTTGGCTTTCTGAATTTTTCAATCTTTCCTGCAGTTCCAATCTTGACAGCTTTTTGTTATGAACAGATTCTGCTTTGAAAATAGATGTGCTGCTTTCTTTCAGTTCACTGGAGAGGTCACACACCTGTATATGTGGGAGGTGAGTAGTCTTCTTTATGCAGGTGGTGGATGTGCTGCTCACCACCCTCCTCTCAGGTGCTGTTCTACTCATTCCTTTTCAGGTCAGTTTAGAATGGACACAGATTGAAGAGCAAAAACAGGTCTGAATGACTGTAGAGCTGTAAGTCTAGGATAGTACAAATAGAAGTATCTGTATGTATTAGAAATATGTGCAACTTTTATATGTCAGATTAACTTCTTTTCGTCTCACTTTTTTGAGGTTTGTGAAATTGACATTAAAGTGAAGAAGAGATACAAGTTTGATGCTGTAGGCCAGTCTCTGTGCCCACAAATAGTTTTAACCAAAAGACCAGTTGTCCATTTACGCTGTTGTTGTAGTTGATTTTGTTTTTAACTTCAGAAGAAGTAAGGAGGTTCTATAAAGTGCAGAGGTACATCCCTCAAGAGCCGGTGTCCTAGTCTCTTTAAAATCCTTTGTTCATTTCTCCTATCAAAACTTGGATATATTTTACTTGTTCTTCTAACTTTTCTGTACTTACTTTTTATTCCACTCAATGCTTTGAAAGAATTTCTTTTCAACATAAAAGGTATTAGTACCAATTAAAAAGAAATCTCACTGTTAAAAGGGTTTTAGTATGTATTTGCATAGGCAGAAGAGAACTAGGAGCTGAGCAGTGTCTCTTGGCCTTTGTAAAGTCTGAATACTGAATTATGGTAATATATTTATGTGTTGTTTTAGGTGCAAGTTGAAGGAGATACTAAATGATATGACTGATAAAGTAAGTTTGATCTTCATGTTGCTCCTTCAGATCTTATAGGCATCAGAGAGCGTGTGTTCTCTGAGAAGACCTTGGAATACAAGATACAGCTGCCTGGTCAAGATATTCTTCAGTAATGCCTTCAGTAGGTTACTCTTATTTAGGATTCACTGCTTAACTTAGTAATTCATGTAATTAGGTAAATTAAAATTGATTTGTATCAAGAAAGTCAAAAGAAATACTAGGATAAAGTTATGAGCAGGTTAAGAGTTGTTAAAGACATACAGGTGAAGATTGCTTTCTGATGCTAGGCTTGCTAATCTAATTAACTCTGGATGCACTTGTTCAGTTTCCCAATGATTGGGAGGCTGTGAGTTTTTTTTCCTGGAGACAGGAAAAAAAACCAAGTGCATGTTTAATCCATCAGTGTTCTTTGTGTAATTCAAAGCTAATGTACATTGCTGCCTTGTCTAATGGTAATTTGAAGACCAATACCGACAAATTTATTTTTAGTCACCGCCCAGGAAACTATTTTGCAAAAACCTTTTTATTTTGATTGTTCTTTTTTATTATAAATGCCGAAGTCTTATAACTTCCAGGAATTATTATACCTGAAACAACATTGGTTAGTCTTAGGTGCTCAATATACATTTATGCTTGTTAATCTTAACTCTTTTTGTTTTAGAGTAGTAGGAATATGTTCTTGCTCATCAAACTATATCAGAACTTTCTTCTCTGACTATTGCCATCTGTAAGTCTACTGCATGACATTTGTGATTATCTTTTTACCTACATTGCTATTGATTTAGTATTTCTGTTGATAAAGTTTTGTTTGGTGGGAATATGGACATGGTGTGTCCTCTCTCCTGTACTCTATGTGTGTGGTTTTAACCTTTTGAAAGCTTCACACTTACAGCTGTGAAGAACTGAGTTGCAATCATCAGAAATATTGTGTCACTGACACTATAATTTCAGGAGAATTTTTCAGTACTCTCTTTCCGGTGTATGTCTGAACATAACAGAAATCATTCTGATGGACCTTCATATTTGTACTGAGCAAACATGAATGATCACTTGCCTAACATGTATTGTTGATTCTGGGTTGCTGTCTTACCAAGTAAGAGGGTTTTTTTGTTTTGTGGTGGGTTTTTTTGTTTGTTTTCTTTTTTTTTTAAATTTTTTAGTGTAGGACTGAAAAGGACCCAGGTGGCCAGGACTTAATTACCATTATTTTTCCTAATTCTGCTCAGACCATATCCACAAAAGACACTGTTTAAAAAGCCAATGGTGTCTGACGTGATATACATCAGTCTGTTTTCTGACACCGTTATGGAAGTGAACCGGAAGCAGTAATAATAAAAAGCTTTAGTGGTTGTATCAATTGGAATACATGCAAAAAAATGTGTGGAGTGAGGCACCTTTTACATTTAGGAAAAGCCAGCATGAAGCAAGGTCATGGAGATGTTTCGTAAAGATCTGAGTAGTAAATGAAAACCATTTACATCCTCTATCAGCAATTTTAAGAGCCTCTAATTGAGGAGGATAACTGCTTGTAGTGCTGTTGGCAGCAAAGTGTTCTATCCTTGTCTTTAGGATGACCTGCACTGGGGTTGCTTAAAGCATTTTTTGTTTGTTTGTTTTGGCTGGGGCAGAGCTAGAATTTTGTGTGGAAGGATTATTAATCAGCTCTGAGACTTGTTCAACATGTTTTATAGATGAAAAGGCAAAAAGCTCTTTTCCTTCCAGAATGACATTGCAGTAGATTGATAGTTGAAAAATACCACGCTCTTGGAATATAGGATGGGGAGCCATGTATTTGTGGTGCTGTTGTTGACTTGCTATATTCTGAGCTGCTTCAGAATCTCTCCAAAAATGAGTATAACATCCGTCTAAGGTATGCTGTAGAGCTAAATAGCTGTTACAGTTTAAGTATCAATTGAGGGTGCAACAAGTGCTGTCTCATGTAGGCATTTCAGTGGGTGTCAATTAAATTATACCTACCTACATAAAATTCAGTCCTCAAAAGTGTGTTCTCTCCCTATTCCTCAATATATATCTTTTTGCTTTAACTGTAATTGTGGTGTGCCATGTTCTATTTCATTAAAACTACTCCTAAGTTTGTTGTAGAAATAAGGTGGAAAAAGAAACAATTAGGCCATGATACTGACTCAATAGCATAATCAAATTGATCCTGCGTTTCAGTATGGATGAGCAGCTGTCACAACGTGGTTGTAGCACTGATGCGCTGCAGGCTGGCGTGAGATCGCTTGGTTTGTGCCATAGCAACCCGAGCTGACAAAGGCTGTCTTAAATAGTACATATCCTATTTAAGTCATGATAGTATAGGACAGTGCTTATGGATATTCTGCAATAGTGGCTGGCAGCAGATCCTGCAAGCAAGGTGCAAGAGCTCTGCTATTGACAGCCAGGATGATTTGTCACAGCTTTCCTGCTTGCCTCTCCCTACACGCCTACACTGGAAGTTCCCATGCTGTCCCCAGGTAACTTAGATGTAGATTGACTGGCAGAGTCAGATCTGGGAATATTTCTTTTAGGAGATCATCTAATTTGCCTTAGTGATTTAATTTTTTCTCCCCCTTTCCTCCTGATTATGTAAATATTGACTAGACTTTTTTCATGCCTATAATCACAAATAAATTGTATTTATTCTTACAGATCCTTTGAAACTTTCTGTGCTGGTTATGGGCTTTTTGAAATTTTAAATGTGTTCATTCAAATGTGCCCCTAATGTCATAGCTACTGCAGATAATGGATTTGAACTTATCTCCCTTCTGAATTTAAAGTAATTGTGGGCTGTTGTTAAAGTTTTTATAATCACTTTTGGAAATCTGGAAGTATTTTTCTAGTTTAAAATAGAAATTTGCAGTAATAAAGCTTTCTTCCTTCTCCCATTCCACAAGAATATTCTTCATTCTATCAACAAACCTCGTGCTTTGCCTGTACTCACAAATATAAAATTCATCTTCTTTCTTCTTCCATTAACATCAAGGCCAAGGTTTCATTCAGCTTTCAGAGGAAAGTGGTTTGGACACGCACTCTTTGATGGGTATTTTTACGCATCACAAGGTCATGGAAGTCAGAGTTATCTACACTCATGTAAATAGATGGGATGTGGTGATATGTGGCTACTAGTCAAGATAGAAATGGTGAAGTGCTTACCTACTGCTTTATCAACATTCATTCAGTGTTGTGGGTGAAAATTACTGTGCCTGTTTGGCCCTCTTCCTCTTCTTGGAAGATAGTGAAGAAGGGCGAATACATTGTTGTCTGTGACATCAGTGCTTTCTGCTATGCAGAAATTATGTAGACTAAGTAATGCTGACATGTTTCTCACTTTGTAGTAATTTCAGCCTTTAAGCTCATTCTCAAAAAAATCTGTATTTGAAACAGCAACTTGCACAGTGTGCATTTGTGCTCTCTAATCTTCTGAAAGAGTCACGTTTGCTTTTATACTTTATGAGTATGAGGTAAAATTCTATGATCTGGCTGATAGTGAGAAGCTGTTGCAACAGCATAGAATTGCTTGTTTTGCTCTTAAGCTTCCAACTTTTTCTTTGTATTTTTATGTGTTTGGGGTTTTTTTAACCTGCGTCAATATCCATCATCCTGGTGATAAATTAAATGGCATAAATTTGAACCAAGCATCTCTCTAAATGAGAGATTTCATTTGCCTAGGTTTTATAATTAATGATGCATGTATTGACTATTTTTTTGTGTATTAAAAAGTGAAGTACAGTCCATAGTTTTATAAAAAATTATGTAGTAGCTGAAGAAGCAGCTTGTGAGAATATGATAATGTTGGAATTTTCCTAGTGGATTTGGACCAATGACAGATACGAGTCCAACATAATTTGCTGCCTTAGTTATACAAGATCATTATGTTTTTCATTCCATAGCAATTTTTTCTTCATTAAATTATCCTTTCAGGCATATCAGTTGGATTGTAATTTTTAATTTAAGTTCCAGTTTATTTGTTTGGAAAGCCACAGTTCTGAAAAGCTCCAGTGGTAAAGCTTAGTGTTAAAGCAGTACTTCACCAGTTTGCCCCCATTCTGTCAGTTTACTCAGGCCCAAAATTTGTACGGTTGCCTGGATGATGTACCCAGGCTGACTCCAGAGCCGAGTGATGGCAGGAGTGACCAAGAGGAGGATTCAGCTTGTTGTCTTAATGTCCTTGTACCTGTTAGTTAAATCAGGAATAAGTGCATTTAACCATCTCGTATAAAAGGAATATGCTTGAGATGAATTAACAGTGGCTGCTGAGAACCACAGCAAGATTTGTACCATCATCTTCAGCATGAGTGGACCACAAGGTATAAAAAAGAAAAGCAATTTGGGTTAATTGTCTCAACTGTGGTTTTGAAAAATATCTTTTTCTGGTTAACTTTAACTTTACACAGTTACCTAAAAAACTTCTTGGCTTAATGAAGATGTTAATGGATGTGCTTCCTATACATTATTGAACTGTCTTTGTAATATCTTGTCATGGCTGAAATTAGAGAATATAAGAACCTGTAAACAAAAAGTACTCAGTAACAGCAGGATGTTGTGCAACATTAATGGTTCTTATTTGCAAGCTTGCATCTTCTTGGAAGCAGCTGAATTTCGGTAGAGTTCTGACATCTCACAGTGGCCCTGGCTGTTGCTGGTGGTATCAGTAGAAAATACATCATAGTGCATGCTCTTGAGTCAGGGCTAAAAGTGAATCTGTGTCTGGCTCCAAGACCTGAGAGATCACAAATCTCCATAACCACACAAATTGTGTAAATACAGGAAAACACTGCCAAATAAAAAGAGATGTGTCTGGTAGCGTATTCTGGAAGAAACTATCATCCATTGGTACAGATCTGCTGGGGAAGCAAACTGAAAGGGCTGGAGTATCCACAGCAGCAAGAGATTTTTGACCATGAAATAGCCTATTGTTTGGGAGAAGAGTAAGCATCTGCTTTCCAGGCATGGTGCTGCCAGCTATATTTCTTTGAGGGTTTTATCTTCAAATCAAGGAATTGCACTAGAGAAAAGAGAATAAATAAATTTTATGCTGGCAAACCTGTCCATGATATAAGCAAACCAAGCAGCCCAGTTTAGTAGCTCCAAAATGGTATGATTTCTAGTAACTCTTTTACTACTAAGTGTTGTAGATTCACAAGAAATTAAATTTGAAAATTAATTTTCTGATAATTCAATTTCTAGATGAGATGGGTGAGAGAAATGTGAAGACTCATAAGAAAGGCACAGAAAGAGAAAAACAAGCCTGCTTAGTAGGGCATGGTGTTTTCCAGTTAAGCCTGAGACAACATTTGAGCACCATTGTTTGTTGCCAGAGCATGTCTTGTTTTTTTGGAATGAGCATACAGATATTTGTAGAAATTTAAGTGAATGTGCCTAAGTGTGAGAAATGGAGGTGATGAGAGGCTGGTGAGTTCCTACTCATTTGTGTAGTTCATCATATTCTATATTAATTTTTTGCTAGCATTAACCTGAACACATAAGGGGAAGTGAGAAGCTGTGAATATATGTCACTATATGCTTTTAATTGTGCTGTCTTGCTGATACCCCCTTGACTGGAGTTCTGTTGTCAGTGTGCAGTTTGAGGAGGTTTCTCTGGACCCCATTTTTGCATTGCTGTGGCAGAGGGGAGAAATGGTGCATAGGCAGGAATAAGATGAAGCTTGTTGCATCCAGCTTGTTGAATCAAACAAGCATATAATAACAGTAATATGTATTTATCTGCTGCCTTCTCCTGAACTGTTTGACTCCAGACTTCTCACAGTCAGCTTTCCAAGATGGGAAGGTAGGAGTGTGTTACATGCTGTCATTCAGTGGCAATTGATATTTAGTTGAGATAGCATTAAGTAGGGAATGCTTGATTGTCTGATGATAATTCTGTAATTAGTATTCTTAGTGATTAGAAATCTCCTTGGGTCTCATGAAATTATTTATTTTCATGTAGCAATAAGAATTAAGGTGTGTATCTGCAGCTTGGCAAGTTTTCTCCTGGTGTCTCATCTTTCCGGTCGGTAGCTGTTGTATGTCTTCTGCTGTTTCAGTGGAGATATGTTAGTTCTCTTAGTTCTTTATGGCAGAAAAAGAAACAACTCTTTTAGACCAACAAAATTTGCTTACTTGTTATGGTGCTACTAATAAAAGCACTCAGCAAATGAGAAGCTCTGAGTCCCACTTTTTAGAATCAAAATTGCACAGAGAATTTGGAGGACCTTCAAGAGGTAGGGCAGGTGGCTATTCTAGCTCATGAAAGCAAATGATATTGATTAAATACAGGTAATGATCGATTGTGGAATTTAGAATAGTGAGGCAAAGTGACTTTGATTTATTGTTCCAAATAAAGCTGAGTTCTGAGAAAAAAAGATACAGTAAAAGATCTGGCCATGGGATCCTACAATGTTCACTTGATCTTTTTGGAAACTAACTAGCTTTGTTTAAATAGTCAATTTTGCTCTTCTCTCAGTAACACCGATTTTATAACTGGGTCTAAATGGAAAGGAAACCAACAGATTTTTATATCCAGAATGCCTGAAAGATTTTTAAGGCTGAAAGATAATTTTGCATTGTGATGGTGATCTACTGTTCTGGTTGAGATTGCAGATCTGTACTGAGATCATGTGCCCAGGCATATATGTGCTGTTTGACTTGGGTATCCATTCTGACCCTGTGACCTTGTGCTCAATCTTGTGTGTTAAGATCCTAGTAAATTGAGAGTCTCATCCTTGATTTAATGGGATTTGGGACAAGATGTGAATATACTCATTGCTTCTTAAGAGCAAACAGGGAACAAAACTTGAATTCTTCCCACACTGATTTGTTGCCAGAAGCTGCCTGCATTCACTCACATGTCATTCTGTCTTGGTAAGTCAATCTGCCTCCACTTATCTGCCTTAGCTCTTCTGTGTTCTGGGCGATGTTGTATTTGAATTATGTTCAGCACAGTGTATGTGAAATGTACACCATGGAATGATTGTTAGCACTAGCAGCATTGCACATGCTGTTCTGCTATAGGTTAGGAAGAATTAATTAGCACTGCTATTATTAAAGTGTTACTAATTAATGTTACACTGTAGTCATATGCTGTAAAAAGTTTTCAATAATCTGTTCAATAAGCTGTTTCACATATGTAACAGACATATGTTGTTATGCAAAAAAAAGGCAACTGAAATCAGGATTGCCTCGGGTTTTACTTGATGTAGATGCATTTTCTGGAGAAAATGAAACTGAAGTCTTACAGATCACACAAGACCTGTGTACGTGTAGGTTCTACAGAACAGAATACGTGAGTCTATGATCTTTGAATCCCTAAGAGAAGACCTTTAATGAAGCTTGACTTTATGCCAGAACGCTCTGAAATGAGTTTGAAAATATTATTGATGTGTTTGTTATATGTTAAGGCACTCAGCTTCATAAAGGAATGCTAGAGAACTTTGGAAGTTAGGATGAAAACTACTTTAGAAGTATTTCCTATGAAAACACCCTTGATCTTTGATGCTTCCATATGGCTGTGACAAATGTTTCTGCTCCTTTATTCAAACTGGCAGGGAATCTGTAATTAAAGTATAGAAAGATGCACTAGAAAAAAAAAGCAAACCACCACGTCTTCCTTTTGAGAATTCAACTGGATTTCCTAGCTATAGGGATATTTTTATTTGTAGAAAAGTAAGACATGCCTGGAAATGCAGAAGGCTGCTTTGATGCTCTCTTGAGACATCTGTCCTTGATTAGCTGCTTGAATCAGTGTTGTTGTGTGTTTGTGCCTCGTTGCCAGGGAAGCCATCACTGATAACTTCTTTTGAGAAAGAAAAAGCAGCAGATGAAAATGTACTCATTTGCTGCTTCATTCTGAGTTTGAAATGTTCCCCAAATTAACTCTTACACATTTCATTTTTTGAGGGCTTTGTGGTTTTGTGACTGAATAATTGGGAAATAAATTTGAAGACTTATATGTAAAAGCATAAGGGATGGAAAAGACACTTAAAAAAACGTTGAGCTAGGGTTCATCCATTCACAACTATCATGTGATATAAAAGATACCCTGTAAACAGCATTTGATTATGCAGTTATTTGTATTAATGGGCTTAACCCAGAAAGACTTTTTTTGGATGTATTCCTAGTAGTTGGTAAGTTAAAAGAAGCAATTACCTTTTATATCTTCTAATGTGAGACAAACTCTTTGTCTGATGTCGAGTAGTTTAAATTTCAACAGCTGTTGCCAACAGCGTACCTGTCTAAGCTAAATAGCTTTTGGATTGCACCAAAATACTTCGAATAAAATTCTTTTAATAATGAGTGCTTTTGGGAATTTCTGAAACTCCCTTAATTGTAAGGAACTGTCAGTGCCTAGACTGAAAAAGATTGTTAAATTCAAATACAAAAAAAACAACCCAACCCATTTTATTTTTTACTTATTTCCAAGCAAATGGAGAATTGAAATTTAATCAGTCAGTGACAGTGAAATAAATAATTTTTTGAAGTAATTTTTATAGTTTTCCAGTGGTTGTGTCTTATACACATGTAGAGACAAGGCTAGGATAACAATACTGAGATTCTTTGAGTGGTGCATTTATTACAGAGGAATTCCTAAGGACTTTAAATCAGTGTTGGTTTTCCTCCTAACCAAAACGCACCATCTTCCCAGAAAAGAGGGAGAGCCATTGCAATACTTAAAACTTCATAAACAGCTTTAGTATTGCTGTTCTTTTAGGAAAGGTGTGTCTTTCACTTTGGATCTCAATGACTTTCTCATTGGTCTGTCCAAATGAGTCTGGTAATGCCATGCTTGCAGAACTGCATCCTGTGAAAATTGCTGGCTGCAGGAAAGCATTGTTGCAAGCAGAACAGGTCTGTAGGCAGGGGTATTTTCTACAGGCTGGGAAGGTTTGAAGAGAGCAGAAGAGGCAATCCAAAGGTTATTTGAACATGGATTTTTTTATAGGATGCCAAAAAAAAAAAAAAAAAAAAAAAAAAGGCATTTCACCACAGTGTTTATTTTCTCTTCTTGCAGTGTAAATGGATTAACAGATAATCCATACTGTAAATAATATTAGTGTTATTTGTAACTGCTTTCTGCATTTTGGGTAATGCTACTCTATGTGTGTCATGAAACCAGTACATGGAGATAAAACAAGAATGTAAGAGGTAATCAGTTTATTTTAACCATGATTTTCTATCAGCCTGCTGCTTTTGTGAAGACAGTAGTTATATTTGGACATGACATGATGTAGAAATTTTCAGCAAAATCCCTCATGAATTTTATGGTTGCGGTGGAGTTATTTCTGCCCTTTAAAAAGTGTGTTGTTACAGAAGTGACATAAGACTTAATGGGACTCTTCTTTCTTATAATTTAAAATGTATCATTGCCTTTGGTGGAAGCTGAGCTAGAAAACAGGAATGCTGATCATGTGTGACATGATCTAGGATTGAATTTCTCACGTTTTTATTCCTTTTGGCATTCAGTATTTATCTGAAATTTCTTTTTTTTTAGTATTAGAAAACACAAGGAAGAATAATCTCAATGCTTCTTTATTATGATTGGTATTTCTGTGTAGGCTCAGCTTTGTTAGGAAAACCAGTTGTGACTGCTGGGTAATTATAGGGTTGGGATTGCCCTTGGAAAGCCAGATGCAGTAGGTTACTGTGCATGAATTAAAAGCTGGCAGACTTTTTGGCTTTCTTTAAAGGGATGTTGTTGTTGATAGTGACTTTTTTATTTTGATAGATTAGTTTCCAGACTCATTTATCTTTATTAAAAAGGGGCTATATCAAGCTTTTGCGGGCCAATTTGGACTGTTTTGAATAACATGCCTGGTGTTTAAAAGTGGTCTTCAGAAACTGCTTTGTTAATGGAGGTTCTATTTGTTCCTGTTCTCTTACTAAACGGTTTGAAAAGGGTGGAACTAGTTCACATCAAAGCTCTGGTTTCTCTAACAGCCTGTTAGCATCAAATAAATTAATCTGAACTAGGTTAGTATATTGTGATCTAATCATATTAATGCAATGATTTTCTTCTTTTAAAAATACTGTTATAATTTAAAAGATTGGCATTTCCTGAACCTTGAACCTGAAAAAATAAGCTCTCGTATGTTTGACTCAACCCCTTTTATTTTCCTTTCTGTTTAAATACAGAAAATAGTAACTATTCTTATTCTTCTTAACTATTCTCAAGAAACTGCTTGACATGCCTGGAGAAAAGAAGCAAGAAAGTCTGAAGTAAGGGCTTGGGTAGCCTTTTCCTATTCTCCCAATTAGAATTTCCTATTCTCCCAATTCAGATAGGGAGATACCAGATCAATGAGAAAAGGGCCAGAGTTTCGACTACAGTGGCATTTTATGTAGCATATCACAGTAAACAAGCTTTGGATCTTATGGCAAATGGTTTTAATGAAGCCCTTTATAAAAAGAGTAAAACACCTAGTGTTTTAAATTTGGAGATTTTCCCTGGTTTTGTTGCTATACCAAACAGACCAAGAGATTTATGAGATTCTGAAATGCTATAGAACATTTTTAATAACTTAAAAATATTCTTGATTGGCATGATACAGAATAAACGGCAACTCATCCTTGTGGCTGAAGCCTGATCCTCACTTTCCCTGTTGTGGACAAAAGGATGCAGGAAAAGGGGAGGAGGAGGAGTATAACAGGACAAGTAAAAGTTTTCATTTGGTGACTTATTTATTTTTGGTCCATATGCATTGGATCAAATATGCTGGGTAGCTACAGACAAGTTACGAGTTGGCAGGTTTGCCTTGACAGCTGTTACCTTGGGCTTGGGAATATTCTCCCTCATCAGTGGTACCATCTGGCTGCTCTGACATGATATTTCTACTTCATCAGTCTTTGGTAAGTGGGGTGGAGCTGTGGGAGCCGTTTCATCCTGTGTTTCTAATGCTGTGTTGCTGTAGTGCTGTTATGTGTTGGAAGTCAGAGATCAAAATGTAAGGCCTGAGGGGAGAAGATAACATCAGATTTGTCATGTCTTAGACTTGCGTGACTGCTGGTCTGCTGATTTGAAAATAAAGTCAGTGTCAGTTTTAAAATGAATACAGCCTTTGGCTCAGGAAATTCCTAAGGCAGAGGTTGGTGGGTACTGAGATGGATGTATTGGTGGAAAGATCCCCCTCTCTCTGTGTATTTACTACCCCTTTTCACAAAGAATCTGGTGTGGGGTGGTCAGAAACATGTTACTGTGGTTGCGCATCCACGTTTGTGTAGACCTAGAATAGCTGTCCTTAAATGATGATTTGTTAATCCTGTTTATCAAAAGTAACCTGGTGATCTGTGATCCTACCTCTGGAATTCCTCATGTCAACTCGCCTTCATGAGAATAAGAATTAAAAGTCCCCAACAGAGTAAAATTAAATCTTATGTGTTTCAAATGCATAGAAATCTTTTACCTAGATGACATTATTAAACTGGATGGATATTAAATTGTGTACGAAATTGTAGCGATCACTGTAAGTCTTTATCCTTATAATGCACACTGCTCATTTTTGTATGTTCATATGCACTCTCCATACCATGTGAAAATCATTTAACTGGTGTAAATACAGGTAGCTTTGCTGATTCCAGTGGAGAACATTGGGCAGTGCAGCTCTACGCTGCTTTCCAGAACCAAAGTATAATGGTCGCTAGCAAGGGGGCAGCTGATTTATAACATAGATTTTATGGTCAATAGGTGGAAATTATCTGTATTTGATTTTTATGTGGGAAAGTGAACAAATAAATTACTTTTGTCCTTTCATAGGGATGATGTACATGCCTGCTACATTAAGAAGGTGTTTAGATGAGAATATAGAGCTGTTGGCTAAAATATTAGCAGTTATTGTTATATTTATAAACAAAGGAATAAAACACAGCACCAGTCTGTATCTTTGCTGTTCTTTTTTAGTATATTTAATACAAAAAAAAAAAGTGTTGTGGGAGTTTGTTTGTTTGGGGTTTTTTTGGTTATTTTTATTATTTGCTTTTCTTTTTCTCGCCATTTTTGCTTATCTTTTTCTCACCATAAAGATGACGTTCAATCAGTATTTAAAAAGAAAAGATTTAGCATGCACCAGTTATTTTCCACTTTGTCCTGATGATAATGTTACTGTCAAATACAAAATATTCTCAATAAAGATAATATATGGGCAAAAATCAAATGTTACCAAATCAGTCTTAACTGATTTAGTGTGTAGAAAAAGTGGCACAGGGGAGACCTGAGCAGCATGTCAGTCTCTTCCGAGTAACAGGTGGTAGGACAAGAGGAAATGGCCTCAAGTTGTGTAAAGGGAGGGTTAGGTTGGATATTAAGAATTTTTTTTCATGGAAAGAGTTGTCAAGCATTAGAACAGGCTGCCCAGGGAAGTGCTGGAGTCACCATCCCTGGAGGTGTTTAAACAATGTGTAAATGTGGCACTTAGGAACCTGCTTTATTGGCGGACTTGGCAGTGTTAGGTTTATGGTTGGACTTGATTTTAAACGTCTTTTCCAGCCTAAATGATCCTGTGATTCTATGACCTTGTAGAAAATAGATCCTTCCTAAACTAATTATAGAATCTTATTGATGGGTTTACATGTTTGGTGGAGAAAGATAATACTGCTATTAAACCAAGTTTTATCTTTCTGCTCATGTAAATTAAGCATAAAGTAGATCACATGCTAACTAAAAGCCTTGCAGAATTTTACGGTTATCATAGCATTCATTGAAAATGAGAATATTCCCTGTACGTGCTTTTTTGATGTCTGACTCACAGGAGTAGATTCTTGACCTTGTGCTATTTAACACTTTAGTAAGAGTCTTTGCAGCCGATGATGACTTTATACATTTCCCTGAGCACTAACAAAAGACTAGGCTAAACTAAAGCTGCTTGGTAAAACATTGGGATGAACCCAGACTTTTTATTTCAATACAGACAATATTTATTCCATTGTATTGTTACCCTGTGAATTGTAACGCTGTCCACGTTATTAATTGTTGTCTTCCCTGATGGGGGAGACATGTAGATTTTTGCCAGGAGGAAAAAGGAGGTGAATGGGACTTCATGCTTCTCAGTCTCCAGATGGGTGTTTATTAATTCTTATCTAAGGAGTACAAGCCACTGGCATGGCCTAGACATAGCACAGAGCAGAGAATGCAGCAAGAAGATGACTTGTCAAGATCTCACAGCCTTTTTAAAGGTAAATTACCCAATGAAAGCTTAAAATGCAAGATATTTTCACTTTTTTACCAGTGTCCAACAAGTTCCTAAATCATGTAGACAGGAACTGCGGAATTCTTTATCCAATCATCCCAAACCACTATTGCTGCAAAATATGGAGTTAGTGAAGAAGGAGAAAGAAGCTTTTAACTACAACTTATCCTCCATTTTGAGGGTTTCTACTTCTATCTATTTACTATGCAAATAGACCTAAAAACTCTAAATTTTTCACCCTGTGATAATCTCACATGGTATTCTATTACCTAATTCACACCATTGTAGATTCAAATTCTTCCCAGAGGCTAGGCAAATTTTCCCATGGACAAAGATCAAAAACAGTAGTGTCCAGGGGGGTAAAACCTTTCAAAACAGGCAGAGAAATATCCTCTGCATGCTAGGTTCCCACAGAATTGCATCTTCATTTGGCCAAAACCACGTATTCTTGCTATAAGAGAAATTGTTTATGGGCTTAGAGTGACAAACTTACAGGGATTTTTAAAAATCAGGACTAAAGTCTTTATTATTCTGTTTCTGTGGTGAAAGAGAGCTGATATATTTTCATTTATTTAAAAGTTGAAGAAAACAAAAGGAATTATTTAAACCTATCAGTGTGTAGAAAACATTGTCTTCTGTTTTAAAAGCTAGTATGGCAGACAGTATTTTTCTCCCTCCATCCGACAGATTACCACAGTAGTGTACCTTACTACAGTTGAATGTTTTCATTATGCTTGGATGACCTCTCATGTGTCTGTCTTTATTTGAGTTTGACAATGCTTTTGTTACTTTTCTCTATAAAAAGGACATAGAGGTCAGAAGCCGTATGCTACTCACCCCGAAGCTGAAATTTTAACTTAAGAGTTTCTTCAGAAAGATTTGGGAACATTGTACTCTCTTGACAATTCTTTACCAAAATGTCACATGTGCCATAGCAGAAGTAGCTGAGACACACTCCTTCTTAAGCTATTGTCTAGGATTTAAAGATTTTAGTTTAGGTACTGGTGAGAGGAGCGGCTACTGATGAGAAGCAAAGGTGTGGGGGGTGTGTGTGTACTTTTATCCAACTTTTTCACCATCATGGCATGTATTCCTGGTGGAAGAGCAGGAGATGGTAGTCTCATACAGTGGAGAATTGCAAACAAACATTTCTGTGGGGTTTATAGTCATAGAAATACTATGGATGGTCTTGATCTAGACATGGGTTTTACAATGACATTAACTTTTTATTAAAAAGATTTTTCCCCGTGCACAATTTCATTGTACCCCTTCAGATAGGACTAGCTTGTTACTTACTTGCATGACTAGAGAAAGGTGGTGTCTCTACAATGTTCTATTTGGAATGAAGTCAAATGTTCACTTCCAGTAAGTAAAAACAGCTAAAATGCTTCAAAATATTTAAGTAACTTATTTTCCAGTTATCATGGTAGCAAATCTTGGATTTATGCAAATGTAAGCCATTTGTATTAGGAAGTCACAAAACTGATTGATAAAAATATATTCAGTAATTATACAAAAGCTTATTTAAAACTTGCAAATCTTGGCCTCATAGAAGGAAGTAAATATGCAGAATTTTTTGGTAGACTTGAGACTTTCAGAGGGAGATACAGCATGTTAAAAAATACAGTATCCTCATTTTTTTGTGGCTTACTGAGAGAATTTATGCTGAGGTCATATTTGGACATAAGTAATCTTTTGATGTTCTTCCTGATAATCAAATTGTCTGAGAAAATTCTTTGTGTTATCATAAATCTATGTCTGTGCAGTCATTTTATACAGGTGATTTTAAAAAGTAGATTTTTGACCTGATAGAAATGGAAATGTTTCTTCGAAGTGAGAAGGAAACTTCAGTGTGGAATATATGAGATTATTATCTTTAAAATCTAACAGGCAACAATTGTGGCCACTTCTTGAAAAATAAGCTACATCTTCATGTCACATCCCAAGGAAAATCTTGACGTTCTCACTCAGTGATGCTTAACCAATTTTCATAATAAGCCCTGCAGCCTGCATTCCCTCCCATGTGAGGAGAAAAAATGCAAGCTTGATCTGTTAAAGTTGGCAGGCTCTGCCTTCTGCTGGGGAGTGAGCTCTGGAATCAAGGATTTTTTAATAGAAAACACCTGATCATTTATGCTTTTTCTTTAAAGATTATTAAGTAGAGTATTAGCTGGATGTTTGCTGGTAAACAAATGGTACCTTGTGTTGAGCTTTAAACAGTAACTGCCATCTGAAAAACAATATATAGCTGGAGGCCAATTTACAGGCAAGCTCTATTATTTTGCCAGCATATAGCAAAGTTAAACAAGCAGCTGCTTTCTGCTCTGCTTTCAGCTTTTAGCTGGCCTTGTGTGGTCTGGCTGGATTATGTTACAGTAATCTGTTCCTGATGTGACAGCCTTTGGTAAACATGGCAATGAACATAACTGGAACTGTCTTTTCTTACATATTTCATTAGAGGAACAGAAGAGACAAAAAAGTAGTGCTTACAACTTATGACTCTCCATTTGAATAGGAGGATCTCAAGAATTAATGAGACCCTTGGGTGTGATCTTGTATGAAAAGAAATGCAGTTTAGTTCTTCCCTGGAACAGTTGTGTACACTTTTATCACTTGATTGAAACTTAGGCTTTTTCTGGGGATTTCTCTTTAAAATTTACTTATGAGTTTTTGTAAAAGACTCCCAGGAGGGAAAGGTTCTGTCCTGTTAGATTCTGTCCATTTCACCAGCTCAGTAACAGGGCCAATATTCTCTGCATTGATTTCAGCTGGCCGCTGCTCCTACTAAGTTTGCCTTCATAGAAGCCGTGGCACTGTGTCTTGATTGCTCTACCTCAGAGCAAGGCTCCATACTCTTACTACAATAATTTTGTTAGTACTGGCAAGCTAAAGTATTGAAGTAATCCCCTACTGTTCTGATTGATTTCCACAATTTTCTGGCATTAGCTCAGTTTTGCCTCAGCAGCCTTAGCCATCTGCATCTGGTCCAGCTTCTGGCTGCATTCATGCAGGGGGTCGGTAGCTCCAGTGAAAGATGTACGTCTGATTCATGTGCTTCGAGACTGAAGAAATGATTGCAACCCTCAGTTCTTCCACAAGTCAGTCTGACAGAACAAAGGGTTATATATCAGTGTAACTAAACTATGCCTGACCAAAATTCCTTTCAAACATACTAGTTATGTCTTTTTATTGAACTGAAGAGTGGCCATAAAATCTTTGCACTGTCCTCTTGGGGAGAAGGAATCCAATTTTCTGTAGCTAGCTCATGGGAATTTCCAAGAACAAATTCATTCACCCTCTGCTGGAAACTGTTTATATATCAACAGTTTTTTCTTTTATGGTTTCCACTATTTAATGTTTATTTTGGAGTGTTGATGCGTTGTATGGATGCAGGTCAATTCAGCCTGTCCTTCTGAATTAGTGACTGCAAATGCTCCCATATTGGTATTCTTCCTTAAGTTCCTCAAATCCCCATAAGACATGACTGTTTTTGTGTGTATTATGAATGTATGTTTTGTCCATTTTTGTGACACATTATGGAGTTTTGCATTTGTTGCCTAAACTACAGAGGGTAACCTCTCCCTGCCTCAGATTTTCTGGTGAAAGAGTGCTCTAATAAATTATGTTTTAGGAGGTAGGGTGTGAAGAATTGTGAGTACATAAAATGTGGTCAGAAGTCACAAAAAAAGAGCTGAAGGACAAAAATGATTAATATGCCAGTTTATACTTGCTGTGAGAGTTAGCCAAGTATTTCAAGTTTTGAGTTACGACAAGGTTCTACTGTGCTGATCACATGCTTACTAATGGGTTTTCTTGCACTGCTTGATTACAGATTATGGAGATGAAACTTGATGCTGAAAATGGGAAATACTGAGCTAGCCTTACTTCTCCAGGATACTATTCCTTTAAATCAAGGCAGAGTAGAGTGCTGGCTGTACATTATGTAGATGCATAGACCCCGGTACGTGAGGCATTTTATGAAAGACCAATGCCAGGTACTTCCTATCCTTTAACTACCGCTTTCAACACTACTAAGTGAGGAGCTAACAGTTTGCTATTTGTAGTCACTTGAAATGAGCTTGTGCACCTCTTTAATGAAACATGAAGCTATTTCATTAAGAAACATCAAATCAAATTATAATATTGTAGCTGTTGGAAGTACAGTCCTTACAGTTATGGATTTACAACTTGTCTAAACCATAACATTTCTGCTTAGTAGATCTGGTCACATAGGAATGCTGCTTAATTTTTTTTTTATTGTATTTGAGGGAAGTCCTGTACAACAACTTTATATAAAACATATGATGTAATAACTTCATAACCTTATCCTAACCCCTGTACATCTGTAAAGGTACTGCCTGTAAAGGAGGCACAGTTTGTGTCCAAATGCTCTGTGTATACATAGTATATGTATCTCCCTCCTCAAATACTTGCAAATGGGAAACAATAAATAAAAGGAGATAGATAGTGTGAACACTATAAATGATAAAATGACATTTCTTAACTTTTCTAGAAGAGAGTGTTTTCCATTGGGAACTTTCACTTGAGTATAAACAATTTCCCCCTCCACTAGGAAATCTGAAAATGGTACAAATGTGATCACAAAAATAAGATAAAAAAGACCCAAAGATAAAAAAAACCCCAAAAATACCTTTCTCCCAACAATGTTTGTAATTCTCATGAAACATTTGCTGATTAAATATTTTCCATTTTATTCATTTTTTTCCTCTGTGTATATTTGTTTATGAAGGAAGACAATATGTATTTAACCACAGATCACATATTGTATCAAATATCTGATGTTTATAGTCATAAATAAAAATGCAGGACTGTCTTTTTATACTTTTGTGTACTATCCATCAACATCACTTAGTAACATTTAAATGATTTTTTAAATATATGAGTCAATGTAAATGCATTTGATGGGAAGGCACATGGGAAAATATGGTATAATTGAGAAGCAGCTTATGATGGATGTCAAGAAAAGAATTAGAATGATAATAGCTTGAATTTTTGCTACCTCAGCAAAATAAATTGGTTCTGTAACTTTGAGTTCCTTGGGTGGTATATTTAAATTAAACAATTGAAGAAAGAAAAGCAAACTTTGAAAGTGAAGTAGATGCAACACTGATGCTGTATTTGAATATCTTACAGGTTTCTTAAAGGAAATTATATTTGTGATCAGGATGAGTGAGCTTTTTTGGTTAAAAAAGGAGAAAATGAAGGTTCTATACATTTTCCAAACTATTCAAAACTCACTTAAAATGCTGAAATAATTCCCTTATCTTTACCATCTCCTCCCTTTGGCAGAGACTTCTTTCATCTGCATTTGACTCCTTAAAGAGAGAAACAGATAAAATAAGACCCTTTCCCCCCAAGCTGTTGCTTCAGTCTTCCTTACCTTTTAGCATTTTTGTTCCATTCTCTAAAAGAAGCTCCAGACCCATGCCAGCTTCTTTACAGATGTTATTATTTTATTTCTAATTGTTTATTTTCCCATATTCTCATTTCTTTTCTTGTTGGTGCTTCAGAAAATGTGTTGTTGCCAAAATTTGGTATTCTGAAGCATGAAATAGAGACTGTTATGTAAGATCAGGAGAAAAGTGACATTTCTATGGGAAAAATAGTCTATTGAAGTCAGTCCTTGGTAAACAATTGAAAGAATGTGTTCTCCCTGCCATTAAAATTGTTTCTATTACAAGAAAAGTAATCCTTGAGCTGTCTGAATTCACTTATTTCCTCTCATGAATCAAATGTATACTTCTATATTTCTAGTCTATTACAATCTATACTTGCTGTATTGATTTGTGTGTTTCTAGCAAACAAGATCAATGATTTTGATATAGCAGAGACAGCACATCACAGTCCACAATCATATTTCTAAATCTCAAACAATGTAGTGAAACTCTGTTAAAAAGCACATTTTCAATTAGATTTCTAATGCATTCACATAAGAAAAGAATATGAAGAGGTTTCAGGTGAAAGCAGATATTGTAAAAAGTGCCAGTCAGCTACCAAAAGAATATAATTAAACATTAGATCACTATCCAAAAATAATATCAGAGCAGAATTGGCAATTATCTTGTTACAGGACTAAACCAGCTTTTGCTCACAAGGGATTAATTATCACTGTATGTTTCCATATGAACCTGTACTCAAATCACCATTGTGGCTGTCACTTCAACTTTGGTTTTAAGTCTTTTTTTAATAGGTGACTGTACAGTCATGAAGTACTGAAAGTTTGCTGAAGTTTGTAATGGAAAAATTACTTAATGTTTATTCTGCTGGTAAATTTGACTCTTAAGGACCCCACCACATATTGGACTGTTGCCCTGTACTGTGTTTGTGCTGTTAAACAAACATCTGGCCTGGCTGTTGGCCTGACTGTTGGCTTGGCTGTTGAGGTTGTGTACCTGATTAGCAGTACAGTATATTTGTATCTGAGTTCTCATTACACTGTGAATTTTTGAATCATAGGTTTAGTAAGGCCAGGCTGATGAGAGACAAGGTGTTAACTGGTGGATTTTCTGTGCCTGAACCCCAGCTACCTATGCCACAAGTGGAAATGAGTAGAAGAGTGGTGGTGCTATACTAAACTGAGCTAGCTGTGAAACATTGCTGATAGAGAAACCTAATTCTCCAAAGGTTGGGGGGGTATGTATGTTTGTGTGGGTGTTGCTAGTATCAGCCAGTGGGAATGTCTCATCTTCCACTTGCAGGGCTGCAAGAGCCTAGAGAGAGTTAAGGGGGAGATGAGACACAGCCAAGACTGGCCTACAGGACTGAGCTGGAATCATTCACCTCTTCTGACCATAAAGCTGTAGGGGCAAACTGTATCTGAATGCATGAGTCCATGACTGTGTGAGTCAGACTGAACTGTGGAGACTGTTGATTTCCCTGTCTTGCCATCCTTAACCACATAGTAGCATCTTTTTTTGCCACAGCATTAGCACTCAAATGACTGAAAAGAGAAGGATGAGTCAGGGTCTAAAGCCAATCCAGAGAAAGTGAGTCTCATCTGTGTGAGATGGAAAAGCAGGTCATAGAATTTAGAAGTCCCAAAGTCTGTGAAAGCAATACATAAAAAAGTAGGCTTGAAGGTGGCATCAAAATTATAAGCCCAGGCATAGCTGTATCTTGGTGATTCAGAATTCCTGTTGTGTTTATTTTTAGCATATATGTTTTTTAGTGCTTTCTGCTATAATTAGTCAGTGATCTTTCAGTAAATTAACTGATCTCCCATGTTTCACTTTGATATAATAGAGGGTTCTTTGTGGTTTTAAAATCATTCATCAAGTATCCTACATTATGAAAAACAAAGGATTTCAAGATCTGATTCTAAGTATCTCTTGGTAAAAGTCTTATTGACCATACTGATATTTCTGGATGAAGTATAGTGGCCCAGTTGTTGAGAATTCATTCTTCCTACATCAGATTCCTTTAAATGAAATGCACTTATCAGCAATTCTGAAGTGGTATGAAAAAGCTGATACTTGCTGTAGAGTAACTAGTATTTGAGTTGCTTTTTGGCTGGCGAAAGCCAAGGGAATTTTTTGAAAGTTAGGGAAAATATGTTAAGCTTTATTGTGCTTTATTGCATGGAATATTCATGGAGCAATTTAAGGTAAGACTGATGAAGTAGAAGGTTGTTTAAGCAAGACTTTTTGGTCCTATCCTCAATGTGCGTTATGGAGCATTTGAATTGCAGATACTTCCACTTATAACAAGAAATTAAATTTAGATTTAGACATAATAAAATTATTAGTAAAAATTATTTAGGCCAGTTTTTTTCATCAGGTGGCAAGAGGTGAGTTTCTTTTTCTCTTCCCCATCCTCCTTTTTGTCAGTAACCAAACACTGTAAGGAAACAAAAGTCTTGTAAGCAAATTCATGTGTGATAATGATTACGAAGAATAATACATGTGGAGACTGTATAGTCTGTGTGTTTGTCTAGGGCCTTTGTTGTCAGAGCACCATCATATGCCAGCTATAGTAATGAGTGCTGGCAAACATTTATGCTGATGGTTTGTTCTGATTTTTTTTAAATTTTATTTCAGTATGATGTAGCTGAAAGAAAATGAAAATGCTGGCTACCTTCCTTCTTGAGTAGAGCAGTTTGTCAGCTGAGTACATCTGGCCTTTGACAGGCATGCTTGTATTTGATTACCTACTGAAGATGTAGTGCAGGCGCACACAAGTTGGATAAACATGCTGAGGGGCAGTTTCCTTACCTCCCATGAAGAATATTCATCTTAACTTGTTTTATGTAGAATTAAACTCATGTAGTTTCTGTTAGAAGGAACTTTTACTAAGTCGTCAAGTATTTATGTGAATTGACATGCTACACTTTAGGCAAAAAAATATTTTATGATTTAATATGTTGTGTTAATGAATATACACAATAAAGCAGTGTTTTCTAAGATGCTGGATCTTAAAAGAAATTGGAGGCTTATTCTTTCATGTGTGTTTTACCTGCAGATGATGCAATTACTCTGTGTAAGTCTACTCAGAGAGGAGAGCTAGAGAGCATGAAGTGTTTAGTGAGAGATTCACTGACCTTCACCCCCAGACTGCTTACATGAACAATGTCTACAATGGGACACAAGAAAGTCTTTGCTTAACCAATACACTTCAGCAAAATATATCTGCAATATTTTTCTTTAACATTCCTCATTATGGCAGCCATGAGAGGTTTATATTGCTGCATCAGCTGGTTCTCTGTTCTTCTTTTAGTTGCCATGATTTGGGTTGTTTTTTCTTTTTAAATGCAAGAAGATGCATAGCTAAAACATGATGATTTACCTGCTGAATATTTTAAATGTAGCAAAGAGATTTAAATAAGATTTGACAATTTGACTTATGATGTATAGTAGAGAGAAGAGAAAAATGTTTTAAGGGGACTGGACTGCTCAGAAACATTCAGAGAGCTCTGCAAATCAATGCTGAGAGTGATGGACTCATATATCAACCATGACTCTGCACTAGCTAGAAAGTAATGAGAACTTCAGTAATTTGGCTCTGCTATGGTCGAATGCTGCTTCTGGGTGAAATTTCATGAGCGTGTTAGAAGTGAGACCAGGTCACTTCTGCCTTAGCAGACAGGTAATTTTAAAAATAGTAGTACTTGCCCTGGAAATAAAACCTGGGTGAACAGCAAACTGTAGCTGTACAAGTATATGAATGTCAGTGTATGCATTACACTCCAGCCATTTATTTTCCCCCTTTCTATAGTGTTTTTGAGTTGTCATTTCCCTATCAGGTAGATTTGAGGGAAAATCTGTAAATAAAGAGATTAAAAAATGTATTCACAGGTAAATTATGAGAGACCACTGTGCTTTGTATTACAGGAAATTGGGATAATCCACTCTGTGGGAGATGTTAAAAAAGAAAGAAAACAAAAGGGAAAACCAACCCTTTAGTATGTTTACTTTTTCTGGTACTACTTTCTTCATACCCCCCTTACATTAAAAAGTGGCAGTACTTGCTCTTCTTTTAGCTGGAATGGGAAACTTTGCTATAGCCTGATATATTTTAAAGTAAAGAAGGGCTGTTCTTTTGATATCAAAAGGGGAAAACCTCAGATGTGGACTGGGAAGCTTTCTTCCTGAGAATAGTTTTAGATTTCCTTCGATCTAAGAAATCTTCTAGTGTAGTAGTACACTACCATCGTATTCTGATAACGTTAGAGTGACTTTCAAGAAAGTATTTTTATTGTTTACCAAAACAGATCAGAATCAAATGAAATTTGTATGGTGATGACAGTTCATCAGAGAGCCTCTGGAAGCCTTATGGAGGAAGAGGATTGACTGCTGTTAATACACGAACAATGTTTAACTCATAATTTCCTAGCTTTTATGTTGCTTTCCAAGTCATGCTGTTATTTACAGAAGTCAGAGGTTTGTCCAAAGACAAGCTCTATTTTTGAAAATTGTCAGAAAGTTCCATTGAGATGGAGAATCACTTGGGTGAATAATTGTTGTTCCCCTCTGCCCAATATTTAAAGCATCTTTCTCTGGTTTCCAAGCTATATCTTGTTCTTTTGGGTTACAATTACTGCTATCAGGTATCCAGATGGCTGTAAGAAGTCACAGAGTGGGTTTTTCCACTTTTTCCTGAGCTAAAAAGTAATAAGGCTTCTTTCCATACCTCCATACATGTATTTATTTAAAGTTCTGCTAGAGTAATCCATGTCTGTCCCCTCCATGGATTGCTACTGCAGTCTGGGATCATCTCAAGCACAGTAGGGAGATGAATTTTGTCTGTGAAGTTTAGAAATAGTCAAATTTCTGAATTAAAAAAACCCCAATCCAACAAGGTTTTTTCAATCCAATTTAAAAGTAGTTTACGCTTTTCTATAAAACTGCACCTTACAATTATTTTTGAAACATTATCTCAGCATTTAAAAATTATATTTTCAAGTGTTATTCATGTATTTGTTGTTTTTCCCATGATAACATTAAATTTTAAATATGCAATGATAAAAAAAAGTTTAAATACAGCATGAACAGATGGCACTTCAGTATTGAAATGACCTTTGGATTGAAAAATAAATTTTTATACGAGAACTTTCTGACTTCCTCTTAGCTTTGAAAATAGTCCATGCAAGAGAGTCTGTTACAGTAGAGTTTGCACTGGTCCATGAAGAGATCTGGTTTAAGGCTACTGCCTTAAATCCTCAACTAAAAATGTGTAGCAGGGTGAAACCACATTTCTTGAAGTCTTATCTTCCTTGTTGCCTCTCTGTGTGATACACATGGTGAATATGGGCAGGATCTAGTCTGAACACGTCCCAGTACCAGGAGGGTAAGTAGGGGAGTCCTTGAGCATTGAGCTCCAGAATGACTGAAGTTCTATTGTTTCCAGGAACATCACAGTCTCTTGTCTAACTGATAAGCTCTTCCAGTAAAAGAATTGCAGAATAGTGATCATCATCCTGGAAAATGCCTGATTAGATGCTCTGTCCTGTAGAGTAGAACAAGTAGAGGGGGAGGGAGGAGATGTTTTGCCTTTGTTGCTCAGTCATTTTGATTTTCAGTATTCAGGTGGCATCTTCATGCTGGAGTGATAGACATGTTAGAAAAATGCACCAGTGGGACTTTGCCCCATTTTGGCCAAAATACAGAGGTAATTAATGGTGTAAGGAGTAAATGCCACTCTGTTAGACAGCTGTTCAGCGCACTAAATTAAAACATTAGTCGCTTCTTTGGACAGGAATAGCCATTGCAGAGGAAGCTGTTGGGCTTTGACAGCTTGGATGAAGAAGATTGTTAAAAGTCCTGAACAAGAATTTGAAATGAGGAATATGGAATATATTACCAGAATTATTCTTTCCAGGAAGCGATACTTTACATTCCGTCTTAAAATTGATTTTAAAGTTAAGATGTCTTAGGTATGAGAAATTTACTTTACCTTTTACTTTTCAGAATCAATCCTCTTAAATTCATTAGTTTTCCATATGTTGTTTGTAGGGCATCGTTTTGTGATAACTGTATGCTCTATTTGTAATATTTGTTAGTTGTTCTTGAGGGGCACATGGGCTTGTTAGTGCCCAAAACAGTAAATGCAGTTACCTGAATGGGGGGGATTGTCTAGGGAGGGTTGGGTTGCATGTGTCAGGATTTTCTGCCTTGCAGGTTTTTTTTCTTTCTAGTTAGATATTGTTCTACAGATTTTTCAGCTGAGAAGTATATTAAGAGCTATTTGGACCAGGCCTTCTATAATAATCAAAATCATTAAGGTTGAAAGAGACTTTTAGGCATTAAGTCCAGCTGTCCGCCTAGCACTGCCACTGTACCTCTTATACCACTAAACCATCACCCAGTGCCACATCCAGATGCCTCTTGCACACCTCCAGGGATGGTGACTCCACTGTAGTCCTGGGCAATCTATTCCAATGCCTCACCACCCTAACAGTGAAAAATATTTTTCTAGTATGTAATCTGAATCTCCCCTATCTCAGCTGAAGGCCATTTCCTCTGGTCCTCTCACTGCAGGCACTGTAGAAGAAATTGGCCCCCACCTCAGTACAGCCTCTTTTCAGGGAGTTGTAGAGAGCGATGAGATCCCGCCTGAGCCTCCTCTTCTAGAGACTAAGCAAACCCAGCTCCCTCAGGTGTTCCTCATAAGACATGTTTTCTAGTCCTTTCACAAGCCTTCTTGCTCTTTGCTGGACATGCTCCAGCACCTCAAAGACTTTTTTAAATTGAAGGGCCCAGAACTGAACACAGCACTCAAGGTGTGGCGTCCCCAGTGCCTAGTCCTGGTGGCCTCACCAGTGCCATTTTCCTGATGCTGCTGCCACACTATTCCTGATACAGGCCAGGATTCCATTGACCTTGGCCACCTGGGCCGCAAAACTGAGCCCTGAGGAGCATCACTAGTGACCGGCCCCAAACTGGATTTGGCTCCATTCACCACAACTCTCTGGGCCTGGCTATCCAGCCAGTTTTTTACTCATCTAATAGTCTTCCCAAGCCATGAGCAGCCAGTTCATCTAGTAGGATGCTCTGGGAAATGTTGTCAAATGCTTTACAGAAGTCTAGATAGACCACTTCCACAGCCTTCCCCTCATTTGCTAAGTGTGTCACTTTTTCATAGAAGGAGGTCAGGTTGGTCAAACAGGACCTTCCATTTGTAAATCCATATTGGCTGGGCTTGATCCCCTGTTTGTCCTGCATATGTAATGGCACTCAGGACGATCTCTTCCATAACCTTGCCTGGAACTGAGGTTAGGTTGATGGGCTTGTAGTGCCATGGATCATCCTTCTGATGCTAACAATGCTTCATTAATAATTTGCTTGACCTTACTACTATGACACTCCTGTTACCAACAGACGCTGCCTGGATAAGTTAAAAACTGGTGAGGGATTTCATCCATCCTGGTACCAAGCTTATTTTTAACCAATAAGTGCCCAACCTTGAAAATTAAATTAAAGGGTCATATTGCATGCCTCTTCACTGCTATCTGAGGAAGAAGCTGTACCATCCAACTGTTGCTCATTGCACATGGAAGCCTGTGTTGGTGCTGCCGGTGGTGCTGGACTGCAGATTTTCTGTGGGTGTGGGTGGCCTCCAGAAAGGGAGGTGATATCCAGCCCAGAGGAGCACTCCTCGTCCTTGATACTGTTAGTACACTTCCCAGTGGTTAATTTATCATGAGCCAGTGCCTTGCTGACCTCTACAGAGAGCTAATATGATGTGCTTTTTAGGTTTTAGTGACAGATGGATGCCACTTCCCACAATCCTGTTCAGTCACCTGTGGTAAAACTAAGTGTGTCAAGCCAAAACTAAATGTGAGTGAGGCTGCGCTAAGGCGTGTGGGGGAAAGAGCTGACCTATTCCCATTCGTTTTCTTTTAAGAAACACTGGTGAGGTCTGAAAGATTGCTACTTGTCAGGATTCTATCTTCTGTTTCATCAGTTTGCAGTGGTTTGATTTCCAGTCCCTCATGTTTTGTGACAGGCTTGTAAGAAACGAATGCTGCTGCTGCGACTGCTCAGAAAGAAAAACGGAAAGGGATGTTACCTAGAATTATATTACCAACCTGCTTTCATGTAAGGACCCCATTCCATTGCTTACAGCTTTTATATTTCACCATACGCTTTGCTTTTTAATCAGACCATACCTAATTCAGTTTTGGGGGTTTGTTTATTTTATTCTGCCTTACTGCAGAAGATGATTAATGAACAATATTTTTTTCTTTTAACCTGCTGTGTATGCAGTGCTGCATGCCACTGCAGCTTGTCTCTTTTCTATCCACTGGATGCCTTCTTTATATATTTTTTTTTATTTTTGGTTTTATTTTCCCCCTAGTATAAACCTATTTGGCTTGCTGATACCTCCCAGGAATATTTAACCTCTCAAAAAGTTTGTGCATAAAATACATATGCAGATGTTTGTGTATGTTTTAAATTAGATGTCTAGAGTATTTAGTATTCAGAAACAATAGTTTGTTTTGGGCATATGAAATTTAATTATAAGGCAGATTGTACTTGTCTTCAAAAATAGGGTACAAGACAAAAATCTAATGCATTTCTTTTCTTCTACAATAACTGTTGCAGTAAAAATTCAAATTCATAAAGTATTTGTCACACAAACAACTGAAGTTATAATTCATAAATTAGAACAAGAATAAATTCCAAACAGCCTCTTGGCAAATGCAACAAAAAGCAAAATGATCTAGCTCTGTAATGGGGAGTCTGTTGCCCTCTGAGACAAGCCTGAGAAGAGATAACGTGCATATGGGACTGATATGGAGGTCACGTAAGGAGGAATCTTTTAATTTAATTAAAAGCATAATTAATCCTAGAGACATTGTGTAACCCTCTATGGTTGGATTTTATGTGCTTGCAGTGTTTGCAAGCCAAAAAGTAAATATATTTTTGACATTTAAAGATGAGAAAGTATCACCTTTTTTTTTTGCCAAGAAGCTTATCTGATGGTGAAAGAATTAGTGAAATATTAAATGTCAATTTGCTGGCAAACATAAAATAGGCAATGCAAACCTTTGCCTCTTACAGAAAAGATAATGATAAAACTAGCTTTTTTCCACACTGACTTTTCTGATAAGTTCTGCCTCTAGGATTTTTCATAGTAGACTGTTACATGCCATTGTACTTGTTTATGTTGCTTTTCAATGGCCAGAAAAGCTAAGGCATTAAGCATGCATTTTAAAACAAAGCGATACATTAAGAATTTAACAAAATAATGTTTGCATTATGATACTGCCTTCCATTTTCTGAGAACCAGCTGAACAATATAATATATTTAACTCCATTTTAACAGAAACAGTTGCCTATGATGAAGTGAAATTCCTTTTGCTTGAAGAATCTTCATTTTATCAACAGCTAATGAGCCTCGGCTGCACTTCCCAAGCTGAGAAGAGAGAAGGGATTTGTTGTTTCACATGGCTGGAACACCTTAGCTCCTGTTGTGCTACTGGTTCAGCATTTCTTGTAATTGGTCTGATAGCAAAGGGTCATCTGTTATGAAGCTGCTGTTCATCACCTCTGTCTTGCTAGAATGACATCAATTTATCTATCTGTCATAAAGTTACTGGACCAGCAGTCTGAGACATTGATGGCTTATTTTAATATATAGTCATCCTGAGATGTAATGCATTTTACTTCCTGAATTTTTCAGATTCAGGAATTCTGAAATAATTATTAGCAAAATTGGGATGGTGCACACGTTTTGTAGTCTGTAACTTTTTAGAGGTGGCATCTACATACTTTGCTATAATGAATGGCATAAAGTGTTTTTTTCAAATTCTAGCATTGCACTCTGATTCCTCAGAAAAGCATAAATTTTCTTGAAATTATCAACGGAAATTGCTAGTTATCAAGAGTAATTTACCAGGATTATAAGAAAGGCTGGATTCCTGAGTCTTTCTAGCGCAGCATCTTTAACTTGTTAGTGTGACTCCACAGTAACATTAGCCTTTTGGCAAGTCATGAATGTTAAGACTGATTTCCTGGTATGGGGTGAATGTACTAAAGGAAGGAAAAAGTTCCTCTTGGGTCCTGAAATGATAGAACTGGGTGGCCTCTTCTCTTCCCCCACATCATGTCATGTGCTTTTCTAACTCAAAGAAATTATTCTAAGGTTCTTAGGTCAATGTAAATACGTGTTTTTCTTCTGCATTGCCCCTTTTCAGGATTTCCTGACCACTTGTTCTGAGTTTTTGTGTTTAAAACTTTTATTCTGTGTCCAAGTATAATCTGATATTGAAAATCATGGACATTCTCCATGGGTTACAGTAACCAGGGCTATTGCAGGCTCCTCAATTGCTATTTACACCATGTAACAATTTACAAGAAATGAAGCTATAGTGTAGTTAAGTCAGTTCATCGTTCTTCTATTTTGGGCAATGTTGAAAGTGTATGTAACAGGTTGCAAAGCCTGGATAGCTAAAGCAGACCATTGGATTTATAAAAATTGACACGTACACTTGCATAATCCTGTGTATAAAATATGTCACAAGGAGAAAGATAGATAGAACACAGCAGAACAAGAAGCATAATGATTTCCTTCTAAGTACCAAGAAGTGTGTAGCTAAAGAGGGGCTGCTTGGTGATGCCAACGTTTCTTCTCTTTCCTCTGTCTCTGTAGGTTCAGTTGACATTTGCTCCTGCATGCCTACTAGTTATATTCCACTTAATCACTCTTTTCTTCACTAATTAAGCAGGAAGAGGAGGAGCTCTCTCAGGTGTAGGAAAGAGAAAGCAATCAGGAGCTGTGCTTTGCTTTTCTTTTAAGAGAGGTAGGAGCATGGCCTCTTCCGGTAGCTGTTGATTTCACAATTATTTTCACACGGAAGACATACAGATTAGTTACACCAACGTAACTATAATTTCTTTTCTTTCAAAGGAGTCCACAGTGACACAGAACTAGATGATTCCCCTGTATATTTTGCCAAACCCAAGTATAAAGTGTTATGGCACAGGCTTAGAAGTGAGCTAATTTCAACTCGGGAAAGAATTGCAAAAATAAATTGTTTTATTTTTTAACTTGCCTTTTGCTCTTCTGGTATTTTTTTTGGAATCTGCCTATAGTGGTCTTTAGCTGGCCTTCCTCAGGTCCCTTTTCCCACTTCTTCATTCTCACCCCATATCTTGGGACTTGAAAATGAGTCTGTGTATTCAACATGCCACAAAGCTAGTATACACATTTCCGTGTCAGAGAAGAGTTTGGAAGAAAATAAGGAATGACTGTTGTGTTATAAAATGGAACTGGGAATTTTGCAGACCAAAGCAATTTCAGTACAAAGGAAGATTGCAGGTGTCACGTTTACTGAGGTGCTGCAGCCCTGTCTGGTCTTTGAACAGACTGTATGAGCTACAATATTTTTAAACATTTAGTGTATTGCTGCAAGAATTATTATTTTAAGGTCAGGCAGCAAAGCAGGAGGAGAGCACACTGAAGTGAAGACCAGTAACAGAGAGCCAGACAAAGAGAGAAGGATTTGAGTAAGTATTTGAAGAGGTTGCTTCTCAGGTAGAAAGGAGATCATTTAAAATATAAGTGACAGTTGTAGGGGAAACACAAACTAGCAAGTGGGCTAAGGAGAGCAAATGAAAAGCAGAGCGTAGAGTGCAAAAAATGGGTAGTAAGAGGAGCTACTCATGTTGTGATTGAAGGCGTTAGAAAATAAAAGACAGGAAATAAGAAAAGATACTAGATGAAGTGGGAACACTGGGAAGGTGGCAAGAACTGAGGTGATATATGCTGTAGCTCCCACAAGAGAGGTAGTAAATATAGGAGAGATGTTCCTTGCTGGTTTCACATGGAAGTGGTAGGATTGCTTAGTAGATTTCTGTTAGGCCATCCTTCTCCAAAACACTTACTCAATTTCCTTCCTATGTAGTGTGTGTTCAGTCAGCATGGTTTGAGTTATAAAATCTCAATGCCTTAATGTGTTTAGAAATGTCATTTCAAATCTTTAAAAAATCTATTTGAAAGCTGAGAAAAGTTTAAAGCTAAAAAGCGCATTTTTGAGTGCAAAAATTAACTTTGCGTGTAAAATACGTTAGGAGAGCCATTTTTTACATCTCTGTGCTTTCTTTGAGCTTCATCTTTGTTCTGCCTTTATGAATTCAGATCCCTCGTGTCCTTTCCTCCTTCCTCTGTTTGGCATGCCTCTTGATTGTTTCACAATTTATCTTTGCTGCCCAGGGAGTCCAACTGTCTGGGCTAGTGGCTTTATCCCGCCTTTGTGTCAAGGTCAAAATCTTTTGATTTTACAGGTAGAGTGAGTACCGTGACCCCAGGGACTGCTGCTGTATATTTAAATGCTGTCAGTGTTCTCAGAATGACAGTGTCTGAGGTTTTATGTATGTCAGCTGCTTTATTGGGGTCTTTGGTGATATTTTGTCTAATTTCTCTTGGCAAGCATATAGGTATTTTCTTGTTAACACTAAAAGCCCATGGCAATAAAAATTCTTAGATAAAAAAAGAGGCTTAACAACATTCTTATTACAATTAAATTGAAAAGTATATTTACAGAAGGTAAAAACAATTTTGGCAACATAATAGAGGTAAGTTTGCCTTACTACAGTTTCTGCATCATATCTTTAGTCGATAGTCATGCTAAGGATGTCTTTCATATATTTCCATTCTTGGAAAAGCCATTGCAATAGGGAAGAATTTGAATTAAATTTTGCATCTACAGGCTTTGGGATTTTTAACAAGAGATTGAGTTTCCTTTTGTCCATTTTTTGCTGGTATAGAGTACTTAGACTTTCTGATTGGATCTGCCTGTCTTTCAGGTGTCGTAGGAATATAAACTGAAACATGTGATCTCTCGTGTGTTTTCAGTATTGCTTGGATCTTAAAAATGGTCCTGATCAGTATGGATTCACTGAAACAATTGCAGTAGCTTCTTTGCACAAATATATCAACATATTTCTAGGTGTTCAAAAATTACAAGGTAAGTAAATTAAGGAAGGTGATATGAAAATCCAGTTACTCCAAAAGCGACAAATACAATTTCAGTTGCACGTAGGAGTTGAGAAACTAATGTGTATTTGTAGCAAAACTAGAAGATGGTTCAGCTCTAACAAATTGGTACTGAAATCTTTTATTCTGATATTCCTTCCAAGTCTTTTAAGTTTGGTTTCTGGTGAATAATTTTTAGACACATCAAACATTTTATTGTTGCTTTAAGGTGTAGAAGTGTTACAGTAACCCGACAAAATAATTACAAGATTTCTTTTCCCTTATGGGCAAAAGAAAATATTTCTGTCAGCCCCCAACATTTCTGAGATATTATTGGCTAAATATTTTACTTCTTCCCCTTTCATCTCCTGATTCTTTCAAAAAGAAAAACAAAAAAACCAACCAACCAACCAACAACAGCAACAACGCCCAAATCTGACAATCTGCTTTGAAGATGTTAGCTAAAACAGATGACGGATATGGAAGAATAATGAGCCTCTGAGAACAGCTCTAACTTCAAGGGCCTCAGATCTATAGTTGCTGAGAACCTTTTCCTTTATCCATTACCAAACTATTCTTTTTCTATTAAGCAGAAGAAAAGAAAACCTACAGATTTCTTAAAATTTTGTCATCTTGTTGGTACGCTTGTTTGAACTGCAAGAAAGCGCTTACTTATCCATTACATGCAGTTTAAAAATCTACATTAGTGATTTATATGTGCAGTTGACTGAATATTTTGAAAGGCTGCCCTCAAATTTGCATTCTTTCTTCTGATAGTCCTGTGACTAACAAACTGATGTACTTGTGAAAGCTAAACAAACTTCCACAGGCAGAAATTATGAATTCACAGATCAGCCTTTTCCATTAGAAAGAAAACAAGAGAAACCCCACCCAAAACCTGATTCTCTTATTAGATTTGGTCTGTTAAAGACTTAATTTTTGGTATTGAAATGAGATGTGGCAGTCATTGTGCCAAGTCAACACTGGAAACTGTAATTCTGAGAAAGGTGAAAAAGACTTTTTGAAACAGAATCTGTCGACATCCATAAAACCCCCAAATCCGGATACCTTGTTCAGTTGAGTAGCTGTGTTGACTTTTTTAAAGAATGTGGCATATTGTTTCTAGTCAAAAATGTTTTTGTCTGCTCATTTTGCAGTAAGATAGATTACCCATGCTGTATGTGCAAATTGTGGTTGTACTCAGTGGTCCAGGCATATGGACATTTGTGTTGACTAAGCTATTTTAACAACTCTTATCAACTCTGTCAGCAAAGCAGTTACACATTTTAATGTGGTAGTATTCCAAGTTTCTCAGCATTCATCTACCTTTCTTATCATCTCTAAAGAAGGCTGCTGCAGTTTTTGAAGAATCGTTATTTATTCATCTTAATTTAGGAAATTGCCTTATCTGAAACTGAGCTGAAGTCCACATATAAATAAGCAGCACCCAGACTGTAAAGAAAACCAGATGCAGTGGGCCTCCTACACTTCTAATGGCCTCCAAACATGTGGTCTAGTACTTCCGGCTAAATGCACATCACAGATTAGGCTTTCACCTCTGCTGTGAACAAGTAAATACCATTTCTAGAACAAAACATTGAATTTCAGTTACCAATTCTGTATGATCGCTGTATTTTATATATATTCAGAAGTAGAGACAGAGGCATAGTTTATTAAGAAACTATGTTTAAGATACACAGTTTGCAAGTAGTGCTCTTCTAAATGTATAGTGAAGAGTGCTCTACTTGCTTTGTCTTTGTTTAAAACAACCTTATTTGACTGAAATTTCCTTGACACCCTAAGCAAAATACCCCTTCTGAAGAGATGAGCATTTTGGTACAGTGTTTTGCTGGCAGCTTTGAATGTACTCCTGTAAAGCTGTCAGGGGCCGTGTGCGAGGCTCTGAGACCAGCGCTGTCAGCATGGAAGTGAACCTGAGCTGTTCCCTGGGTAGGGTTGGTTACCTGGGACTCAGTGCCAAGGCAGCCCTGGCTTCTGAGTCAGAATATGGGCAACCTAAGCTTGAGTTTGCTTTCAGGACAGTTTATCCTTTTGAGGAATAAGGCTGATCTATTCCAGCCAGGTGCTTAAGCTCAGATACAACTGAGTGAATAGGCGAGACGACTTGCCTTCTCAGCTAACCAGCTGAAATACCATTTCCTTGTCATAAGCAGAATTATTGTGCTTATCAAATTCAGCTCAGTGCCTTTTTATATGTGCCTATGACCCTATGTATGTATTTAGTCTTGAACGTTTTTTAAAATTTGTGAGTGATTAATAGAAGATGCAAAATGACAAAGCAGAGATGAAATATGACAGTTTTTACTGTTGAATTATTTGAGTTTTTTTGTGTCTTTAAAATGTTTCTGTTTAAGTTATTATTATTGACTCCTTCAGTATTTTGCATATATTGCTCAGATGCAAAAACTGAGGCAGAAATTTATCTGCCAAGTATATTGAAAAATCAATAATGAATGCTAGAATTCTTGCTGACTCATCTCTTACTTGTTGGGTTACTCTGTTTTTAATTGTTTTCTTGTTCAAGGTTTTAACCTGGAATTGAGTTTTGGTGCAGGAGATTTTTTTTTTAACCGTGTATTTCGAATTATGCATTCCCTCTGCTTTTGTTTTTTTTTTTTCTTCAGCTGCAGTAGTTTACTTTAGAGTGTTCTTCACTCATTTTCTTGTAGCATACTACATACAGTTCCACTTGAATGCTTAGAAATATATTATATTTGCCTTGTTGAAATGAGGTTGATACATGGCTGGGAGAAATTTACACCTGGTAAGTGACAGCAGCAAGTTTGTATTACACAATTTAAAAAGGTCATAGGTCATTTGGTCACTATTCTCCATTAGTTTGGATTACAATATTGCAAAAAACCCAAACCCCTAGGATATGCATGAAAGGCATGTGCTTCTTTGTACAATCCCTAAAAGAATTTTTTTATACAGCCTAGTCTAGTCAAGGGGCAGTTCTTGGATCATGTCCCTTCATCAAAACAGAATGTAAATCTGAACCTCTTTGATGTTCTCAGTAGTTCTGCACAGTTTGCAAACAAATGATAAATTTTGTCTGGAGCAATTTGCAAAGTGGGGGATGGGAATAGATGTTTAGCCAGAAAAAATTATTAGGGTTTTTTTTTCCTTTTCTTTAAATAGTTATATTTGAAGCTTTGTTTTGATTTCAGTTTGGTAGGAAGGGAGGAAATAGATGTACATAATCATTGCCAGCTATGGGGGACATATGTCCTGTGGACATAGGGAGCACCTCAATTCCATACCTGAAGTAATGTTTTTGCCACTTTTTAGGATGTTTCTCTTCTGACTAAAAAACATAGGCTTTTTTTTCCTGTGTGTAGACTAATACATACCCTTGATAGCATTTGTATCCATCTTAAAAATAAAAAAAATTAAAATAATAAAAAAATTCCTCATTTACAGTAAGATTTTTAGATCATCCTGATAATTACATCCTATTATTCCCTTATATGAAGATGTACTAATTCACTGTTGTCAATCTTAATATTTTTAAATGCTAAATAAAAGGTAGTATTTCAGAATGTCCAAACCCATGTCATTACCTAAAGATAGCAACAAAAGTATGAAGAGTTTTTTTAAAACTAATTTACAGTGTTGTGACCATATTTTGTAGTCTCTGTCTGGGAGTGCTGTAAATGGCTGGGCAATTGTTGCATATCAGGACTGCTGATCTTGCTTTACCTAGAATACATGCATGTTCACAAATGCCACTTCATCAATCCCAGCTCTCCAGATGTTTCAGATAGGTTCTTGAAGTTTTTTATAATTATATTTTCCACACATGTGCATGTGACACTCAAACATGTGAAGAACAGTTTGCTTATCATTACTGGGGAGATGTGTGCACGTGTCTAGAATAATGTACTCTGAGTCTGGCGGGATAAATCTTCTCCTGTTTCTAGTTTTCCCAAAAACATCTTTGGAGAATTTTAGTTTGTACTGTCTATTAAATTAAACTTCATCCTCCATCTTGCTGTTTTCAATATTTTCTTTCCAAGCATATACAGCTTTGCGTGCTACAACTTCAATTGTTTGAGAGGACTGAACTATTGAATGAGGGAAATAGATGGAGTTCTTTTTGAAAGGATCAAGAAAAAACAGGTACTCTAAAAAGTAGGGTGGATTTTGACCCTATTTTCCCAATGCAGTTAATTCAATGTTTTCAGTTTCATTTTGCTGTTAGGCCACTCTAGTTATTCTGTCCAAAAAAAACCCCAAAAAACCACCTTACTCTCTAGCGCTTCTCTTCTGTAACTTACTTCCTTTTTCTTTTTTTGTGATCTTTATTTTCAAGTCACATTTGATTTTGGCTTGGTTTCCTCAGGGAATATGATATGTAGGTGAGAAGGAAAGAGACCCCTTAGTGTCTTCACTAAGGAAATGGCCGCCACAATATAGTAATGGACACAAGATAATAGAGGCAGGTAGATGTGAATGACAACCAAGGAGACCAGGCTTTGTGAGTTCTGCTGTTTGTGAATTCAGTCTGTGTCAAGAATTTTCAGTGCAAAAACAGATATGAAGCACACACAAAATTTGTCCTGTTTGTTTCGTCATGGTGACGATGTTAATTATGGACATATAGAATGAATTAGCTGCCATTTATTTTCATTTATTTTAGAAAAGGACAAACCTATATACACATACATGTGTGCATGTGAGAAGAGACCTTCTGTTAGCTGGGACTCCCTTTTCTGTCCATCCCAGGACAGCGATATAGCAATAAAGGAAATTTGGCAGAATTAGTAATGGGGGAGAAGTGCAATCAGATCATATAACAGAAGCACTTTCAAGACCTGTAGGAAAATATGGCAGTGCTTTTTCAACTTTTGCATGACCTTTCTCCTGATGAATGGTTTCATTTGCATGAGATGCTGAAGCTTGGGCCAAGCCCAGAAAATCTACTTTCCCTTCAAATTTATATTTCTGAGAAAATTCAGCCATGGGATCTATGTTGGGGGGATTTTATTACTCCAAATCATCTTCATATTTGCATTCTCTGGGAAAAAATAACCTTATAGAGAGAAAAAAGTCTTCAAGAAAACCATCAGTTTCAACACTCGCTGTTAACAGTATAGTAAACCCCAAAAAAGTCAAGTATTTTAACCCTCAATTAATGCAACTTCAAAAATGTGTGACTATATTAATATTTTAAATTTTTTTTTGTGACATAATTTTGTTAAGAAGAGTTTTTATGTTTTTAAGGTGGGAGAGAAAATGTTATTTCGTGCACAGACTTGCTGACTAGCCACATAATCTGTCTTCTTTCATTTTTCCTCCCCATACTCTCATTGCTTCGTTCTGGGTCATTTCAGAAACTAATTTTTTGAGTTCCTTGTGTTACAGAGATTTGTAAACGAAAATGTATTAGCACACTTTTGGGTACCATTAAAAAACTGTTTCCATCTTTAAAAATCTTTTTAAATATCCAGGTGTTTTCGACAACTACAAATCCTGCCAGCAGGGGTCAGTTTAGTACCAATGGAAATTGAAATGGCAGTACTGCACACTTGAGCTAGAACAAATGTGAAGCTCGTATAATCAGACTACAAATAAACTGTGTGTATAACTTGGTAGAGAGTGACTAAACCAATTTTTGCTGTTCCTACTGGATTTGAGTCCTTTCTTAAAAGTCAATGAATGAATAACCATTTCTGGAGTTTTGCTGATTTCCCACAGTATTTTCAGTATTTTGTCCTTTAAGAGTATGTGAATGGTGTATTTGACACTTTGCAAAAAAAGTGAATCTTCATTACAAAAAAAAAAAAAAAAAAAGCATAGAAACAATAGGATATGAAAAAAGGACTGATTTCTGTGATGTCTCACATTTAAACTGAAAAATTTGAACCTTAGGTAGGTACATGAAAGTCTTCAGGTCAAGTTCTTCAAAGGCAGGAGTACTGGTATATGCATAGAGCTTACACATCACCTGAACCTTCACATCCCTCCCACCTTCCTTCCTCCCATAAAGAAGCCTGCATTGACTTCTTTAGAACCACTGGTGAGCTCTTGAATTCCTAGTGTTTGCCTGAGATCACGTAGGGCATTCATTAAGGTAAACGTGTCTAACATACAAAATAGAAAGCAGGAGGAGGATAAAATAGGGGGGAAAAAAAAGTGTCTGATATAGAGAGTTACTGTGAACTTTATATTTTTTGTGCAGTTGCTTTTTTCTGCAGGTATCTGGCCTTGTCCTCTGTTTGCAGTCTTTGCCACTTTGATGTGTGTAGCATTTATAGAAGAACTACCTAGGTACATCCAGTTTCAGATTCTTGCATTCCAGAAAAAGGTAAATGACAGCATATATCTTTTAGAAAGGTTTAACTCTCTTGTTAGTTCAGTAGTGACACCTGTAGAAATTCTTAGTTTGCGTTTGATCACTCACAAGTAGAGTTCAAATTAAGTCAAATACCTACTTCTAATGATATAATTGATGTAATGTAATGAGGTACATGAGGCTAGGGTTACAAAGAGCTGTTTTTTAAGTGAGGTATAAATATAAACTATAATAGGAAACATAACATTGAGAACATTCAAAAATTCAGTTCTTTATTCAAATTTGTTGCCCAGTCAAGACTGAAATAACATATTTCAAGATTGAAAGACTGGAATGACATCATGTTATTGGAAAATTTTATGACTGTTTGTAGCAGCAGCAGCAAATATAACAGTTTTTAATTTGTCTTGATTTATTTTTAATCTCCTTTTCTTTGAAAACTGTATCCTCCTCCGGCTTATTTCTGTTCTTCCAATTCCACTCTACCACATTCTGCATATTAGGTAACTGAAGTGGGTATGACTTTATGGATTATTAAAATTAAAATTCAGGGCAAGGACCCATCTTCTGTTTTTATTTATCCTCATTTCTTAGAGATTTTCTGTGATGATTTTGACTTTGGTATCTAAAGCTGGGTCAAGATTCCCCAAAATATTGGGGCTTCAGGTACAAACATTAGACACTTCTGTCCATGTTTATGTTTCTCAAAGGTCTTAGTGACTTGGCCATCTTTTCTCTGGAGAGAGGTCATGAGTTAGAATACAGTTTTATTCACTGTGCTTTTAAATACTTAAAAGGGAAACATTTTCCTATTAGAATATAATAGTCTTTTAAATGATCTTGTGTGAAGTTTGATACAGCAAGGAATAAAATAATTATGAACATCTGGGGACAAACTGTATTTCCTTTTAAAACCTACTCTGTCAATTATGCACCTGTTGGCTGACTTTCTGTTACAAAGTTAGCTTTGGCCAACTGGTGAAAAATTGCTGGTTGCAAGATTGCTAATGCTTGCAGAATGTTACAAGTGTTGAGTCCCATTTTCCTTCCTCAATTAGAGAGTAGGTGTGGTGATAAATCTTAGTTCAAAAAGCAGCTGGGAGCTGTCTTTCTCAGTTGTCCCTTTTGAGCTGCCACAATTCAAAGTTCTTTGCCTCTTTTATGTGATCCCATGTGTTTACCTGTCTGCGTTGCCACCTGTGGTTTTTTTCCCCAGACAGACAACAAAACAATACTTCTCTTACCAGTCTAGTTCCCCTGAGATGGATATACGAGTCTTGGACACAGATTATAAGTCATTATTCTTTCTAGTCAGTTGAACCCTTGAACACAAAAAATTGAGCTGACTTCTGCTCTTCCTTAGTATTTTATCACTTCCTTCTTCAGTTATGCTCTTGCACTCTCTTAAATACACTGGGCACCAGCCTTTCAATGTCTGTCCTCACATACTGTGTCCTCATCTTTGCTTAAGTCTTAGAAACAGGATTGCTTGCTCAGAACTATTTGTGGTTCTCCATTTCATCCTCCACAAAGGACAAAGTCTTTCTTTTCTCAACTGCTAGTCTTCCTTTGAAAAAGTAGGAGTTTCTTCCCATGAAGACTATTTAGATTCTCTTTACTTAGAGAATATTATGAGACTCTTGACCTAGTATGTTTTTGATTTTAAAAGTCCCAGCAACAACATTTCTGGAGAAATGTCTCTTGTACTTCTGTTCATGGACCCAAAATGGGCCTGGGTCTCCCAGTATTGTGTGCTAGGGTGTTAGAGGAGGACTGCTATGTTTTCTGCAGAGGGGAAGTGGGAAGGAGCACCAAAACTGAAAATTCTTCAGTTCCTGCTCCAAACCCTGCTATTACCTTCAATGTCTTGTCAATTAGTACAAAACCTAGGATGCTTCAATCAGTACTCTATTGCAGAGCTTTTATCTTTGCAGAACCTGTATCAGGCTTATAGTGTCGTGCTTGCAGGATGTGGAAAATGGCTCACGAGGATAATATTGGCAAAACTCTTCATGATATGGAAGTAATTTGCTATAATCATCAGGTTTTCAGATGCAATCACTTGATAATTGCATACTTTGAGGCTAGTGAAATATAGTAACAAAGAACCACTACGTCTGTAAGTGGAAATGTTGCTTTAAAAGGTATATAAGCCCCCAGTGCATAAATGCCCCAGAGGATGAGAGGTGGTAGGTGGGAATTTCTCCTGTTTGTTTTGAAATCAGGTCTAATAAAGTAGGTGGTCTGAGAAACCAGACACCTGCAAAGGACTCTGATGGTCAGAGGATTCTCTGAAGTTTGGTGTTTCAGTGCAAACCGTGACAAGGAAACACTTCTATGTGAAGGTATCTAGGATAGTGACAGGGTCCCCAAATTTATACTGATGGGTAAAAGTGTTGCACAAGAAGACAGAATACACTATTATGCAATATTAAAAAGCCCCATGTTCCCAACAACCATTACACACCCTGACGCCTTTGCAACTGAAAGATGGCTTATTTCAGGTAACTGATTCCAGCATCTGCCAATGACTGAGGCAGAAGCTGGTCTGTGCTTGTGTAAATCAGAGGGCCCACAAGGCAGCGATAACAATGTATGAATTTTGTGGCTATTGAAGTTTCATTTCTCAATCTTCGTCAGTTGTATTTTGGCCAGAAGCCAGGGAATTCATCTTAATAGGGAGCCGAGAAAGCAATGGAGGAAAACTAGCAAGCAAGAATGATGACAGTATTTTCTATCTCATTGCTCCATATTTTCAAATAGTCCTTCATACAAGAATAGGACAAAATATGTGCGAAATGACCCCGTGTGGGTAGAGCAATGGTGTTGAATATTGACATTCAATTATGTCCATAGCCTGTCCCATGAAATAAACTTCAGCAATTCCTGCTCAAGGGGAGGACAACACAAAGATTAGAAGACATGCTGGGTAGGAGAGCATCTAGAAACAATGCAGATGGATGCTTGGAAACAGTGGGTTTCAGATATGATTTTCAGCAGTTCTGATCTGTGATTGGCAGGTTTTGTTAAGAAAGCATCCTGACTTTTGAATTCTTCTTCTCTAAAACAAAGCAACATATATGGACCCTCAGAATTCAGAAGTAATCTTGATTAACTCTATTGACATAACTTCCAGAGAGCAGTTCACTCTTCATTTCAGAGCAGGTATGGTCTCAAGAGGAGCCAGGAATTCAGTGTGGTCGTGAGGTTTTCAGCTGTGATTTCAGTCAAGAAAGAGGGAGGACAGAGCCTGATTTCTTCTCTGTCAAGACCAGTGGCAGGACCCAAGGGAATGGCCTGAGGTTGTGCCAGGGGAGGTTTAGGGTGGATATTAGAAAAAGGTTCTTCACCCAGAGGGTGGCTGGGCACTGGAACAGGCTCCCCAAGGAAGTGGTCACAGCACCAGCCTGACAGAGCTCAAGAAGCATTTGGACAATGCTCTTGAGCACATGGGGTGACTCTTGGGGATGGTGCTGTGCAGGGCCAGGAGCTGGACTCGATCTATGTGGGTCCCTTCCAACTCAGCTTATTCTGTGATTCCGTGAGTCAGAGAAGCTTGTTTTTTCACTAAGGTCAAGCTAAAGGTGGGCAAAAATAGGTTCTCAGGAAGTTTATCTAATGGCTGAAGACATTCAGCATGCATTTTTGACATTATATTAAGAATATTTTTGGACCTAATGGTTTAAGCAGCTGTATTTTCTCCCTTGCTCTGCAGAACCAAATCTATCTGTATCATCTGTAGTACAATCTTTTGTTATGACTTCTGATGCTCTTTAAGCAACCTTAGTGAAATACGTAGAAGTAAAATGATTAGACTTGGCTTTCCTCTCCAGTTTAAGATGATGTCTAAACTAGTGATTTAAATTTGGTGCTTTTAAAATGAAATAAAATTTACTATCTGTGCATTCTGCATGCCAGCCCATATAATTCAGAAGTGTAGCTGGAAGTGAGACAGAAGTGATAGTATCTTGTGCAGCAAACTGTCTTGTGCAGCAGTGACAAAAGTGATCCTGGCACACTGTACAACCTTTGGGGTAAAGTCCTTACTGAAAGAAAAAGCCTTTATAGAAATCTGTGCTTTGAATAGCTTTTTGCCCTCTGAAGAGTATATTTATTTCTCTCCCTGCTAAACTGGTAAGAAGAAAGACTTCATTAATATGAAGCTGTACATGTGATGTGTTCTTCTTGGCTTTAGTTTCTCATTTTGCCCTTAATGTTATTAAACAATTAGTTTTATAGTAGTTTTATTTCTAAGGCAAGAACAAGGTGTTCTCAGTTTTTCTTTGTGTATGTAAAACATGCAATGGTGAAAAAGTATAGACACTATGGGAAAGGATGACATTTCTTTGTGCTGGAGGAATATTCTAAATTGCATTAGAGGAGGTCTTCAGAAGAAAATCAATAGGACACTGTTTTCTTGCTAGGGATAATTTGGATTACCTTATGTTTTTCAGCATTTGCCCATATTTCCTACAAAGATAAACAAAGCAAAGTCAAATCTGTCTTAGGCCAGTGTCACTATGCTGATTATATAAATTTGTTATTTCTAGTATTAGATTAAATTAATAGGAAAAATCCACTGGCTTGTTCTGTTCTCAGAACAAGCTCTACCCAGCTATATGAATATGTAAGGAGAGAAGAGATACAAGCTCATAAAAATGAATATAAATATAACAAATATATAATAAATAGTAATAATAATAACAATATAATCTACTATTCTCTATGCAGCAGCATTTGCAGACTAGAGACAGATCAAAGGGGTTGCTAGAAAAAATGACCTGTATGCTGGTTAATAATAAAACAGACTAAAGCATTATTGATCCAGTAAACTGAAGGCTTTTTAGTTCATTCTTATCTCTCTCTGCTCTATGCCTGTTCATAGGTTTTCCAAGTATAAGCACTAGAGAATACTGAATTTCTTTTCCTTTTGAATTCTTTCTGAACTATTACATTAAGATCATCATTGTCATTCAGAAAAATCTGAAGGTGCCAGCTTTTCCTTCTCTAGTAATTTTATTAAAAAAAGGAAAAGCACAGAATTTGTTCAATTTGGCTAAAAATTGGTTTAGGTAAACTAGTAAAAAATCTTACTTGAACACATCTGGACTTGTTTAAGGTTGACATGAGCTAAATCAGTATGTATACAAGTAGTATACAACTACATTGTACTGCTTTTATTCAGATCAAGTTATTTTTCCTTCAGTTTAGCAAATAATTTTAATACTAATTTCAAACTGGTGTATTTGGATGCTGATGGTGTACAGAAGCCTGGATTCAACTCTTCTATTGAAGTTTAATTCACTAGATAGGTATGTCAAGTAATGAAGCTGTCTTCATTTTCTCATGATGTTTTTGAAGCTGAAATATCAAATTGAGTTTCATCTTAAAAAGGAAGGAAAAGAAAAAAAACTCAGCCAGCAATGAATGTCAAACCTCACTGAGTTGTTTGAAGCTGTGAGAGTGTAAGGGTTTAGACACGTGAACAAAGTAGGTGTTGTTAACTGCTCTGTGGTAGCTGTCCATAAACATACTCCAGCACTTCAAGGTAAAACACTGTTAATGAGCTCCTATGCCTAAACTGCATAGTAGTGAGGGTGTGCAGACTGTTTTTTCCAGAACAAACTGATGCCCTTTCAACTTCATCTCTGGTCACTTAGCTTTGTAGTGCCATCTCTAATAAACGTTTTTAAAAGTGTTTGTGCTTTGAAAGAATGAAACAGATAAAATAACTAGCTGTTCTGAAATTTGTGAAGGCATTTTGAAGAAACTGTTACTTCTGCTAAAGATAGGAAATTGGATTTTTTGGCATCTCTTCCTTTGCTTTCTACCTGTAAGTTGTTGGAGGCCCTGCAGAGGCATGGAAATGGGTGTCTGAATCATAGCAAGAGCCAATTAATTTAGGTATGGGAACCATCTACAGCAGTCACCAAATTTCAAAGGTAATCCATTCTAGCCACATTATTAGAAGAATAGATAAGGGCTTAATAGGAAGATTTCTGGACTTATTTTCACAAGCAGTTGATTTGAGGAAGATTAACCTGTCTCCTATAAATTAACTTGGAATCATAATGGTATTACTGACAAATGCCAGAGTATCCATTCCTGCTTTGAAATATGTTAAAATTTTTCCACTTACTTTTTGGTGGAAGTGAGTTTTAAACACATAACTTGGGAAGAATATTTGATTTATCCATTTTGAATTTACTGTCTTTTGAGTGTTTGCTTCAATTTCTTAATTCTTACATTATGAGCAGTTCATGGCTGGTTTTTAGACTATTCACAATGTCATGTGCTTTTAGGTTTTCTTTCCAAAGGTAAAAGTCATGATTTGTTTTTCATACATATGACTTAATATGATTTTCTTCACTCTCCTCTTTAATCTAATAATTCAGTATATTACTGAATATTTTAATATTTAAACCACATGGTTTCCCATACTGTTCCTTATTCATCTTTGTTGTTTTTTAAATACAGCTGCTGATTAGCTGATGTTTTTTTTTCTCTACCATTACTCTCTGTGTTGCTAACTTTCTTGAGTTGATAATTTGGATAGTCATTTTTCTCACTTATTTTGCATTCATCAAATTGGAGTATATTTTGCTTTTGCTTTAGTAGTTCATTTAGTATGCTCTGAAGTGCCTTATTGTATTCTCTGGTCCTGCACAATGTAATAACTTTTATCTTCAAGTATTGCTGCCATTTTTATTTTATCAATTTCCACTTCCCCCGCTGTTCTAGGTTGCTAGTAGAAGGAAATACAAAGCATGTACTGTGTGAGCTGAAAAGGTACTGCTGTGCCTCTTTCTATGGCAAATCAAAATTCAAAAACCAATAGAATTCACTGTGCTCCAAATCTGTTGGCTAGTTTCAGTGGTGAAAGGTGTGGGAGGCCTAAAAATATGAAAGAGAATAAAGCTGCCACCTTCTGGCTTCTCACTTCCAAAGTTTGAAGTAGGTAAATAAAATGAGAAAATTAGCCTAAAGATTATAGTTCCCCACATATAATTATTATATTGCATAAAATTTTTTAAAACTTAGAAAACAGGAGAGAATTGCTTTAAACACTAAAAACAATGTCAGTTTATGAGTTTGGACTTGAGGAACTGGTGTTTCCCATGCTTAATTTCCTGCATCCATTCAAAACCACCTACTTTTTAACATTTCATGGTCTCTGAAGCAAATAACAGTGATACCCCAATCCAGAGTAGTGAATTTAGATGAAGAATAAGCTGCAGGGACAGAAGAACTGTGAAAAAGCAGAAAAAGATTCTGCTTTGTTGTTGACATTTCTGGTAGTTGAAAAAGACAGACTAAGAAAATGATCTCTGAGCACAACTGTCTGAAAGTAGAATATTTTTCTGAATTTTTTGAGTGGCATTAGTAACCCTATTATAGTTTAATTTTCATGTTTCACATCCTTTTTCTACTATTTAGTGAACCCAGAAAACATTGTTTGCAAATCATAGATCAGTTTAATTCCAAGGAAAAAGCAGATAAGCATAAATGCACAGGTATATTTGCAGTGATTCAAAGCACAACTCAATGCTATAAATGTGCAGTGCCCCATTAACCTTTTAGATTGGAGGCATGTATCCACATCCAGTAAGTTTCCTTTTAAGCAACAGCTGCAAAAAATATTGCTGCTGTTTGTGTCATTAATTAGGTTCTTTTATAGATTTAATCTCCACTGCAGTTGCCAGAGAAGAAAACTGGTATATAACCTGTGAAGAGGAAAAGAGATCACTTACTTATATTTCCAAAGGTCAACTCATATGTTACTAACTCATTTTTTACTATTGTTTCTCCTCAGTATAATGAAGTTTTCCTGTTTGGTTTTTTTTGTAATTTTCATAGCTTCTTAGATTGATAACATTTATTAAAATGCAGATTGATGACCTTCCTCAATTTAGTGAACGTCTTTCTTTGAAGATTATATAGCTTGGATGGGAGAAAATAGAAACTCTTTCTGTAAGCAGATTTATTTGCTATATCAAGATGAAATGATGGATTACTAACAGAATGTGTTTTAAAACATTTATTATATTTGAGACACTGCTTTAGTCCATGCATTTTAGAATCAGTTATAAATTAAAACATTGATGCTAAGATGCACAGAAGATGAAAGTATTATCCATTTGCTCCAAAGAGTGCAATGATTTTCAATATTAAAAAAATAATTTTTTTAACTGTTAAATTGATTTGGTATTTTTAAATTATATTGGTTATGAATTTTGCTAATTTTTAATAAGGTATTGTTGACCGTGTGTTAGCTATTTCAGGGAAGTTATCAAATAGTTGCTTTTTCACGTGACAGATTGAAACTTCATTGGTACATCACTTCAGACCCTTTTTCTAAAGATTGTCAAGTGTAGCAGTTCTCCAACTCCAGTTATAATCAGTGATGTAGTTCTACTGAAGTTTTTATTGATAATGTCAAGGGAACTTTATCCTAAGCCTTTTGTTAGTCCTACTGCTTTCCCTGATGCCCTGCTAGGCTCCTGTTCTTTCTTTGCCATCCCACAGACTACAGTGAATCATGCTGTGATATGGAAAGGCAGCCACCTTCTAGAGGGTGATACAAATACATGGCTTCCCTTGATATCACCATGACCTGTAGAGTTTTTGTAAGCTATTATGTAAATCTTACATGGGTACTATAAAACTACAAAATTACTTTTAAGAAATTTGGTTTCTGTTTTTTATGTGGGACTAAAGTTTTTTAAAAGTTGTGTCAGTGATAACTTGTGTATGTAATCTGAAGGGTGGGTATACTTGGACTATGCATTTGTGTAATGAGAAGAATGACAGCATTGTCCAGAGTGGCACCGAGGTAAACTTGGTTAGGAACAAGAGGCAAAGGGCTAGACAGAGATAGACATAGCCATAAGATATCAAAAAGAGCTTTTCTGCTCTCACATCTGCTTATTTGAAGTACAAGCCCCTTGCTTGTACTTCAGTAGATGGTATTGTGAAGTACCTACTTTCCTCACACATAACAAATTATAGAAAATGCAGGCAAATATGAGCAGAGTTTCTTCTTGTTTGTATTTTGTAGCCTTTCTTCTACATTTTTTACTTTGTATCTCTGTGCCAGCTCTGTAATGGAAATGCTATCTATATATGCTATTGATAATGGTGGGACTGGAATAATTCTCAAGTGTCCTGTCATTTTACAGCTACTTTACCTTTTTCAAAGAGGAGTTGGTATCCAACAATTTGACTGTTTGAAGATTTTTCAAACACGCTGAAACATAAAAACAAGATGAGAGAGGGGCTGCTTTCATTGCGAGAATCAATCCTCCAACGTCCTAAGTGGCCAGCATACTTGTGTCTCTGAGCTCTTGATGTTTGGAGAGAGATGAGCACAGTTTTCTGAACTTGTTCATGGAGACTGTCATTTGTGGCCATGAATTGTGGGTTCTGTCTGCAAGTGTCAGCAAAGGTGGTAGTTAATGCCAGTAGTGACGGCAGTTGCATTATAAAGTAAACTGAGATCAGCAGCTTAGAGATACATGAAACAGGTCAGAGAGTAGTGTGGGGATTTATTCTTCTTCCTTAGGGTTAATCTCTGTGATTTGCACAGGGATTTTCCTGTGCCCTTTTGGAAACCACTGGTGAGATGAAAGAGCAGAAGTCAAGACAAGAAAGCTGATAAGCTCTCTTTTTCTCTGCTCTGGAGTAGGATGTCAGCAGGATGGGATTCACTAGGACGAGGATGGGGCAATCAGAACAAAACAACAGCTGTACTAGGTCAAGCCAAAATCCACCTAGCCCACTCCTCTGTCTGATAGTGACCAGAAATAAATACTTAGGTATGAATAGAAAATTGTTTTCCTTCTAAGGTAGCTTTCTAAGATGCAGTATGCTGTAGTTTAAGTCTTTCCAAGCATAGTTGAATCTGGATTTGCTTGAGGCCTAAATTTACTTTTTTCCACTTAAAAATTTGATTCCATTCTTCTTTTCTACAGCATCATACAGAAATACAGTCTGTAATGTGATTATACTGCATCTGGAGTTTAATTTATTGTCAAAATTCTGTTGTCAAGTATAGAGTAGAATAGAATATGCTGAGTTAGACAGGACCCACGAGGACCATTGAGTCCAACTTCTGGCCTTGCACAGGACACCACAAAGATCACACCATGTACTTCAGAACATTGTCCAAATGCTTCTTGTTGGGCTTGATGCTGTGACCACTTCCCTGGGGAGCCTGCTCCAGTGCCCAACCACCCTGTGGGTGAAAAACCTTTTCCTGATATCCAACCTAAACCTCTCCTAACTCAGCTTTATGCTGTTTCCTTGAGACTTGTCACTGATCACAGGAGGGAAGAGATCTGTACCTGTACCTCCACTTCCCCTCAGGAGGAAGTTGTAACTGCAATGAGGTCCCCCCTCAGTCTCCTCTTCTCCTGGCTGAACAGACCAAGTGACCTCATCCGCTTCTCATATGGCTTCCCCTCAAGGACCTTCACCATCTTTGTTGCCCTGCTTTGGATGTTCTCTAATTGCTTAATGTCTTTCTTATATTGTGGCACCCAAAACTGCCCCCAGGACTCTAGATGAGGCTGCCCCACTGCAGAGCAGAGGTGGACAATTCCCCCTCTCACCCAGCTGGCGATGCTGTGCCTGATGCACCCCAGGACACAAATGCCGGGGCACACTGTTGTCTCATAGTCACCTGGCCATCAGCCAGGACCCCCAGGTCCCTTTCCTGAGTGCTGCTCTCCAGCCTCTCGTTCCTTAGTCTGTCTATACACACAACCAGGGTTGTCCCATCCCAGGTACAGAATCCAGCATTTGCCCCTGTTAAACATATGGTTTGTGATTGCCCATCTCTCTAATTTGCTGCAGGACCTCTTTGCTCTTGAGGAAGTCGACAGCTCCTCCCAATTTAGTGTCATCATTAAACTTACTAAGTACCTTTAGAGTCCTGCACCCAAATTGTTAATGAAGATGTTGAAGAGCACAGGGCCAAGGCTGGAGCCCTGTGGAACCCCACTAGTGACAGGTCCCCAGTCTGATGTCACCCCATTCACTGTAACCCTTTGCACCTGACCCATGAGCCACTCTCTCACCCACTGCATGATGTGTTTATCCAGCTGTGTGCTGGACATTTTGTCCAGAAGGATCCTGTGAGAGACAATGTCCAAAGTTTTGCTGAAGTCCAAAAACATTACATCTACTGGCTTTCCTTGATAACTGGGTGGGTTGCCCTGTTGTAGAAGGAAATCAGGTTCAACAAGCAGGACTTTCCTCTCATGAAGCCATGCTGGCTGGGACCAACGACTGCATTGTCCTCCAGGTGTTTTTCAATACCTCTCAATAATATTTTCCATTGTTTTGCTGGGCACTGAAGTGAGACTGACAGGCTTATTTCTATTCTGCTTCATATTCCTCATATGTGAGAAAATGAGTGTTTGTTCATGATCGCCGTTCCGTGTGTAATTTTTCTCGTACTTAAGTTGGCTTTTCCAATGTGAGTCTGTTGAGCTTCTCTCAATACAGACATAGCTGCGTGACTTCCATTCATGGCATTGCTCTTTGTAATGTTTTCAGTTCTGTTACATTCCCTTTGAAATCAGGTGGCCACAGCTGCATGCTGTGCTAGAGAACTGGATGCTCTATGAAGTTACTTGTCACATTGACATTTTTCTGGTTTTCTTTGTTCTATTTCTAATAGCACCTACATTTTAATTTGCCATTTTCACTGCTGCTTGGCTTTCAACTGATGATATTTTCAGAGAACTTTATATAAAGATACAAAAATCTCTGTTCTGATTAGTGTCATGATTTGGACTCTAAAGCACTGTATGGTGTTTGTGTTGTTGAGGTTGTTTTTTATAAATGTGTTGCTCTGTGTTTATCAAAATTGAATGTCATCTGCTAGTTTATTTTTCAGTTGCTCATTATAGAACTTCCACAGGTCTTTGTGGTCAGTGTAGGACTTAATTATTCTGACTAATTTTATATTGTCATTAGACTTTGTGAGATCACCTTCGTTTGCACAGTGTAGTTTTAAGCACAGATGCATGTGAGACTCCACAGGACCTTTCCCCATTATGAAATGCAACCACTTTTACAGTAATTTTGTTTCTTTCAACTACTTAGTAGTTTGAAATAGGGTTTTTCCTCTTACTTGATGAAGTCTCAGGTTCTTGAAGGGAGAGATTTTGGTCAAGAGTTTTGTAAAAGCCTTTCTTGGAAATTCAGGTAGGCTGAAAGCTAAGTTATAGTCATCTAGTCCATAGGTTAAATGATTTCTTTGAAGAAGTCTGGTAGATTTGTGAGGTCTCATTTCTTCTAAGAAAACTGTATAGACATATTAATCTCTATATTAATTCTGTTCTATGTTTTCTTTTTTCTTATTTCTACCATTTTGCATAATGTAGAAGTTGAAACTGGAGGTTTTAGTTTCATAGGTGCCCTCTGAAAATGGTTTGAAAAACTGGTTTCATGTTTTTCACCATTAATTGAATTTTTCAGTTTTCTGATGTTAAAAATGGGTTTGTTGCTTTGATGCATTTGAGACATTTGCATTTGATGCCACAGATCACTCTTATTCCGGGATGATGTGCTGATTGTAGCTGTGACACAATGGTTTTTCCAACACAAAGCTTTCTGCTCCTTTTTTCTTCTGTCCATACCTGTGTTTTGTTGGAAAAGGAGTTAGTTTATGATAGAGCATAGTGATAAACAATGCTTTTTACACCTAACAAAAATACACTATTAAAAGCCACAGTGACTAATAAATGATTGTTACCAATCAATTGGATATCTTATAACTTATTAGATGTTTTGCTGTAGCAATAGGTTGAATATGCAGTACCAGCATTATCAAAAATGAGTGTCTCAGAATGCCATAAAATATTCTGCTGAGCTCTAGTATCTGGCAAACCCCAGAAAATAATTTTGCTTTTAAGATCTCTGGGTCAAATTCTAAGGCGGTTTTGGGCATGGTGACTGTCTGCTTTGTTTTCAGTAAGAGCTTCCCAATGGATGTTCTCATTCAAGAGCTGAGCACTAAGTTGAATAAGGATCGATGTTGCTTACTTTCATATTCCCTGGGTGGTGATACATTTCCTCTAGCTACAGTGTGGCATTTGTGCAAAGATAGATGCAATAAAGCCAGTTGTTATTGTTCTGGACAGGGCCTGAAGTTCAGGCTGCATACCAGCCACACGCACAACATGCAGCCCGCTGTAAAGCGCGGAGTAGTTTCTAGGAGAGTTAACAGGTGTGATTGACAGCTAAAAGGTAAACACTCCCCAAATATATCAACTCCCTCCATGCTGGTATTTGATCAGATTTAAGAGAATAGCTGTTTCTAGAAACCGCATTAGCTGACTAAGAAGTCTGCCGGTTTGCTGTTGAGCAGCACACTTCCTAAAGCATGTGGTCTGCTCTGCCTGCAGAGGCTAGTTTGGCTTTGGTACATCTGCAGTGGTTGTAGTAATTCTTAACAAATCACCTTAAATCCGTTTCTAAGTGTATATTGGGGTTTCAGCTCCATGTGTGTGTTCTTGTGTGTGGTACTCTTTCTGCCTGCTGCTACTTATTCAGAGTAGGAAACTGTCTTGGGGTGACTTTATGATGTTGTATCCGCTATCACCTGCTCTATGCCCAGCCATGAATCCTGTGCCTTTCTGTGTCTTTAAACTGAGCCTGAGAGGGGGGAGAGAGAGAAACTGAGCAAACTTTTCAAAACGGTTTGTGCTCCAAGGTCACTCCACTCCTCTGCGTTCTTCTGCTGCACAAGAGCAGAGGAAGCACCCTTCTTGCTTTTTCTGAGATCTTGGTTCCTTTTCTCAGGAGAGAGACGGAGCCTGCTAGCTGAGGCAAACTTTTTTTTTTCCCCTGGGACCTTTGGTTTTTTTCTTTTTCTCTTCTGGAACTGCTCAGCAACACCAGAACATATCCGGGGGACCTTTACATCCCCAGCCCGGAGGGGCCTACACTGAACCCACCTCCAGAGGAGAGAGAGAGAGAGAGAGAGAGACCACACCCTCAGAAAGGACTGAAATCTTCCCAGGTTTCTCTCCACAGTGGGAGGTTTTATTATTTAGCATTATTATTTTGCTTGCACTGTGTTAAATAAATAGTTTTTCTTCACTTTTCCTCCAAGGAGTTTTTCCCGAACCTTGTGGGGGAGGGGTGGTTGAAACCTGCCTCCTATCAGAGGACATTTTCCTCTAAATTTGTCTCAAACCGGGACAGAAATGAGTTGAAGGAACATGAGTTTGGGGTTTAGCTTCTGGTTGGATTACAGTTTGGCTGTGAAATGAAGGGAAGGATTTGCTTTCAGGTATGAAAGGAACGCTTGGATTAGATGTGTAATGTGTTGCATCACCCTCTTTCATTTATTTATTTATTTATTTATTTATTTTTTATTAATGTCACTGGGTGATGTGGCTCATTTGGGAGAGGTCCCCCAAGAATGGCTTTAGTCCACAGGGCTGGCTGGCCTGGCGAGCTGTGGCTGGGGGCTCACAGCCACCTTGGAGATGGGAAATTACACCTGCTGTCAGGAGGTAGGTGCTGTGAAGGACTGATTTAGAGAAGTAAAGGCTCCATCCAAGTTTTGAAAGCAGACCCTTTTCCTCCTTCTTCTTATTCTGGTAGGGTGCTGACTTATGAGTTGCTGTGCTCTGTTCATTCAAGAGCTCTTGTGCTTTCTCTGCTTTTACATGCATATTCAGAACAGAAGATAGGTGGAGGAGACATGAGTGTCGCATTTAGCTTCAGAAGGTGCTAAGGAGCCTTAGACCTGAGAAGATACTTTTCTTGACAAGCAAAGGCTCCCCACACTGCAGCTTATTGAGGTTCTCTGTCACTCTGCAACAGCAGCAAAAATCCATTGATCACCTGGTCAATGGAGTTCTGTCTCTCCATGAGTTAAGTCAGAAGCAGTATTTAATTTTCTTCTTTCCATTCAATGCCCACCTTTTCATGCACTTGTACCAATGTGTTAAGATCTTGTATCCCACACCAGGAAATTTGGTCTTAGGCTATAGGGTTTAGAGCAGGTGAGCAATTCTTATGAGACTCCTGTTCTTCAGAGCAAGCACAAGAGCGTGAGAGAGACAATCAAAATGAGACATTTCATGTTTTATGGCAGAGTATATTCACTAATACCTTGTACTGGTGTGCTGTTAGAGTCCTGTTTATTCTTTGCTGTGTTGTAACAAGACCTCTGTCCCTGGTTATTTGTTCTAGGCTGTTGACAAGGTAGTATTGCTAATGTGTAAGAATGACATTTGAAATTTTAATCATCTACTTGACAGTACTGAGATTTGATTGCTACTGGATTATGCTATGGATCCTACTAAAATTGACAAGGTCTGAGTGCAGTATTTTATAGCATCTCTTGTAGGTGGTGCTCCGTGAGAGGTCAAGGAGTAATGGCCATAAACTAGAACACAAGAGGTTTCACCTCAACATGAGGAATAACTTTACAGTGAGGGTGGCAGAGCACTGGATCTGCCCAGGGATGTTGTGGAATCTCCCTGTCTGGAGACATTCAAAACTCACCTGGACATGTGTAGCCTGATCTAGGTAACCCTGCCTTGGCAGGGGGGCTGGACTGGATGATCTCCAGAGGTCCCTTCCAATTCTTAACTATTCTGTGATTCTGTGATCTGACAAGCTTTGTCTTTCATATAATAAAAAGTGTAGTGACATGGACATGAGCACCATGATAGAGGCGTGTCATCTTGAATTGATTGGCGAGGACTCTCTTTGCTTGAAAAAGAAAATGTAACCATACCAGTATATTCCAATCATTCTATGTAGATGATTTTGTTATTCACTTCTAGTTATTTGTTTTTGGAAAGGTTTTTTCTTCCGGACTGCTGTACAGTTGTGCAAATTCAGGGACAGCTGTTCATAAATAAATACAAGTCTTTATATAGAAACCCTTTGGTTTTGTCATTGAAGAATTGGCTTAAGGAAATATTCTGCTTGTATAATAAAAAACCTCATTTGTTCATTAACAACAAATGTCATACCATCATCCTAGATAAATTAGAAAAGATAAAACAGCATCACAGGGTAACTTGTGCTCACCAGAGTGCTGAAAGATCTAAGGTCACACCAGGAAGCCCAGGCCCTCTCAGAATGGTGAGACTGTGCAGTCCTGCTGAGCAGCCTGAGCTGTATTCTGTAATCCTGAGTGGGGCTGCCATTGCAAACATTTCAGCTACTCTTTTATTTCCTCTTTTACTGCAGGACTGCTGTTTCCATACAGATAGTGTTATGCTCCAGCAGTTGCTGTGTGAGTTCGTGTATGTTTTAATAAAGCTCTATTAACATCATCCTTACTTATGACTGGGCAATACAAGTCAGAAGTGAAGAAAGCTTAACATCAAGAGACATTCATCAGCCGTTGTGAGATGTGTTTCTAGCCCTTACTATATTTATGGCAAAGAGATACTATCTTGTGTAATTCTATTACAAGCTTGAACTCTACTCCTTTAAAAAGTTAAATTGAAATGAAGGATTGATCCACTGTAGAGTAGCTGAACAAGATTAATGTTAATTGATGGTTTCAGACAAACATCAGTGCTAAATAATATAGCTACGCTTAATGTTTAATGTGAGTTAATTTTACAGATATGGATGAGTCAAAAAAAGGAACCTGAGTAGTTTTTAACCTTGCCTGTTAAAAGCTCCTAGTTTTGTTTAAATTTTAAATTTAAGAGAAAATGCTTTATTTATGTGGGTTGTTTATTTAAAGAAAAAAAAAATCTTTAAAGTCTCCTAGAAAAAAAATTCACTTTAGAATGCCATTGAAGGGAAGGGTAAATACCAAGAACAAAAAATGGTGTTAGTGCAGTTGCTCTGTGAGAATTATAACTGGGAATTAGGAAATGAGGAATTTCGGAGTCAGTTGCAGAAAACATTAAATTAGAAAAACTAGGAAAATATAAATCATCTGAATATCTTCAATTTCATTTCCAATGGATCTTATGCAATAAAAAAATTACTGTGAGAAAGTAAGTTTTTGTTGAATGTAGGTTAGATTACAATGACTTTTTAAACAATGTTATAAATATTTTTTATTCTGTTTGTCTCCTTATAGCCTCACTTCCAGTCAGTCTGTGGTTCTTAAATACCATATATATATGTTTAAAATATAATAATTGTAACCATAAGTCTGAATATCCAGCAGTTGCAATTCTCTGAGCTTTTAATAGTTATAATTTCTTATATTAGTTAACACTGCTAAGATTTGATTTATAAATATGGCTTTTGCATGTTGCATAATTTATTATTGAAATGTACACAGTAACCCTAAGCCAGAAACTGTAAAGCATGCTGCTATGTGGTCTGTTTAATGACTGGAAGGTATTCTAAAAGTATTTGTTGCAGTGTGGCAGAAATCATGCTTAATGCTGCACTGTCCTAGTGCAGTATTAACCCCTGGCCCCATGCACAGCAGAGTCAGAGGTAGGATGGATCAGCCCAGCCACAATAAGAAAGCTCATTCTCTGCACAAAAACGTGCTGTCTGCTAAGTGTGAAATGCCAGAGCAAAACTGCAGCCCACCCTGGCTTTCCCTTACCTGATTTATAGCTGGCCAGTCCTTCAGATTCTTTTCCGGTTTCAGACACTGGGTGCCTTCATGCCTACTTAACTGCCAGAATCTTGGAATGAAAAGATTGATTTATATTTTCTGTATTAAGCAAATACTTCTTTCCATGAGAAAAAGCAGTGGAGGAAAGGAAAACGAAAAAAAAAAAAAAAAAAAAAAAATCTAGTTACAGAGAACTACTTTTCTACAACTCTGAACATGAATATACCCAGTATCAAGACTTTAGGATGAAATATATGTATTTCGGTTTAATAGTGACAACTTTCTGCTAATCAGAAGTGTAGTGTCCAAGGTGTTGGAGCACAAACATCAGCTACTGCTGCTTGCTAGTGCCCCAGAATACTTGCCATGCTGCCATCCCTCCCAGTTCCTCTGCTTACAGAAGTCAGCTTCTGGGTTTCTTTAGCTTTTCTAATTGACTTGTTGTTTGTGGAAGTGCTAGGTCCACGCTTACAGAAACTTGTACTTCCTGGCTTCCAGGTGCCAGTTGGAGCTCTGCAGGACCAGGGAGCTGATTTAGAAATCTGGGACGAAAAGGTTTTTATTCTCTGGTTTCAGGAAGGAAACTACTGAATCTGCCTCTCACTTTTAATGCTACCAGGCGTGCCGCAAACATCTGTGAGACTTATCCAAGCCTATTCCTATTAACACATATGCGCCTTTAAGAATCAAACTCAAGTTCAGAAAGGCTCTTGTGTGGTACTGTAACATTTTTATGAACTGGTAGTTTTAAACCATGTTACTGCCAAACTGCTTTCAGCATGCAAAGCAAAAAGGTCTTGGTGCCTCAGTATTTTCTTTAAAGGAGGGAATTTCTAAGCCTTGCTACATTATGATCTGTTGCTTTTGGTTTTTTCTCACTGCTGCTCCATTTTTCCTCTGCTCCATTGTTCTTTTGCTCTGCATCTTCATATGTCTCATATTTTGTGCTCTCCCATTTGCCTTTTCACATGCAAATGCAACGTTAAAATATTGAAGGTTATGTGTTCTTTCCCTTCTCATTCTCTTTTTCCAGTCTTCCGATAATTTTTCGTTCCTCTAATTCTGTCTTTGGGATTTTAATATTTTTTTTCTGCTTGCACAGTTCTGTTTCTCTCATATTTTCTGTCATTTATGTCCTGTCAAATCTCATCCCATAATGCTGGCTGTCCTTGTTATCCTTGTTATCCCATCCCACACAACTGCACCATGCTTTTCTAGCTGTGTTCTGATGTGCCACTCCTATGTGAACTGAACTGTGTTGGGGCTGTGCTCCTTTAGCCCTTGCGGATTTACCTTCTGGTAATGGGGGTTGAGAGATGTGGTGGCCAGTTAGCCTGTGGTGCAAGGCACAAAGAGAGAAAAGCCTTCAGCAGTGCCTGGGTCTAGTGAAGTTGGACAAATCTAGCATCTAATTGTGGTATGTGACACGTGGGCAAGAGAATAAGATAGTCATCTGCCCCTTATCACTAAATAGAGGATGTTGCCGGAATTTGGGTGTAACAAACCTGAGTGGAGGATTCACTTTATAATTTATTTACTGGAGTACCAAAACCTATTGCTTTTTGTTGTTGCTGTTGTTGTTGTTGTTTTTGTGGGGCTTTTTGTTTGCATGTGTATGTTTGGTTTTTGTTTTGTTTGAAAAACTATAGCTGGGAGTTGATTAGACAAAATAAGAATGCGAATTTAGGATTAATCTCTCTGATTATGCAAATGCTTGCCACGTGTTAATGGGAAGACTAAACCCTTCATTTATGCTTGAATACCAGCTCTGTTTTTTTAATCCCTCAAGTTTTAGAGGCATTACAATCAAATTTTAAATGAGAATGGAAGGGATCCTTAAAGATCATCTAGCTCCAACTCCCCTGCTATGGTCAGGGACAACTAGATCAGGTTGCTCAAAGTCCCATCCAGCCCGGCCTTGAACACTTCATGGGATGGGGCATCTACAGCTTCTCTGGGAAATCTGTACCACTGTCTCACATCTCTCAGAGTGAAGAATTTCTTCATAATATCTAATCGAAACAGACCCTCTTTCTGTGTAAAGCAATTACTCCTTTTTCTGTCACTACATGCCCATGCAAGAAGTCCCTCTTCAGCTTTCCGTAGGCCCCCTTTAGGTACTGGAAGGTGCTGCAAGGTCTCCCTGGAGCCTTCTCTTCTCCAGGCTGAAAAACCCCAACTCTCTCAGACTGTCTTTATAGGAGAGGTGCTTCAGCCCTCTGACATCATGGTGTCCCTCCTCTGGACTTGCCCCAACAGGTCCATGTTCTTCTTGTGCTGGGGACCCCAGAGCTGGATGCCTCACTCCAGGTGGGATGCATCACACCAGAGCAGAGTAGAGGGCCAGAATCCTCTCCCTCACCCTGTTGGCCACACTGCCTTGGATGCAGCCCAGGCTGCTGTCACTTTCTGGGCTGCAATTGCACACTGCCATGTTGAGCTTCTTGGCAACCAGTGTTCCCAAGTCTTTCTCCTCAGGGGTGCTCTCAATCCGTTCTCTGCCCACCCTAAAATAGAAATGTTGGGGAACAATTTACACTTTTTTTTCTAGTACAGAAAAACTTTGCAAATCTCTTTAACAGTGTCTTTTATAGTGTCTCAGGCACAAAATGATTCTAGGCTGCTGTATATTTTCAGATAAGTGAAGACTGAATCTCAAACTGTCAGAAGTCATATCAATAAAGAAAAGTATCAATGATGCTATGAGGATTATAGTTAATTTTGCACTTTTTTATGGAACCAGGAGTAAGTACTTACAAGTGTATGCATAAATCCTATCTAAGAATATTTACGAAGATAAATATTCTTAGATAGGATTTATGCATACACTTGTAATAAAGGGTTGCAGGTAATGAAGGATTATGGCTGGAATATGAATGTTCAGCACAATGAATATGAGATAAAAACACACCAGTTTTGGGAAGATTTTTCCTTGATTTGCCTTGCAAGACCAAGGAGAGTGATGAATACATAGAAAGGGATGCACTGGGATTTGTTCCTCCCTCTTTGGTCTCTTCCCTGGAAGAGGAGTTCAAACTCAAATGGTCTGAAGCAAAGCAAACAGAAAAATACTATTAATAGCAGTCGCAATAAAAGTGATTTACAACAAATAAGAGTTGTTTACAAGGGAAGAAGCTTAAAGGGGTTAAGTTTATTTAGCCTTTGTTGACAGCTCAGCTTGCTGTCCATGGGATAGAGGCAGGCTGCGGAAGGGAGAGTGGCACTTTCACCCTTGAACTGGGATGTGTCCCAGGAAGGCACAGACTCTCATGCAGCTGTGGGTAGCTCTTCAGAAGACTCTCCTTCAAATTCCCTTGCTTCAGGCAGCTCATGGTCAACATGCTCTGCTGTCCCCAGGCACTTCCATGCAAAGGGAAGCTTGCCCTAGCTGCTCTTCTGTCTGTGAGCCTCTCTGGTGCATGCCGTAAAATATGTAGTAAACAAAACTGTAAAATTAAATTGCTTCTGAGATCTTAAGTAGTTTTATTATTTTGCAAAGTAAGAGAGAAAATCTGAATTATTTACAAATGCTATCATGGAATCCAGAGGAAGAATGAGATTGTGAGGCATACAGGCTAAGCGCCTAATTTTTTTTCCTCCCTCCTCTTGTGTGCTGTAAGTGCACCTTGAAATGCCATTACCTGCTGTAGCTGAAAACAAGATAATTTGTAATGTGGAACAGCTAATTTTTCATTGTGGTTCCACTGGGGCATAATGCAAAACAGTCCAGTGTAGCTACATTGGTAATGCAATAACCTGCATTCAGAGCAGGGCTGCTGTATCCTGTCACCTTTGGCCAATAATGAAGCTCTTTGCAAAATTGCTGTAGGCTTTTAAATATATTTGACATATTCTACTTTTTTCAAATCATAGAAAGCCTATATAGGAGGACAAAATTGAGTTTGGGCCATTATTAAAGAATAAATAAAAAATGCAAATTATATTTAGCTGAAGTCTTCCCCAAATCTAAGAGCCTTACTTATGTTAGGGAGCTGTTTTGGTGAACTTTCCATTTAGATAGAAAAAGAAGCATTCTCAGAACCTGCTTAGACAATTTTCTGAGGGTTTTTTTTTGGTTGGTTGGTTGGTTTTGGGTGGTTTTTTTTGTTGATGTTTTTCTCTTTTTTTTCATTTTCTAAATGTTAGAGCACATGAAGGATTTGGGAAATGCCAACTGGTTTAGGCTGGCATCACCCTGTGATGTATTGGCTTTGAGAATAATGCAGTTTAGAACAACTTTCAGTAGGACAGTGAGCTGCTGTATTTCAGAAGTGTCAGTGCACAGCTGCAGAATTAAGCTGTCCCATAAATTTTGCTATGTTGTTTAGAAGCTCAGCTTTCATCTGCAAAAAAAGCTTAAAAGTTTAAAAAAATAATTTTTTTTGAAGTGTAGGTCCTAAACTGCTCTTTGTTTTATTTATTGCATTCTGTGTCTCTTCCAGATAATCTAAGAGGCAACATGCCCTGTGTTCAGCCAGAGCACGGGATCAGTGTGCTGAGATTCCCTCAGAGGGACAATGTTTATATCCCCCTTGTTTTACACAGCCCCTAATTTTCCTGTAACTTGCTAAAATGTGATGTCTTCCAGACCACTGTTCTGTTGTCACATACAACTAAAATAGACCAGAAAATTTGGGAGTAACTGTAGACGATCTGATAGGATTGTGCAAGCCTGCTTTTGTGTATCCTGTGACTAAAAACTCATCCCAGCCCTTGAAAAAGAACACCTTAATTTTGCTACAGAGGCAGTATCCAAATGCCCCTGTGTATTTGAGCTGTGTGTTTGGATTCAGCAACGAAGCATTACTGTACGTATATCATGAATACACTGCTATTCCACAGTGGATTTTTCTTCTCAGCAGAGCAAATTTTCCTGTATTTTATTGAGTTTTTGGAGAAACTCTGAGAGGTGACTGAAATTCTAAATCTTGAATTGCATCATAATTCCTTCCTTATGAGACAGTCAGAAAACCCATTCTGCAAAGCTAGATTCCATCTCCTTGCTGTAGATAACAGAAAAAATAATTTTTTACTCTGTAATCGCAATCCTCTTACAAGGCTGCCTGAATTAGGAATTCTGATAATCATAAGTAGTATGCTTTCTCAACCCTTGTATTTACAAATTATTTACTTACTCAAGGCTTATCTACTTGAGTCAAAACCAACTCATGTGTTGTCAAAGAGAAAAGGATTACAGATGCAGAAATCTCCTTTTAATATAAATTCTGATATTCCGATTACTATTTTCCTGGCTTTAATCAAGGTTGAATTATTTCTGACATTATTTGAGATGAGAAAGAACCTGAAAACTCTTAAAAAATAATAGTAATAAAGGTAAATTCTCACTATAAGTTGCACTCAAAAATTAAAGTCATGTAAGTTAGTGTGCCTCCAGTGAGAATCTGTCTCATTAATATTAATCTCCAGACTCTAATGAGAACACTAGGCTACTGTGTAATGCTAAAAGGGCACAGGTGTGACAGTTTTAGAGAAGGTGGAAGCCCTAAATCCCACAAGCTATTAAACATAAATCGTGCTACCTAATTATTAGGCACTTTCTTGCCAGGTTATTGAAAGGGATACATTTTTTAGTGCTTATCTGTGAAAACTAAATGCCCACAGAAGACAATTTATCATACCTGGAACAACATATCCTTGAATTTCCCTGTAACAGAAAAATATGATGGAGAGGAATCTGTGACCCGACTGCTTTATCAATATGCTAATTTATACTCTATGCAGAAGAATTCTTTGGAAAGTTATCTTTTCTTCTTTCTTCTCCATGGATTCATGATCTCCTGGGCTGCTTTGTTTGTGTCCCAGCGAAGCTGGGTTGGCAGCATTGAAACTGCACTGTTGAATCTCAGACCATTAAAATGAAATGCATCAATTACAAGTGCTTTGGTAGAGAGCACCCATGCGAAGGAAATTACAGGAGAAAGCAGATTCTTCTATTTGGGAAAAAACCCAGCTATATATTTGCAGTTTATAAACAAGAAATTGTTTTCAGCTAAAATTTTCTTTTCCAAGCAGCTTTTTGGGGGTTTTCTGTCTTTCCAGCTCTGTGTATCAAGGTGTTAAGAAAATGAAGGTTTGAAGCTTTTCTGTGTTCTCCACAGCTTAAGCATCCACCAGTTGGTCTGTGATCGATGCTCAGTAAATAGTGTGGTTTAGTCTCAGGAAGGAAATCTCAGTTCACACTTTCCATGCTGTGCTCAGGTTTGAGGGTATTAAAAAAAAACCCAATCTAGAGTTTCTTTCTTGGGCAATGTCAATGACAGCAGCCTTGGTGCACACAGGGAGTGTATTTAATCTGTTTGTGCTCCTAGGCTTTGCAGTGATGGATTCCATATAAATAAATAAAGACTCAGGAGATTTCCTGAGGTGCCATTGGAAGGTGATCACAATTTGTCTTTATGAGAAACCTTGTGGTAGAAACATCCATAAACTCTATACAAGTATGTTGTCCACTCCTCCCTGAAACTGGCTAAAAATTAGAGGAACAAACTTTTAAGGTGTAAATGTCCTTTCATTATTCTGCCTGCTAGTGTAGCTTTTGTGTTAATTGGTAATTCTTAATGAGTCGTCTGGTGGTGGAACGTAATAGAGGAGGGACTGTGCTATGTAAGTTAAACCCATAAGTAGAATTTGATTTTGTTTTCTTGAACAGAGAATTATTTACATGGTGAATGTACAGATGGCTTGTAAAGAACAATTACTCTTCCTTCTTGAAAAACCACTTGATAAATCACAGGCTTCTCTTTCTCTTTTCATCTCTTTTAATGTCTAGAAAATCAAAAAGTTATGCAAATATGTAGTACTCCAATCACATTAAACACCTGGAAAAACATGAGTACTCTTAACAGATTACCTTCATATGCACTTTTTTTTAATTTTTAGTATTTGTTGAAAAACTCCCGAAGTCCTTGGCAATGTTTTTTAATTGGAAATGAGATGTTTTCTGTGTTAAATGCAGTAAATGAATGTTGTATCTTTTGTAATTGACAGAACCAACCTTTTTGAGTGGTTTGCTAAATGCAATATATTAATCTATTGCTTATTACTTTTTTTTTCTGTAATAGGCAATGATAACACACAAAATAGTCAATTAATAGATTTGTTGCTTCTTAAGAGCGGGCTTGAGTTTTAATTGCAAATGGTGAATTGATTGGACTTTCTGGTGGGACAAATATAGAAATCCTGGCTCCTGATTGTTCATGATCACAAATAGTGTTGTGGACTGCCTTGGTGTGTGGAGGTGTTGCTGTTGAGGACATATTGCACAGCTGGTACCTGTGTTACTGTGATGTTGGCCTCGGCTGGACAGCGGGTGCCCACCAGAGTTGGTCTGCCACTCCCCTCCTCAGCCATCAGGGGAGAGAAAATGTAACAGAAGGCTCCTGGGCTGAGGTAAGGGCAGGGGGAGATCACTCACTAATTACTGTAACTGGCAAAAGAGACACCACTTGGAAAAACTACTTTATTACCAAGTAAATCACAGAAGGGTAATTTAAAAAAAACCCAATTCTTAAAAACATCTTACCCCCACCCCTCCCTTATTCCCAGGCTCAACTTCTCTCCTAATGTTCTGTACCTACCCCCTGCCCTGCAGCAGCACAGGGGTCAGGGAATGAGGATTGCAATCAATTTGTCACAAGTTATCTCTGCTGCTCCTTCATCCTTCTGCTCTTCCCCTGCTCCAGGATTGGGTCCCTCCCATGGGATACAGTCTGCCACAAACTTCTCCAACATGAGTCTTTCCCATGGGGCGCAGTTCTTCACAGAAGTGCTTCAGCATTGGTCCCCACGGTGGGGTCACAGCCTCCTACTGGCATGGAGTCCTTTATGGGATGTAGGTGGATATGTGCTCCAGCATAGACCTCCATGGGCTGCAGGGGGACAGCCAGCCTCACCATGGTCTGCACCATGAGATGCAGGGGAATCTCTACTCCAGTGCCTGGAGTGCCCCCTCTTTCACTGACCTTGGTGTCTGCAGGGCTGTTTCTCTCATTCTTGTGCCTTTGTCTGGCTGCAATTGTGCAGGTTTTTCTACCCTTCTTAAATCTGTTATCCCAGAGGCACTACCACCATTGCTGATGGGCTCAGCCTTGGCAGTGGCAGATTGGTTTTGGAGCTGTCTGGCATTGGCAGTGTTCTGCATAGGGGAAGCTTCTGGCAGCTTCTCACAGAGGCTGCCTTTGTCCTGGCCACACAAACCCAATACAGTTACAAAATCCTGCTGTGATTCTCTGTGAGAATGAAGCATGTTTGAATGCTTGTCCTGAAAAATTCAGGGTGGCTCTGCTCCTCTGACATACCTTGCTCCAGGACAGCAAAACTTGTAAACATGCATTTGAAACATGACAGCTGTAGCACTGTTGTGTTTCTACCCTGCAGTCTTCAGGTGTTTCAAGGAAAAAGTGATGCTTTCTTAGCCTGTTTGCTGGAGTTTGGTGATACCAAGACACTGCCTTGCTTCCATGCAGAGAGTTCTAGGGTAAGGTCTTAAAATTGTTTTTCTGAGGTGTGAAAAGCAACTGAAGTTAAAATACAGTGCATTGCTAGTTCTTCAGGATTGCTTTCTTATGTTTGCTGGATATCTGTATTCTCAAAGAGAATTTTTATTAGCATGTCAGCTGTGGCTACCTCCTCTGTCCTTATTTTGTTGTAGTTCGGCTGATTTTATCCAGATCTGTTAGGAAAACAAGGGTTTTCATTCTCTCCCTGTTGCTGTCTCCTTATTCAGGAGTGTTTTGAACCCATCACTGACTTTGGCAAGAAGCTAAAGATCTCACAGTTACCTTATTTGCCTGAGCTTCCTCAACAGTGATAGGTTGGCTGGGGAGTGGCCAGTGCAGGAAAAGGTTGGGTGTGGACTGCCTTTAGCACCAGAGATGCCAGTGAATCCAGGCAAGTGAAGGCCAGGCTTTGTACTGTCAGCTGAGCAGGGAGTGCCTTGGGCTTTCCAGCGTCTGGCAGGTGTGACAGACCTCTCAGATGGGGCATGTCCTCCTTGTTCAGCCCAGACAATCTGCATAGGAGCAACTGCTTCACTCATATGAATCTTCCTCATGAAATAAAGATCTGCTGTAGTAAACCCAGTGATTGAGCTGTATCAGATCTTTATTTCATAATGTGGTGAATCTTTATTGATGTGATAATTCTTACATCATGATGTGAAGCCACCATTGATTTAACTGGTGGTCTTCTCCTTTGCTATCCTGTAAGGGGATTAAATTGTATCATGTATAACATGATAGATCATGTGGTGTCCCTTCCTTGCCTCACCCATCCTTGCTTGTCCCTTGTTCAGAGGGGCTGCATGACTTTAGTTATACCTCTGAAAATACAGCAAATTGCAAATTGCATTCCCAACCTTTCATTGCCACTGAAGTCCAACAAAATTTTGGCATCCAAAGGTATGTGCTCTAAAACAGAAAGCAGCACCAAATCTGATTATTACTTGTTGAAATTTATTTATTTTTTTTCAGTAAATATTTAATCTTAATGACTTTGTAAACAGCTTGCTGTTTGCATTTGGGGGTAAAAAGAAGAAAGAAACATCAAGAGAAAAATATCAGATTATTTGTTAAGGAAAAAAAGCTTTAATACTTGTTAATTGCATGATTTAGAGTCTTCTGTTATTAGCATAACTGTTTAAAGACAAGTCTTTCCCTTTAAGTAGTGAAAAAAAAACCCATATTTTTTAAAATCCATTCCTTAAAAAGCAAACAAAAAACCACCTCACTTCTCCTGAGGTCGAGGCAGTGCCACATCAAAAGAATGTGGATAATGAGACAACATAGGACATAATGTGAAAATTTGAAAATATCCAAAAAATGTGCTGACTGAGCTGATCATGTTGAGCCTGGAGATGGGAAGGCTCAGGGGCAATTTTATCACTGTGTATAAATACCTAATTAGAGAGAATGAGGATGGTGGAGCTGTGCCCACCGAAGGTACAAGAGGTGATGGGCAGAAATAAAAATCCCACAAAGTTCTATGTGAACAAAAGAAAAAGCTTTTTCTCTCTTAGGGTGATCAGATATTGGAAAAGATTGTGTGAAGTCTCAATCTGTGGAGATACTCAAAACCTGATGGGGCATGGTCCTGGGCAGGCTGCTGTCTGAGCAAGGGCAGAAGATCTCTCTAGCAGCCTTCAATGTTTTTGTGACTTACACTGAAATTCACTGCGTGTAAAAGCTGTGAAATGTCCATATCATGTAGGATGGGTAATTGTTTAGGAGGTAAGCAGCTGGTGTTCAGCACTTTTTCAGGCTTTCTGTGATGTAGGGACTTGAATGAAGTTAGGCTCTGAGAAAGGTTACTTCCTACAAAGTCCTGCATGTGGCACGTCACTGAATTCATACCAGAGTCCTCCTGGTGGAGGAGCATATTGTGATGTAGAGCATATTGTGATATAGAGCATATTGCAGGCTCTGTACAATTTTTCCTAGGCTGGTTGGGTTCTTAAGAATGAGAAGGTCTTGTTTTCCAGTGGTTGTGAAGGTTGGTCTGAGCTTGGTCTTCTAGATAATATAATGCAGCTGAAAACAGAGATATATGCTCAGCAAACGGTCAGAGAGCACATCTTCTTTGGGATTTTTTTGACCCATACCTATAGAGTCCCCAAATAAGTATTGGGAAGGTTCAAGCTAAGGCTTGAACCAGCACAAATCTTCCTTTAAATACAGATCATATGCTTAATTCTTAAAGAGCTATATAAGTAGTTATTTCAGAGAAAGTAGTACTGTGCACATAAGCTTGTTTGCCTCTTTTCCAAGATAATTGGTGGTATTTTAATACTGTAATGGTTTGGACTGGGCCAGGGTTAAACCACATCAAATACATGCTCTATTTGCCCAAATGAGTTTATTCCTGGGGCTTTCTTTGGTTGTTTTTTATTTTTTTTTCTTTTTAAATTCTTTTTTCTTCTGATGAATAGCTAGCTACTAACAAAACAACATTCTGTAGTAGAAGTCTGTATCAACCTCAATTTTTGTCCACTTTTGGCTTTTAGTCATCTTATTGTTAACTTCTGCAGTTGTTTTAATGAGAACACAGCCCATCCCATCCAGTCTTAAAAAACATCTTCTCAGTGAAAGATTTGGTGCAGAATACTCTTTCTACAGATTCATATCACTGTTTATACTTCTAAAAAAATATTTACCTTACAATGGGATTCATTTTGAGAGCTTCCTAAACACATACTGTTTTTCAGGCTATATGCAGAATCCAGTAATGGAGAGAAATATAATTTCTAAATGCTAAAATGCATACCATCATATATGAACCAATAACCAGCACAGTATGATCTGAAGAAATGACTTCCCCCTATACAGTGCATGTTCTTTAAAGAGAGCAACCACTGCTTTCTTGCTCATTGTAATTCACACTGCGTCCAGCACTACTGGAAAACTAATGAAAATGCTGGGAGTATGAGGCTTTATTTTACTGTTGAGAATTCTCAGTGGTTACAATATTATGTTGTGCCTAATTCTCCTGGTACCACATTTTTTTTAACAGTGATTTCTATTTTCAACCCAGTGATCCATTTCATGCATTAACCCCCTAAGTACTGAATGCACTGTGTAGCACAAAGGAGCTTTCAGAGCAAAATGCTTTTACTAGGTTAATTGTAAATAGGAAAAATCTGCTCAATCAGTTAGAAATCTTATAAGCACAGGCTCAGTGGCATGGAAATCTGGGAAGCAGTGCTTTTTAAGTCCACCTCAAGAAGATCAAAGTGCAGGAATAAAAGGAGGAGGTGCTGGTTAATTTTTTCATCTGAAACTGCATGATATGAAGTGATGTAACTGTTGCCATAGTAAAGTTATATTGAATTGACTACAAGCCAGTCAACACCACTATGTAATATCTCCCCCACCCCCACAAGCAAAGCAGAAGGATAAACACTTCTTGATTGATTTTGTTTTCCCCCTTATAATAAGGAATTATAGGAACCGGTTTTAGAACTCTCTTTAAAAAAAATAAAATTGCCAGCAGTGAAAAGTCAGCTAATATTTTTTGGATTTGGGGCATACTGTGTTTCCGATATAATTAATGTTTTTTCTCAGAATTGTCATTCATGAAGCACCTTCAATTGCCAACTGTGAGATAAAGGAGTCATCTGCTCAGTTAACTGGGGGAGTATTAAAATGTGGAAGATAATACCACTAGAATATTTTAAATTGTATCTTTACACATTTGTTTAGGTTTTGGCAGAATTTACTTTCATCCTTGCCTTGTTACTAAAGTGTAATTTATCATGCATCTGAAGAATTCCCTTATTTCCCTCTCTACTTCACCCAACATACACGTACATGTGGGGATTGAGAGACCAGGAAATATCACATGTCATGGTCTCTGTTTCTTAGTGTCTAATTTTAGGAGACATCTAGGAGCAATAAAACATGGTGGTTATAAAATAAAAAATAACTTCTGGTTGTGTTAATGTTCATATTTGCATGGTTCAGGAGTTCTGTTAAGATGGGGTCAGTATCTGAAGTGTTGCTACATTCTTAAAGCCATTCAAACATCAAACAAATCTGAATTCTTGTGACCAGAGCAGCCAGACGTGGAGTACAGAGGCTCATCGATATTAGGATCTGTTTCTAACAGTGCCCTCCTGCTGTGTAGGAGGTGAGGGATGACAGCCTTATTCAGAGGCCTTCTTTTGCTTCATAGGTTCTTAATTTCTTCTTGTTGCAGCACTTGAAAACTTTGAGTAACACCTTAGGGCCAGATGCTGCAGTGTGAGCCTAAACTTTCACCTCCACTTGAAAGAGTCTCAAGTGCCCCACCTGACCTCCAGGTGCTGATTTCTGTCAGCTCCTGTGTCTGTGTCATGTCTGCTGGTCTCCAGGGTTGTTTAAGATGCACGGTGCATCTCGCATGGCTCTCAATTTTGTTAAGTAATCTTGCTCCAGGCAACTGATACCCTCACTAATGTGATTTGCTCTTTCAACTTTTCCAGAGAAGCAGGTGTACTTTAAGGGACTTTATTTAATTTGAAAGGCCTCCATGTGCTTATTTTGTGCTGTTGCTTTAGTGGGGGGAAGGCAAATTGGATGAGTGTTTCTTGCCCACTGAAGGCAGAGACGCTGATGTTGCTCTTAAACTTGTGAAAGAATGATCTCCCTCATGGCTGTATTTCACAGACAGGCTTCTCCATCAGTACTGAAGGCTTGGCCATGTCAGGAGGGTTGACTATGGCCATTATTGTGGAGGATAGGTGGTGCCTTCTATGTCTACAGCCTGTGTCCTTGTGTGTCCTGAATATCCAGGCTGAAAATAGATGAATGATTAACTTTTTTTAAATGAACGCCGCACAAAACCCCTTCCTTACTTATTAGGTATCTGAAAAATCTGATTTTCTCCATTTTTGCAGGGAAGTTATGCAGCTGTTAAAACTTGCCTGATCTTGTGATAGAACTAAGTATCTTAGATCAGCAACAACAAGCTGAAATCCCTGCCTGCAACTGGTCCCAAGGCCTTGAATTTGATCGGATACTTTAAAGGGAGCGGGCTTTAAAAACAGCTTTCTTGCGTTAGAAGCTTGGAATTCACCTAAAAGATGAGAAACAAGAAATGAAAGTATTATTTGAAGTGAGCCTGGGCGAAGGGGAGCAGCTGTAGATACTTGTGGCCCTTCCTGTCATTCAGAGTGCAGTGTGACACAGCACTGCTCAGCACATTACACAGCGATAGCAAAGCCCTAGAAGAGAATTGTGGCTCCTTGATGTGCATAGGAAAGTGCAGATTTGAAAATGTAACAAATAAGCAGTGGACCTCACTATCCTTGGCAAACTGAGAAACAAAATTTCAGGGATATAGAGAGGAATGAGTAGGCCAGAGAGCACCTTGGTGGTCAAAGAGTGTGTGTCTGAGTGGAGAGCTCAAAGAGACAGGTGGCCTGGCCACAGTGATAGGGCTAGGATCTCCTACAGCACCACGTGGAAATGGATAGGAGTAAGGAACAACTACATTTATCAAAGGTAAGACTTATTCTTGCAGCCTGTCTAAAAATGTTTTTTTTATGATGTTGCACAGACACAGATAAGGTTTCTGCTGTGAAAGTATATGAATACAGTTGAAAAAATGGTCAACCTGAGTGTGTGCCATTTCAGTTCAATTCATTTGAAGCAAAATGACTTTTCCTTATTTTTTCTCTACCTCTTTATTAGAGACATCAAAGCTGTGGCTACTCGAGTGTCCCCTTTCCCCACTAGCTGATGTTTTCCTGCATTCTCTGAAAGCATATCAGAGTGCTGCCCCATTCAGTTGCTTTTGACGAGGAATGTTGATTCTCCTTTTGTCCTCCCCCCTCATGTAAAAATAAGGCTTTGGTAGTCAGAAGTGTCCCTGGGGAGGCCTTGTTCTGCAAAATATAGAACAGATTGAGGTGATTGGTACTGCTCATCCTGCTTCCCTGTTATCTACTGAAGCGCTTTCTTATTAAAGCATTGGCCCGATATGTTTATGCTAGTGAGTTATTAGAAAAGCAGTTGTTGAAGAAGCATCTGTCAGCTAAGTTGCACTGATTTATCACTATTGATTAGCAAGTGCTTATCATTATGTCTATTGACTACTTTTGTGGACTGACATTTTTAAGAGATTATTTTATTTTATGGCATCCTCTGGCTATTACCAGTAAGACAAAGCCTCCTGTATTTCAAATGAGCTCATTCATTATTTTTCATTGTCTTTTCTATTACAGCCATTATCTTAGATCATGTAGATGTAGTAGAAACAATATTTATAGGACACAGTTCAATCTCTATTAAAAGGAAACCTTTCCAGATTCTACCCTGTGAGAAAGAAAGATTGCTGTTCTTTTAAGGAGATAAAAAGGGAAAAAAAATAGCATGCCAAAACCAAACCATATGTGTTGCAGAAACAGCATCTTATCTAGTACTTCTTTAAGGCAAAATTTGCACCCTTCATTTACATAATAAAAATGTAATCAGAGTAGCACCATCAACATCAATGTTATGTTGGGCTGACTCTGGATCAGAACTGCATATGAAACTTTAGCCCACATGTGAGTAAGTGGTGAAGGTGGTGATGTGGAATATGTGTATTATTGCTGGTCTCTATTTGTCTTCATGGTTGAGATTACATTTTAAAGATCATGGAGGGGCCTGTGTGTAAAGAGCCTACTCCCCCATCCCTGCCAAGCATTTTCTCAGCTCTTTTTCCTAGTATTTCACTAACTTTTACCAAGAGGGAATGCATGATGTTGCCATTTTCAACATCAAACCTTAATGAATTCAATCCTCATATTCTAGCCTTGTGTTTGGAGGAAAACCCAAACACTAAAAAAAAATGTAGATGTCTCTTTCCTGTGGTTATTGATGAGAGCTGTATTTTGAGTGATAAAAAACAGAGGAGATGCAAAGGGTTGCTTCATCAGAAGAAAACAGCAGGAGCAAGTCTCTTGAGGATTGCCCCCATCTATAGCTGTTGCAGAGAAAGCAGACCTTGATAAACCCTGTGCACAGGTCAGAGCTTTCTCCAAGCCTGAGAATTACTAATGGGAATCCATTTTGCCCTCTAGAGATAGCCAAAGGTGGGGTGGGCTGACTCACTATTAAATGAACATGGCTATAAATGTACACAGGCATTTAAAGCCTTCTGCTGTATAGATTAGATTTTCAGCTTTCAGGATCACATTTTCATGGAATATTTTTCATATAAAAAATGCAAGTAGCCTAACCCCCCCGCCCCTTTTAGACAGTGTTTAGAAAGAAGTGCTATGCTCCTAGAAGGGAAAAGAAATGCTGTTCTTTTCACGTATGCACGTTAGCTTTCCAGTGTATGCATTCACTCTTTCATTCATTATTGCAGGTGAGTATGACTGGTTTTTTTTGAGCCAGCTGGCCTGGAGTAGGAGCATGCATTCAGACAATAGTGGTAAATGTTAAGATGTCTGTGTCTGATCTGTCTGCACTTACAGGAAACTTAGCTGATGGCAATGTAGTCCCTGATCATTGAATGAAGGACTTTGAAATTAGAAAAGAACTTTTTTTCAGGAAAGATGGAAAATAAAATGAATCTCCTTTATAAAATGTTGTAGTGTCATTAATTCAAAACTTTTATGCGATGGATGAGCCCGCATAATGTTATATGGAAAAAACTTGCCAAAGCTTACTCTAAAGTCTCATAAACTCTCCATATGGAGAAATGATGCAGCGCAAGCTTTCTCAGACCAAAGAGTTTAGAATTATATACAATCTGTGTCTAAGACCACTGACAATCAGTACAGATATAGAACTTTTCTCTTTGATTTTACAGATGCTGGGATTTGGGAGAAAATTTTTTTCCAGTCAAATCTCAGCATGTAGGCTAAAAGCTTCTTGCCACCAAAAGAGGTGAAATAGGGGCAGCAAAATGTTGGTAAGCAAGTAGTTCTTTGCCTTGTCTTTCAGGTTTCATTGTCCTGTGATTATTTTAGATGTTTCAGGCTGCATGGCAATAATAATACTGAAATATATCCAAATGAAATGAGTTTTTTCTTATTTCATTTTTTTCTGTGATTTTTCCTTCTTTCCATTTGTATTTTCTTTTATTAATATTAATTTTTCTTTAGTGCTAGTAGTGTAACAACCCCTGGAATATACTTTAGAGATTGTGAAGTCTCAGAAGATTTCTAAGGTTTGAATAACACCAAAATGTCCAGTAGACCAGAGATGTCTGTACATAGAAGCAGATGATAATTCTCTATTGTAGGTCCTTGAGAGGGATGTAGTTTTGGAGGGAGAGAACAGCTGCTGTGGGACTGGTGTTTTGGGTTTTCTATAGGGGTAGACAGACCTATGTGAGATGGGAAAAGCTCCTGGTGGAGACATGGAGGGTTCAGCTCTGGTGAGTAAGAGAAGCTGAAGCAGCATAACAAGATGAGAGGGAGAAAGCACTTTGCACTGAGTTCATGTTTAAAAAACTGAAGTATTTCCAAAACCTGCTGTAAAATGGAGCTAAAATAATATGTAAGATTTAACTTAAGAAAATCTTATTTTTTCTTCTACACCAAATTAATTTTGACTTTTACTCAATTTTTAGATTATTAGTGGCATGGCAGTATTAGTATTTAATGACATCCTTGATGCTTTTGTACAGCCTAGATACTCAATTGTAATACTAAATCAAGTGATTGTGGTATCTTGCCATTCTGGGCTATGAGTGGAAATCTGCTATCACTGATGGTATGAATGAATATGGGGAAAACTCATGAGTGAATGAAATAAAATATGTTTTACAACAGATGTTGCTGTGAAAGAAAATATTTTGATTTAAGAAAAAAACATTCCAGGTGTTATTTTAAATTAGTTAATAATACTTAGGAAAAATACAGTGCCTTCAAAGACATACTGCCATCGAAAATTGTTTAATGATAATTTTTGGTCAGCTGTAGTAGCAGTTTTCTTTTAAGGGAAAGCTGTAATGGCAATTTATATATGTATTTAAATACAATGAATCTCTCTGACAGAAATGTGAATGTCTACAAGATAGGATAGGTTAACATAAGAAAAACAGTGCTAATGAATAATAATATGGATTATACCATTAATGATAACTTGTCCCTCACAGTGCAGGAAAATAAAGGGGAGGTCACAGGAGAGAAAAGAATGAACAAAAATGTATCTGTATATACTGGGGTCTCTTCTCTCCCTCCTCCTCAGGCATCCTACATCTGCAATCCTTTCTCTTGTTAGGAAACTAATTATACAGAGGTTGCCAACCCAGTTCTCTTTCAAGTATTAAAACAGTGGAGCATCTTTCTCAGTACAGGTAGTAATTAGCAGTCACCTAGTTGCAAGGCCAGCACAGTCGTTTAGGTATTGTGCTCAGAGAGCATTGATTTGAACGAGAGCAGTAGAACAGTTCACATTCATTCCTGATGAATTTTTTTAGTTCATCATGTGGCTGATTTCCCCTGTAGTGATGCCTTTTCCTGGTCTTAAAATCAAGAGGCATACACGGTTAGAAGGGGAAAAGGGATTTTACCTTGGTATTTATTTTTAAGGATCCTTAGGTGTACACGTCCAGGTCATATGCATCGAGATGCACCCCGCCGAGTCTTTCCCTGTGTCTCTGTGTCTCTCCTCCTCTCTGTGTGTGTCCCCCAACATTGGGTATAACATTATAGGCTTTACTAATTAGCATAGCTATCAAAGATTCCCCAATGAGAGGTTCAAGTGAGCCTCCCCTGCCCAAGGAACCTTCCCCTGGATGGTTCTACCTTTGTTTACAGAATGTGTTCTGGAGAGGACCTTGGGGTCTGGGGCACACTGATCCCTAGCTACGAAGCTTCTAAAATGTTTGGTCTCTTAGCTTAACAAACAAGTCCAAGAATGTAGGCAAAAAGCACTAGGAATACAGAAGCTGTAAAAAGGTATAACAGGGGTATAAAAGAAAAGGCAAAAATCTTCACGGCATCAGTAGTACATTGCTTTTTCTCATGCCCCCTGTTTCTATGCTTATTTTGCTATCTGCTGTGTAAAGTCATTCACCGAGCTCATGGTTCTGTGAGATGTGCAGTCTTCTCTCCTTTGGCTGATGGATTACCACCTCCACTCAGGTCTGGGGACTGTTTTGGGTGAAGTAGCCATGAGCTAGAGGAACAGTCAGTCCTTCCTCTATAAAGAGCTGAACGTGGATTTAGTAGTCCATGTGATGGTAAATAGATAAGATGCTTTAGTAAATCAGTTCTGGCCAAATCACCACAGTCTAGAAGGCTGCTTCTTGTTTTTAATGCTTTTGGAAAGCCAGAGGTTAATTAACTTCGCTCCTCTTGAAAACAGAAAATCTCTGCAGTAGCTACTGACTATATCTTTAATTATTGCATGCTCTGGAATCAAAACGGTGTGTGGTTTATGAAGTCAGCTCTGTTTCAATGGCATAATTAATTTATTGAAATGAAATTTTAAAACTTCGCACTGGAGTATATTGTTGGCCTTGCTAATCATAAATGACTGACATGTTCTGGTGTGTTCCCTTCACTTTCTCAATCCTTATTTACTCATGGACTGTAATTGGTTAGTAAGATACTCATTCCAAGAAGAATCTTAATCACTCTCAAGGCCTGGTTCTGTGTTCAGGTATGAACACACAGTTTCATGTGCCTGAAATCAATGTCAGGCTTTCCTCAAAATTCTGTAGCAGATATTCTACAAACATGACCATTCTCTCAATTTGTAGAAAAGAAATGGAGAAAAGGTAAGAGAATCATATGAAGAAAAAACCCTTATGAAAAAAAATTATTATAAAATCAGGGAAATATTCAAATAATAGCAGGGTTTGTTCTTACAGTTTGCCTGAACTCTCTTTCCCTTCTATTCTAATGGTATATATTGTATGGAGATGGCACTTGCTGTTATTGTCTACTAGAGTACTGAACAAAGTCCTGGTAAAATGAGCACTGTCCTAGAAGTTTGTGGTTCTGCGCCCAGCCTTTTCTGAGTCTGCTTATGAACCATCACATGTTCCATTTTTCACTGTTGAGAGAAGTCTGTACTATGCTTAAGAAAGTCGATGCCATTGAAGAAGTGCTCGCAAGAGTTTCTGAATTTTCTTTTCAGACAAGACTGGCTCCTGTATTTAATTATTAACGTCTTTAATTATTTATGGGTTTGGAACCAAATATTCATGTCTTTCTGTAAATGATTCTTCAAGATATCAAAGATTTCTCCCTGTGCACCTTGAAGCATGGGCTGCATTGTGGCAACACTTTCTGTTGAAAGCCTGCTTTAGATGGCTGTCTTATTTAATCCTCATTATCAGTGTTTTGTTTCATCCTGTGCAAAACAAGAAGTCATGATTCTCAATGTACATTTTTCAGAGCCTCTGGTGGTTTGTTTCAGAGTTTTGGAAAATTGATAAAAATATTTGAGGAGGAGAGAGGGGAAGGCAGCAGGTGATCTAGATGAATGCCAGACTTGGCTGGGCACTGTATGACTTAGTATACTTTTCTGTGTATTGTTATGTGTATGTTGTTGTTAATGGTGGATGTAGAAGTAAGTTTGGTGATTTCTTTTGATCTCAGTTCTGCCCTGGGCTATTCTGTAAGTGGGACAACATTGCAGCAGTAGCAGTGTCAGGATGCAGAATCCATGTATGCTAGCAGCAGGGGACAGCTACAATGCAGGGATAGTTTTCCAGGAGCTTTTTTGAGGGACTCTGTTTTTCTTGTCCCAGTTTCAGTGGATGAATAACACACGGTTAAAAGAGGATTTATTAGTCACTGGCCATTCTGCTGTCAGGCTAGAAGACATGGAAAGTGACCCACTTCCCACTTCTCTAGGCGACATTTCTTCTTCAAGAGTGGTGCTTATATTTTATTCATTTGTACAGATAAGTACATGGAGCTTAAAGGGTGGTTACCCTACTTCTCCCCTGAGTAGTGTTCTTGTTTTAAAATACCTAAATAAATGAAACATTGTTATTCTATTAGTTGGTTTGGTTCTCTCTAGTTGTTCTTTCGGATTTAAAATGTGCTGTGCGTGTTCATATATACAAAAGTACATGCTTGTAGTGGTTGAAGGCTTTTCTAATGGTGTGGAAAATTTTTGTTTAAACTTTGCCACCCATAAAAATTGGTATAGTTTACATTCAGAGTTGTCTTATGTTTTTTGGTGTTCTCTGTGGTTGTGTGGGCTTTGGAGATCAGCTTCATGCCACTACAATTGTTGGCAGGTATTCAAGCCTTAAAATAATTGCCCATCTGTGTAACTCTCAGTGAAAAATTAACCATTCAGAAAGAGTAGCTGTGACATAATTTGAAGTCTGATTTGACAACATGTAAGATAACAGAGCAAAGTGAGAGGTAACATAATGCACAGTCTATCAAGTAAGATTGTTCAAGCATCTCTGAATTAATGATTCACAGAAATGGCAACTTCAATAATCAAGAGCCAAAAAAATCCAAGCAGAATTTAACGAAAACTCTGAACATGAAAGAAGATGTAATCAAATGTTTCCTAGCAGAAAGAACTGTACAGAGAGGAATGCAAAATTTGTGTATGTTGGGGGGTGGGTGGGAGGTTGGAAAAGGCTGGAGGGGAAAAGAAAAAGTAATATTTGAGAGAAATAGGGAAATAAAAAAATGTTCTTGCTATCTGTGGGTAGCCAAAGTTTGTGAGAATCAGCTTTCTGATAAACTGCTGGTTTTGATCAACGATTAAGGGATGATAGTATCAGGAAATGTCTTTCTCTGAGCCTTTAACTCTCGTAACTCATTACTTTGATGAATGTCAAAATGCTGATATGGGTTTCTTCTGCAGCTATGTGTCTGAATGGTACCTGTTTGCTCTAGTCCATTCAGGGTGAACTGAAAAAAAAAACCTCTGGTGGGGTGGTCGGTACTGTGTGTGGCATCCTCCTGTGCCTGAAGAGTATAGACTAGAGAGGAATTTCTGTCTCTTCAGATACTGAAACTCTTTACCATTAATGATTCCACCCCTGCTCCTGTATTACAACCTAATGTTTCTTCAGGGTCTGAGGTTGGGCCTACCACTGAAGAAACTGGGATGGTTAAAGACAGAGAAGTAGGGTTAGATGTGACTTGTTGCATGTCCCTGAATCAAGCACAGCACGGGTGTATGATCTGGTCTTTGAAGTCCCAAGTATTGGAGTACTTTGAGGCATTTGAAAGACCTTTGGCTGCACCAGAAACTCCAATTATGTCAAAATTGAATACTGTTGTTTTCTCTGTGTTTGAAAAATATATCTTCCCAGTCAGCTCTGCTGTTTAGCCCCAGCCAGCAGCCAAGCCCCAGGCAGCCACTCACTCAGTCCCCTACCAGTGGGATCAGGGAGAGAATTGGAAAAGAAAAAATGAGAAAACTCATAGGTTGAGACAAAAATAGTTTAATAGGGAAGGGAGAAACAGTGCACAGAAGCAAAGCAAAACAAGGAATACATTCACTGCTTCCGATGGGCAGGCCGGTGTTCAGTGAGTTGAGAAGACTAACGTCATCACTCTGAACATCCCCCTTCCTCCTTCTTCCCCTAGCTTTATATAGTGAGCATGAGCTGTATGGTATGGAATATCCCTTGGGTCAGCTGTGTCATCTCCCCACTTCTTGTTCACCCCCAGCCCACTTACTGGTAGGGTGGGGTGAGGAGCTGAAAAGGCCTCAGATCCATGTAAACAGTGCTCAGTATTAACTAAAATATCCCTGTGTTATCAGCACTGTCTTTAGCTCAAATCCAACACACAGCCCCATACCAGTTACTATGATAAAAATTAATTCTATCCCATCCAAAACCAGCACAGCTATGCATCTCTAAAGTGGAAGGTGGGACTTGATCTGCTGGGGAAAAGCCGTGTCTTTAGCCATCTGAGATGACTTTATAACCACAGCCCGACTGTTTGTCCTTCTCACTTCTTGATCTTGACAGGAAATTCATTTGAGACATGAGCAATATTTTTCTGTCCATTTAGCAAATAACCCAAGATAATTTAGGAAAGTATCTTGGGAAAGGCATCTTCTAGTTTGTTAAATTGTCTCTGCAATGAACTTTCCTGTAGTACTAAAGGCTTGGATTCAGTCATGTTCCAGGAATGCTTAGATGTGAAATGTCTGTAATTTGTAAATGACGTGTTATTTTATATGTGTGTGTGATATAGTCTGACATATGACTCACATCTAAGAGCATATGTTCACAAACTGCCAGAGAAAAAGCATTTCCTTGCCAGGCCAGTGGCTGATCTTCAGATCTACCAATTCATGTACCGTCTGTTTCCTCTTGTGCTTTGCTTAAATGCTCTAGTGCATTTGGGTCTCTGAGAGGTTATTTGTCTATATAGGAATGTGTGCCTACATGTGTGTGTGAATAAGCATATATATGTATCTTATATGTATAGGAGTATAAATGTATTGATGCATGCTAGTTCCAGTATGCAGCCTTCTTGGGTTGAACCATTGCTAGTAAAATCTGTCATCTAGAAAACATGAAATGCATGAGGAAAATAAAAAATCCCAAGGAACGACTCTGTTAACTAAAAAGTAAATTTATCCATTTACTGACTTACGGATTTACATATTTTTGTTAAACACCAAATTTGTGAATTTTGAAGCAGGTTTTACTTGTTTTCTTCATTAGACTTTTTGTGAAGGTTAACCTATTGAATTAAGTAAAGAGAGTAAATTGTTGAAAAGAGTAAGTGATGGAGAAATGCATGAATAGTTTTACAGATTAGTCATCAGAGCTCCTGTAAGGCAGAAGGAGGAAGCACAGCTCTACTTCAAAACATTGTTGCTTTCCAGGTGCTTTGATCAGTGTGTCAGTTCCAATGACACCTTAAATAGCTTGGCTGTGTGCAGGATTTTGTAAGAGCAGCACATAGTGAATATGTGCATTAATTATATATATATATAAAATGAATTTTATAGTTTATTAATTTAAATATTGCCACCTTATTTTTTTATTTCTGTGTCCAGGAAGTTATGTTGTGGAGAGCAGAGATTGCAGTGGAACAGTAGTGATTGGTTACTGGTTCATGTTTTTTAGGATTGTAGAGTCTTAAATTATTTTTTTCCTTTAATACATTGTGCATGCTAAACTATTTGAGATGTTGCACAAGGTGGAGAGTAAAGGCCAAGCAAACTTTTATGTTTTATGTATGAGTTGTTCTGTCATTAAGCAGAAATGATATTTGATGAGCAACTTGCACATGCCCTGTGTGGCTAAAATAGGCATCCACACAGTGATTATAACCAAATAAGAGGCTTAGCTTAATATAAAATTTGCTTGCACTCAGCAAAATGATTTTGAGAGTATATGGCTATGTTTGTTTCATTACTTTTCTCTGGGGAACAAGAGTGATGCTTATCAGAAATCGTGTTTTGTTTCAGCATCTACACAAACTACAAAAAATGGGCAACTTTTGGAGGTCTGCAGTAGCAAAGGTGTCACAGCAATACTGTAACTGCTGGGTTAATTGTGTGAACTTGGTCCAGTGGTATTTGAGGTATACTGAATGTATGTGCACAGTAAACAATGAATTTTTGAACTTCTAGAATATGCAAATACTTTAGCAAACTAAGCCACATTTCAATTTAAATTAATTGGAGCTGTAATGTCCCACCACCAAAAATTACTCATGAGCTTCCTTCCACTTGTACAAACAAAATGAATAAATCAGTGAGAAATCTTCATTTGAGAACAAAGGGGGGATAATGTCAATCCTTGGTTGTTGGATTATGTAATGCCACTGACAAGCCCTAAGGCCAAATAAAACCTATTTGTAACACTGAGTTATGCTCTGAGCAATGTAACCTGCTAATTTAACTGTAAACCTGTTTCTTTTCTTGATATACTCAATTTAGAGCCATAGAATTACAGCTGGGTGAGCCCAGATCAGGTGAGGAAAATGTTCTGTTTCATCTCTAAAATAGTCCACATCAGCGTATTTCTCTCTGCCTTGTGACCTTTTGCTGGAGACTTCTGCAGGTGATGCTTCTAAGGAGAAATTTCTGTTTCAGAAAGGTTAAGTTGGTGCCTCCATCGCTCATAGGTCATTAACCCCGTTGGTGCCAGGTTTCTCATGTGACTGCAGGCAAACACGAACCATCTCTGGCCTCTCATTGTTATTGCCTCCTCTTCAGCCCCCAGCCACCAGCACACCACATGGCTTGGGCAGTGTGTACAGTGAAAGCAGAGTGGATCTGCCACCATCTCCCATCTCGGCAGCAGGAAAGGCTTCTCCCAGGGCTGGCACTTGGTGCCAATATCCAACAAGTCCAGGGTCGCCTCCTGACCCCGTGCTTTAGGCCACAGAGTTGCTCTCACCGTACAGCAGAAATGCAGTTGTCTTTCTAGGGTTTGTGCAGCTCTCCTATCACCTAGGTGTCAACATAGATAAATTTTTACTTTTCATTGTCCTTCAGAACAGCCCATGAAAAAACATGGCAAGTCATGGTTTGGTTATTAAAGATATCAGGTACAGGGAAAATGAACGGTGTGAAAGGTATTGGATAAAATAAAATTTAAAAAGCCAACTTGTAAAGAGCTTAATATAAATATTATAATGAAAGAATAAAAAGTAAGAATGCCATAGGAGAATCTCAGTAGCATAATTCCTACATATAATATTCCATGATAGCAAAATAAAATAATGCCATACAGAAAAGATATGGGAGACTCCACAGGGAGTAGGAATAGAGACTGTAGAAGTATTTAGATGACTTTTCAGAGGAAATTGCAAGAGAAACTGTTGAGAGAGTAGACTCATTTTGTGAAATTATAATCCAATACACCATCTGGGAATGTGCACAGTTCCAGCTGAGCAAGACGTCTTAGTGGTTTGGTGTGATAAATGCTAACTCATTGTAAAATCCCATTTTCCTGATGCTGTTAATTTATTTCTTCTGTTGAGGGTGAAAAATAGACATAAATATACATAGCTTTATGTCTGAAAAAGAGAGTAGTAAGAGTAGAAAGTAAATGAAAATATTTTCAGTACCGTGAATTGCTGAAAATTCACCATTTGTCAGGAAAACTAATTAGTGTCTTAACTACATTGCACTTCATGAACTACATTGATTTAAATGTTGGACACAGAATGCATATTTTCATTTATGTATTTTAAAAGAAGTTGATGTAATTTGCTATGATATGGAATGTCTATAAAATGCCCTTTGCAAAATTGTAATTTTCAATATATTTCTTGTCCATTGTGTATCAGAGGGCCTAAATCAAGTCTTTAAAAACAAATAGGTTAGGTTTAAATTACCAGTAAATGAGAAGTAAGAGGTTTGCAGATCCTGGTTTTCGGATGCACTTCAACCCTAAGTAAGTTACCATTGCCAAGGCAATTCCTTTTTCTCATGGGTTAGCAAAATGGGAAAAGCTCTGACTTTTTGGATAATAAAAGCTTTAGCAATCTAATGTGACTATGTTAGTATGCGCTAATAGTTATGCAGCATGCAATTTATTTTTCATTAGTACACTGTGCACATAATTTCAAATTGTATTGTTTATAATAAAAGAAAATGCTTAGTGATGGTTACAGGTGCTTTGCATTTGGAGCCTCTAAAGAGTGTTGTTAATCTAGATATTTATGTCTTTTTAAACTTGGTTTGTTACATCAGCAAATAATTTTGGGGAAGAACAGCTGCTGGTTTGTCTCCTCGTGCACACCTGAAGCCATCTCAGAACTCAGCTTGAGGCTTGGTCTGTCCCTTGCCAAGAGGTTGTGGGGACTGGGTGTTCTCTCAGTCAGCCCCTGCTGCCCCAGGGCTGTGAGCACCCATGCAGCACGTGGGGAGACTTTGTAATCATCTTCTCCATAAAAAACCATCCTGGTCATACACAAATTCCTTTTAGTGGATGCTTTTATTCATCAATGATATTTTTAGCAAAAGTCTAAACAGAATGGATCCCCTCTCAGTTCTGCCTGTTTTCCTTGTTCCCATGCCCGTTGGGCTCTGTGTCTTACCCATTCTTTCCCTGTTTGTCCCACCCCACTGAGCGCTCCCCAGGGCTCTGAGCTCTGGTGTCCTTCCTGCTGGAGAAGTGCTAGAAGGTTTCCTGATCCTTGGCTTCCGAGCTCACAAAGGTGCAGGCAGTCCCTCTTGCCCCCAGTGCTCTTTGGGGGAGGAGGGGAGGGATATGGGGGTGTTAACTGCGGCCTGCAGGAGATCATGGGAAAAACGGAGCAAGATGCAAAATGGGAAGCTGACTGGCTTAAGGTTGTTAAGTGAGGCAAGCTAGGATTGTAATTGTTTTTAATTACCAGCTGTGAAGCAAGCACACTGAGTTGAGTCTGTGAGTGAAACCTTTATCTCCTCGCCAAATTCTGAGTTAGTACCAAGCCACAGTGATTTTCAAGGGTTGCACTGAATGTTGCTATGGTAGTATCGGTATAGATGAGAATATGGAGAAGAGGAGTAAGGAAAAAAAACCCAACCCTGAAATTTTGGAAGAATCATACAGACAGTTAGGCTTGAATATCTGAAATATGGCATTCCTCTTTTGTTTGATCTTGATTTTTCTTCTAGTGCAACAGGTCCTACTTATCTTCGAAGTTGGTTTTGGAAGGAAAGATGTGGCTTATTTTGTTTGGTTTTTTTTTTTTTTTTTTAAGAGCGGAAAATTAATAAAAAAGTAAAATAAAATTGTATCTATTCTTCTCTTTTTTCTTTGCTTCACTCTTTGGTAGTTTTGTAACGGTCAAATGAGATTAGTTATAAATTTCACTCATCGTTGTTTTTGTTATATTTCCTCCTTGACTGCTTAAGATCTTTGTGAACAAAGACTACAAGGTGCTAGATAATGCACAAATTAAAAAAAACAGTAACAAAAGACCCCCCACCCCTTATTCCTTGCAGTCAAGCAGTCCAGCCCTGTGTCTCACTTGCATCAAACAAGCTCTTAGGATATTACTATTGCTAATAATAGTTTTTGAATTGCCTGCTAATATGTGGAGATGTATAAACACTGGGAGAGCTGAAGGTGACAAATAATAAATAATGTGCCGTCAGAAAATATTTAATTACAGTACAAAATTAAGATAGCAAGCCTTGTGTGCAGGAAGGAGTGGATCAGTAGCAGCAGCTATAATTCATGATAGGTCAAGCCAAATGTGAAGAAAAAGCTTCCATTTGTAAACATTGTCAAGCCCAGAGGGAAGCAATTACTGATGAGAAACAAGTTTCTTTCGTGTCAATCTCATAATGAGAGGGTTTTTTGTTTGTTTTTAAATAAGGGCTGGTATGGCTTTTTTTTCCCCCAGAAATCAACAAAAGGAACATGCAATACAATGTAGATTGAAGAGGAAATTCACCTGTCAGCTTCATGAACAAATTAGTACTCATTAAACAGACTTAGGTCTCTGAATGTGTTTCATGCAAAGGGAAGGCTGGATTTAGTGCATTCTGGGTGCAGCTCTGAGTCAGTACAGCTGCTAGGTGCTATTAAGTGTTACCAGACCACTAAAAGCCTTTAGGAGCCGTGTTGCCACCAAGGCACCCTCTGAGGTATGACTTTGTCCCATTTTCTTTTGCTGTGCACTTGTAGCAGTTTGCCCTTGGCCTGTCCCAGTCTCACATTTTGATCTCTCTGACCATCCCAGCTGCTATGGGTGACTCTTTGGGTGTAATAAAACCCAGCAGCTGTCTGTCCTTACACCTGCTCACAGAGTGAAACCTTGGTGCCTGGTCACTCCTTCCTTGTGCCCCCAAGGGACTTACTCCATGTCACAGTCCTGCCTCAGGGAAGGAGATAGAGTCTGCTAGGCCTGGCTACAGAGACAAGTAAATATTTGCTAAGTGTTTTGGGGAAAAAACACCTGTAGAATTCTGTTTTTTGGTGTGAAAGTGTTTCTAATAGACTTTTATGAGATTAAAGAACAAAAAGCAGTATCTTTTCAAGATATTAGTACTACCTTCTGTCTTTGCCATAATTAGTTATTAGTTTTTATCTCAGTAAAAGACTCTCCACCAGTTCTGCACTTTTATGAACCTCATGTTTATGTATATGTCTTTGTAAAAGAACTACATAAACAAGATAAATTTAGCTGCTGTGGGGCTGTTCTGTGCAGAATTTTCTTTATAATTTTTAACAACATTCTAGAAGGCATTAGGCCCAACTCATGCTCCTTTATGGGAAAGATCAGTTTCAATTTGGACAGCTGATAGGTGAAGGTGTGGATCCAATAAGAAAAATTAACAGGGTATTATTACTAGGAATGTGAAGAATTGTAAGAACAATTTAGTGTGCAATCAGCTGTTTAAAGCCACTTTGTTACCTTGTGACTTCAAGAGGCTAATGACATGCTAGTTAAAATAATAATAAAAAAAAAGTAGCTCCAAGGTAAATCACAAACCAGTATTTCAGAGGAATTGAATAGGAAATGTTGTAAAGATTGAAAATTATGGGCATGTGGCCCTTAATTTATGTGAATTTAAAGGCCATATGGAGAAGAGCCAACACAGAGAAGTCATGCTTCAGAAATCAGTGTAATTCCCTGATGGTCTCTGCGAGTGTATGCAAGGGAAGTCTCTCATTAAAGGCTCTCAAAGATATTAAATTCCCAGGAAGTAAAAGGATGATCCATTGATTGAAAGATAAAACAGAAAAGGTATATTATTAGTTAGCTCAACTGGAGGAGAGAGGGCATCAGTGAAGTCCAGTATGGGTGCAAGCAGCACAACATACTCATACATGATACAGGAAAGAGCTTACATACTGTGGTGATTAATGTTGGATCCAATTCAGCGTAGAGACATCTTAAATGATGCACAAGAGAGGGGAACACATAAAAACCTCAGAAGTAGAAATAGAAATTATTGCAAAAGGAATTGGAAAACAGAGCAGGGAATATCAGCACCAGTTTGTAGGTCAGTGGTGCTCTCACACTGGACCCTTCTTCCCTCTTCATTCATAAAGGTGTGGTAGATCTGAATTAAGTATCTAGAAGGAGGACTGAGGTTATGGAGCAGTTTACATTCTAGAGAATCCCCACCTTAGGACTCTCCAGGCTGGGTAAATGAAATGTGAAGAAATGTATCTTTAAGCTGAGTTTTGTCAGCATTTACCACAGATACTTTTTCTGTATTGAAAATACAATAATTTAACGTGCTTCTTTAAATGAACAAACAAACCCCCATCTCTAAAGAGTTTAGATATGATTTTAAAGTAAATTTTCAGGAGAGTTGTGCAATTATTAAGCAATCTTGCATCAGACTTCTGGATCTTTAGCTGCCATTCTCACAGGATATGCTGCAGTTCTTCTGCTGAGGAACTGCACAAATATAGTGCATATTTTAAGAGTATGAAAACTGATACAAGCACAGACGGTGCTAAATTGGTTTGAGCCTCCAGTAGTGTCTGGAAGTATCAAAAGTCCACTTTGCATCCTACCATTTTGGTAAGATGCCCTGTTTTGCGTGAATTCCTGGCCTTGGATGAAGTGCTGTTTACATTAAAGTTTACCCTTTAATCAGAGATGAGCACAGCAGAAAAATTAAGGAGCTGTTTTTGCTAGAGTTGCTTTTGATGTTGGATTGTGTGGAGCACAGGGCACTGATAGTGAGGAAGGGGAAGCGTGGAGGGTTCTTCTAAGCAAAGGACTTTCAATTTCCTCACCTTTATTATAGTTATGGACAAAACAAATGAAAGCTTGCTCATTTTGTTGTTTCCTGGCTTTGCCTGGACTCTTACAGGAGACTGATGTTTGAGTAGAAGTATACTCTTCTCTTAGTTGCTGTTTCATGTTTGATTTTGTTCCATCAGGATGTTGGTTTAACAACCTGCTCCACTGGCTGCTATCCAGGTAAATGCTTGCATCTAGCAAATAGCAAAGCCATTTTCCCTTTAAGAATTAATATATGGAAGGTTGTGGGGAGACAGATGGAGGAATTCAAATGATTTCATACCATTTAAATACACATGGACAATGGGTGTGGTGTGGAAGATGGAGGGCAAAGGGCAGCCTCATCCAATGGAGGACATTTTGAGGGCTGGCTGTAGACCAGGGCATTCTCAGGCTCAGATGCAGACCTGGTGAAAGTATATCTGGACATAGTGGAAGGAGGTATATAGGCACATCTGGGTTCTACCAGCCTTTTTGATCCTTCCTGCTCCAAAGATAGCTATTTTGTGATGAGGAGAGTGTGAGACCTTTAATATTCACTAGTAAGTCCCAGGCATTTTTGCTTCAGTATCTGCAGTAAAAGCCTTTTAAATCAAAATTCTCCTATTTCAGCATGGTTGGAAATGAAACTTGCTAAAACCTGATGAATAGGCTCTACCAGCTTTCTTTGCTCCATGTTTGATTGATTTGTTTCCTTGCTTGCATAGCCTCTTTAATATCTTGGATACTAATTTCTTTTCTGTGTGTTGACATGCACTCTGCAGCACATCTTCTGGTATTCAGCTATTACACATATGATAAATGAACACCGTAATGTCAGGTATACTGAAAATCAATGCTGTTAATATGCAAACAAATAGCAGACCTGTAACCTATCTAAAGGGAAAGCATCTCAGTAAATACAGGAATCAAAACCTTCATGATTTGGTGTTACCTTGTGAAATTTGCATTCAGAATGATAATTCAGGCTAATGGCTTCATGCTCCCATGGGGCAGCTGAAATAGATTCTGAAATGGCAGAAGAAAAGGGTATAGTAAATAAATGCAATGAGCTGTCAAAGAATATTTCTACATCAAACAAGTCTCTGAACCTTTTTGTGCTTCATAATCTAACCTTTTCTAGCTGCTCTGTTTTTTGCCTGAATCAGATCATGAAATGAAACACATTAGCTACAAAATAAAAGAAATAATAATAAACCCCCCCCATTTATATTGCCACTAAAAGTGTTAGAATATTGTGGAGAAAATTCTGTTAATTTACAGTAGATTGGTAAGGGTAAAACACCCTTTGATTGCAGTTGCTAGGCAACCCTTTTCTGAGCAGATGTAGGTACCATTCCTGTTTGTTTAACACCACCCGTACTGGAGTCTGGCCGCAAAATATGTTATAGCAGCAGCAGGGAATAGCAAAGGAGAACAATTTTAGCACTGTGGTGCTGAAGCATCTTTCTCTTGCATCCTTCATGCATGAATAATACCAATGAGATTGCATGGAGAAGGCTTGGCAGAATGGATAAAATAAGCTTATATTACTATGTTTTTACCTGTTGATCACAGAATGCTTTTTTTTTTTTTTTTTTAAATCATTATTCCCATTCTGCATGTGTGGAAATGGGACACAGAAATGTTAGACTTCCCTATGGAAAGCTGCTGTAACTGCACATTAGGCAGCAACAGGGCTGAAAGCAGACCCCAGGTCTTCTCAGTCCCATACTCAGTGGTCTATGTAGAATTCACATGATATATTTGCCTTCAGAGTAATACACTCCAGCCAGCTATGTAGATTCTGTGGTATTTCTTTTACAGGAAGCATCATTCGTATTCAAGGGATTGTGGCAGTGCTTAGAAGGACAATAAGCAGAGTGTTTCAAGAAATGTGATCTATGCTTCTGTATAAACACTGGTGTAACATATGTTTTTGTCATTTATACTTAACTCCCAGAATGGGCTTACTTATGTTATTTACTTTTACAATTCAAAATTAAGTATATTTTATTCCAGGCAAAGAGTGAGAGAGCAGTCTGTTTGGATATCAATTGAAAATTCATGTTCAGGGTGTTAAAGTGTGGTGGTTTCCTTCCAGAAGACCTCAGACATAGAAGGCCAAATGTATGCAAAGACACTTGTTTCAGAAGATCTTTGCCATTGGGAGTGGTGAAAATAACAGTCTTTTGCTGCTCTGTTGTGTACCATATGTTGTGATGGCTTTTGGCATGGGCATGTGAATGAGGCAAAGACATAAAAGATGAAAAGGGTTCATCATCCCATCCGATTTTTAAACTACAAATAATTAAACTGTAACTTAGAGAATATGAGGTTAAATAACTGCAGTTGGTATTGAGTAAAGGTAATACCTGTGATAGTGTTCAGTTTGTCTTTTTTTGGTTTCACAGGTTGTGAGCAGGCTTTTTGTTCTCATCCCCTGAATGTAGGAGGGAGGATCTGCCTTTTCTTTTGGGGAAGAGACTTTGAAGACAGGAGGATTCCCTTAGCTTAAAAGAAATAATGATCTCTTCAGAAGAAACTAATCTGGGTCTGCTGGTTTGAGCTTAAAGTCTGTGCCACATCGTGTATGCAGCTGTGGCTGCTTCTAGAAAAGCTGGGGTGTCCCAGGAGTGTCACGGGCAGGGCAACCTTAGTTATTCTGAGCAGTGCCTGTTTCCACAGCCTGGAAGGGAACAGGAGGACTGAGTGCTGGGGGAGAGCTAGAGGCAGGAGAACTCCCCAAAGAGTTTTAGCCACAGGTATTCCAGTTCTGTTTTCTCAATTAATCAGTGCATGGCAAACTTTCTTCCCAACTTTGCTGTCATTTGAGCAATTATATGTAATATAGCTGAGGGTCCCCGAGGTGATAAATTTTTTCAGTACCATGCAGACAAGCTATATGGTGATAGCTCTGGGGCTGTGGACAGCCCCATAAACAGGTCTGGGCTGCTGCATTGTGAAAGAACAGGAGAATTCTCAGGACTGAAGTCCAATAGGCAGAGAAAACACACATGCCCAGAATTATTATTTGAGTTTCATAATGTTTATTATAATGCTAGCAGTTTTGTTTGTTTGCTTAGTTTTTAAAAAAAGGTAAACTCTAAAAAAAATTCAGATATTTTGAAGTAGAAAGTTTTTGTTGTGATAGGTATTTTTAATGCTTATACAGGTCCAGAGGAATGGATTTGACCTCTTAAGTAAGTTTACACAATAATACCATCTATATGCTCGGAAGTTAAATGCATGTTCTAAGAAGGAATGAGGTTTCGGTACAGCTGCAGCTTTGACAAAAGAAAATGAAATTTTATAAGGGCGCGCATAAGGGTGAAAGAATGCTGATTATTAGCCTGCCCATCAAGTCGTAATTATGCTTTCCTCAGAACTAACAGTGCCGATGTTTTATAAACATAAATACACAAATATTTATGAAACAGGACGTGCAATGTATTTCTGTTCATAACAATCTTGGCCTCACTGTTTAACCCTTACAAGAGTTCTTCTAGTTTTTGTTGTGTAGCGTAATATCTGTTGTTTGTTTTTTTCCAGTTAATCAGTTCATCAGGTGGGGTTTAAATGTTGTACTAATCACAAACAATGTTAATGAAGACAACTTACATTCCTTTTGCATGTTGTAAATTCTTTCTTTTTCCTCCCCAGAAGAAAGGTAAGAAGGAGCCTCTGAGGTTGGAGAAATTAGTGTGTATTTGAAAAAAATTATTAAAATACACATTTATATTTATGAGCAATCTTTTCTTAAAATTGTCTTTGAATACATTTCAGTCATGAAGCTTAAGGGAATAAGTCCATTATTTCCAAGAGGTCCTTTTAGACCTCGGTTTCTCTCATCCCAACTCTTAAAACCTCAGAAATGAAAAGGTGTAGTGCATCAAGAAAACCATCACCTGTGGAGCGCACTTTGATACAGTTTTGGTATGGTGTAAAAGAAATGTTTGTACTTCAGTTGCTTGGTCTGAATGGCAGTAACTTTCTTTTCAGTTTCATGGAGCAGTGCAGTACTTGGTCTCAAGGTGTATAGTCTCCCTTCCTTTATACGTGTCCTTTACATTAATAATAATGAGTATTACACATGTGGGTTATGATTAGGCTACTTTGAAACAACTTTCAGTAATTTCTTAGATGAACTCTTATTTGGTGTTCTGAGTGTGTTGAAAGGTACAGATGACTTCAACCATGAGAAAAGGAAAGGAATTCTGCAGAAATTGGCTGTTTTCAGTACTTTATTCCAGTTGAGAATTAGATAATATATTAAAAAGACAAATGCTAATACTTCCCAGTCTGTAAAAGTCATTACCATTTGACAACTGTTGGAAGACTTGTATGAAATACGTTAGAGGTCTCAATTCAGTTTGTAGAGCATAGATGTCTTTAAAGTACCACAAAAATCCTAGAAATAATGGTATTTTAGCTCCTTTCTTGTGTTTTGAGCAGATGATTGACTTGTTATGGATGTGGAGAGGGAAGCTGAATAATTTTGCTAAACCAGGCATGTCTTTTGTCCAGTAAGCAGCTAACCTTGTATTCTGGAATTTGAAAGAGAAGTGAAGAAGTGCTGAGGCAGCAGTTGCAATCATCCAGTTTCATACAGAGCAGAGGGAGTGCGACTGTGGTTTAGGAATAAAAGAAGATGATAAGTAAGTTTTGGACGTCAGCTGCTCTGCTAATGTACTGTTTTATGTGACAGGAGTGGGTACAGATATCTCTGTCCCTGAAATTGTTCATTTTTTGTTTCACTGAGTGGAAGTTGTTGAAATCATAACTTTTGTCACTGTCAGCTTATCTTCACTAGCCCTATTCATAATGTAAAATCTCCTCAGTCTGTGATATTTTATGTTTAAAAGATCCGTGGGCATTTTCAAATTGCTTTTCTTCAGTTTTCCATCCATTAAGATAAGGTTTTTTGTAACATCCTGTTTTTTTCACTAGTGGCTGTAATTTTCATGTGCTTTGTTTTAAAGTTCAGCTTGTCCTCTTTGTTTTCCTGGCTCCTGAATTTGTGACTATAAAGCATCTCCTATATAACTTTCTTCTGGTTTTAACTTTTCACTGATTCTGATGCATGATCCTCCTTTTTGTTGGTTGTTCTCATTTGAATCTGTGTATGAAAACACAGTAGGCAGATGCTACAGTCCATCTAGTCATGTGTTTCAACTTGCTATTTATTTCCAGTACCAGGCAATTTGTGTGTTAGCTCTTACTGTTCAATGAGGATTCCTTCTCCTGGAGCTGTGACTCATCTTCTTTTCACTGTGCTGCAATTTCAGGAGATTATGAAAAACAGACAGCAATACATGAATTTCATACACATCCTACTGAATACTGAAAACAGAGGAGGACATGGATAAAAAAATCAGAGTCCTTGATGCAGGCAAAAGGTGAATGTTGGTTATTTGAATATAACATGGACAGTTGCTGTGGTAGACATTGTTCAAAAGATAGAAGGGAAACACAGATTAAAGTGAACAAAATTTTAAAAATCTTTGTTAGGAAAAAAATACTCTTAGTTCACCTAAAGCCTGGTCAGATAATTAGAACACAATTTTACAATTTTAAAATTAGATGGTATACTTGACTGCAGCCAAATTTCAGCATCCAAACTGTCTCATCCTGTGAAGTTACCAGCACGTTTTGGTGTACTTTGTGGTTAAAAATAATTATAATTTCTCTTCCGTAGACCAGCATCAAACTCTGTTTGTTTCTTGTTTCTATAGCTTTAGTCTGCAAACCAGTCAACATCACTGTGAGAGAATGATGCTCTCCACACAGTGTGGTCTTGAGCACACAGTTAATATTCAAAGTTGTGGAACAGTCAGCTAATCATGACACCAGCCTTTCATCCTCATTTTCTAGTGGCAACATTTTAGAAAGCCCCTGGACTCCTGGAATATAAGTGATTTTGGTCATGGGTAAAAATGGCTGATGCTTTTTCTGACTCTTGCCTCTCTTAGCATCAGAAACTCAATGTGGTTTTTTTTGAAAAGCTTTTTGTTTTGCTTAAATTAAAAAAATGTACTAAATATAAAACTATCTTGATTTTCCACCTGTTATCTATTGTTTTTCAGAAGGAATGACAAATATACTCATCCAATAAATGCTGAAGTAAGGATCCAGTGCAGCCAGGACCTAAATTGCTTTTGTGTACTACAGTGGATAAAAATCTAGAAAAGGAATTGAGTATTGATTTTCCTAATCAGTTTTGGTTTTGTATCAACAGACAATGCATACACATGCAGTACCCATACCAGAAAAGCTTCTTTTTAGATATGAACTTTCTTACATAATTACATATATGTGCATCAAATATGCAAAGATCTCAATTATCTCATTTGCAAATATTTTGCATTGAGTCTACATTTATTTTGATATAGAAAACCCTAAAACATTCCCTTAAAGTCATTACCACTCCTGTTACCATCACCAGGCTATAAAATTGTACCTTAGATTTTGCTAAGCCCCTTACTTAAGTAATATTCTTTTGGTTTAAAGCCTGAATCTCAAGTTCTGCTTTTATTTATGTTTGGTTTGCTTTCCTCATGCTGAGTCTGGAGTGTTGTATGCATCTGCAAATGGTCTGAGTTTGCTAATGCAGAGATTTATAGGTATCTTTTTTCCCCTCAACAAAATACCAGAAATTAATGTAAAATGTCTGTTTAGCTGCACTTAAAAGTATTTTCTAAACACCTGTGAAGAAGCTAACCAGAAAGCATGTGTTCTGGTCAGCAGTTAATGTTTCTATATTCCCATAGTATATGGACTTGCTATAACCCAAGCTGTAGTCATGAGTAACCGTGCCTTTGGCGTAAATTCATTTGGAAACCCCTTATTTTGATTTTTTTATTACAATGGGACCTGTCAGCTCTGGTCAGGTTAGATGCTTTGCTGTGCCTAACTGCTGATGGTGGCAACTTAGGCTTTAAACAATTTCAAAACCGCTTCTGCTTGATCTGGAACTTAATGAAAGCTGATGGAAAGTCTACAAGATGAAAATGGTGTATTGAGAACAGTCGGTCAGCAGGTCTTTGCAGAGATAGGCTGGCAGTAGGGCCGTGTGGGTAAAGTTAAAGACAAAGAGAGTCCAGGGACTTCTCTGCCTGAAATCTTCTAAAGATCCCAAGCTAAGAACAAACTTCGAGTTCGAGGAACTTGGGATTTGCCTTTAAGTTTTGCAACACAAGCTTATCTTTAATTTTTTATAGCTCTTCATTGTACTATGCACATGAGATAAAGCGAGATACTTGCAGCTGGGTATGATTAGCATATATTTATGCTGCTAATTTAACATTATGCAAATTGTATTCTCTCCTGGTTAGCTCACTGAGCACTGGATGTGAGGTGTCTCTCACCAGAGTGAGTCCTCCTTTTGTAATTGTTTCGTGCTTTTTCACTTGCAGAAATTAAATTGCTCTATCTTGTCACACTTTTTACCCTGTTTCTTTTAATATTGAAATTACATGGAAAGAAAATTTCTAAATGAGAAACACAAGCCAGACTGGTAATTATTTGAAAAAAAATTCTGTGAAGGGTTCAGATTTATTGCCTCCCCGCAAAGGCTCAGGGGCTTTGATTTTTGGGCCAGAAAGACTTGCAAGAAATTTTTTGTTTACAATGGGCTGAGGATAGTGGGGGGCTTATTTTGATCTCATATGTGTGTGAATCAAGAAAACTTTGAAGTTTGTCTGGGATTAAAACCAGTGTGACTCTGAAGACATTCAAACTCCTGTTGTTTCTGTAAGAGATGTGTGAGGAGCATATGCTTGTGCTGCTGGACCTGTGACCTGAGTGGCCATGGCTGGTGCCAGAACCACTTCCCACAGATCGCTGCCTCTCCCTTGCCTTTTCCTTTTCAGCATGTGATTATGTACGCATCCTCTTACCAAATGTCTGAAAGGAGCTGAAGCACTGCTGACATTTTCCTTTCCTTCTATTCTAAATGGGCAAACAGTGGCCTTAGTGGAGTGGCTTGTTATGAATTAATGGAGCCATGAGAGCTCCCATTATAGCCCTGCTCACAACTCAACCAGCACAACGGACAAAATCATAGGTTTCCCTGATGGATTGTGCAGCTCTGCACTCACAAAAAGTCTGGGAATCTAAGGGATGGCAGTGCTTTGCGGGGGTAAAAAAAGCACTTTGCAGTTGTTAGCACAAAACAAAATAACAATCCCTTGTATTTAATAGAAAAAAGCCTGGGAGAAAATGGCCCCATGCTGAGCCCAGCTGTGATTTTGGTGGGGGGAGGTTAGTGCGGGAGAGCAGGCACTGTTTTTCTGCCAAGACCTTGACTGTGGGAGTTTCTCCATCTTCCCAGCTTTTTTTGGTCAGAAATGAAGACCAGCAGGGGATTCTGTGAAGTCTGCATGGCTATGTTGCAGGGGCTTTCTCAGCGAGAGATGTTTTTGTTGGGAGTGGTTTTACTTCAGTTAATGTAGTTGAGCTGACCTTTTACTGCTGTTTTGTCAACAGGTGGTACCCAGACATAGGCTATCCATGGTTTTCTTGGTTGGGAGAGCTATTTTTTACCCTTTAGTGACAGCATGGCAATAGTGGTTCACTTTGTGTGATCAGCTTGTGAGAGTGGAGGGCCACGACCATGAGGAATACTGGCATGTGGCCTTTGGTTTTGAGTAACATCCTCATGGTCAAAGGTAGCTGTAATAAACTATGCAGTGTGAGTGTCTTCACCTGTGGCAGGGATTTTAATGTGTAACTCTAAACACCAGGAACATCACTGCTCTCAGGAGGAATTTAGGAGATGTATCTTAGCTGCTGCTGTCATTGCTTTTAAGCTACTGTAGGTTTGCCTGGTCATAACATTTTACTTTTTCAACCAGATTTCATTGGATCAGGCCAGTTTCCTTGACCTGAATGTATTATTCCTATGCTTTCTATGTTAATGAAATTAATTGAGTAGAGTGTCAACAGTGGCATTTTTGTCTGTGTGTGTGAGGCAAACACCTGTGAAGTCAGACTTTGCACATCCTGTGAGCAAGTGTGACATGACAGGGAGGCAACAGTTGTGGACAGAGCCCACTGTTTGGGTAAGCACTCTGGAACCCTGGGAGATGAAAGGCAGTGCATAAATGTAAAATATTATAATTAGTGAGCAGGATCATTGCCAAAAACCTCTTTTTGTTCTCGTTTGCAGGAATGTGTGCTGCTCTCTTAATTTAAAAAGTAATTCAGATAGCTTCATGAAGGCTTACTGGCTCAGTGAGGGAGAACCTGAGCTAAGGGGGATGTTAGAAGCACCTTTTGTTCATTCTTATGAAAAATCCAAATGTGGGGGAAACGTTGTCTTGTAATAGACAGGTGGCCTTACAAGGTTTTTTCCTATATTTACTGTGCCCACTTTGCTAAATTCACTTTTGTGGTGTGGTGTGCCCTCATGCAAAGATCCCCCAACTAACTTGAAATGCTCAAATGTTTTAAAGATCATTGTTTTTATGTTTGTAAACCATAAAACTGGAGTCTGTGCAGCTAGCTGACAATCTAAAATGGAAGTAGTTCAACCCTTGCAGAGAAGGAGGAGTGAGCTGTGCGTGCTAAAGTCAACCTGAAGTATGAAAGTGTCATGAGATGTGCATAAGAAATGCCGACTGAAATAACTTCCCCCAAATCTTGGGTTAATTTAATTCTTAGTTTTGGCTTATTTTGTAATTTCGTAGTGGTTTTTGATCTGTTAATGCTGATGAACCTTTGTTGTTTCTGACTTTTACTTTGTTTTACTCTGTAGAAGCTCAGGTATTAGGAAAAATGCGCGTCTTTGGGACAAAGACAAAATCAAGTGCCTTATACTGGTACAGGAGTATTTTTAACTTCCCTATTTTTGTATATCATCATCTTCAGTGTGGGTTTGGCTGGAAAAACTGACCCAAGAACTCTGTCTGCTCCTGGCTTCTCCTCTCTGTTCAGCAAGAAATGCTTACAGGTGACAAAGCACTTATCTTATCAATCCTTATTCAGGGGCTATACTTCTTTGACTTTAAAGGTGACATTCAAGGAAGGTGATGTTGGTATCCTTCTTCTCCTACCACTCCAGCACCCACAGTTTGTCTGAGGAGGAGCACTTTTGCTAATCTTTTGGTAGCTTCACTTGATATAATTACCTGTAGCCAAATTCTGGTCATAATTAATGTACTATACAGATATTTGGCCATAGACGTGGGAAGGATAATAAGGCTGTGGAGACAGCACTTTTACAGGTTGCATTATTTTTCTATCTTTAGTACTAAATGGGCAAGGTGAAATGTGTCGAATTCTTCTTGCATTTAAAGCATCTAAGTCCAACTTCCTAGTTTTAGCTTCTCTTTTGTGGACATGAGACCAAAAGAGGACTCAGGAGGGAAAAAAGATAATAAAATGGCATTGCACCTTTCTTTCAATGTTATCTAAACTACACCAAGGTCAGCAGGCCAGAACAGCTGGTATTACTATACCTTTCCTGGCATTATGAAATGTTTTGCACACTGTTCATGTACCATCTGTTTAGTTGTTCAGTGATACAATGACCAAAGTGAAAAGTAAAGACATTTGCCAGCATTGCACATAATAGACTGCTGGAAATTCAGAGCAATTCCTAGTTGCCTGCTTTGAGTAAATCCCTTGTTTATTCTGGTATATAGCTCACTTGGACAGTTACTGCCAGCCTTTTGGAAGATTGCATGCCCAGGTTTTTCAGGTGCTGAATGCTCAGCACATGTATATAAAACATGTTGTATATCTGGCACTGGCTTGCACGAGGGCCAGGTTTTTAAAGGTCCTTGGACTTCACACAAGTATTGTGCTAAGGCTGCATTCCCAAAAAACTGAATATCAACAAGAACTCATATTTTGAAAAAACTGACTGCTTGGAAGGAATTATTTTGTCATCTAAAATAAAATGAAGCAAGAATTTTCTTCCTGGCAGTGGCTGCAGAGGATGGGAAAACTCTGGCCAGGGAGGGTAGTGACAGATAACTGTGTTTCTCTTGGTTGCTACTTTAAAGTGTGAGCACTCAGAGAAAGCCTAAATCTTTTCAGGAGCAATGACCTCCCGAAGTGAACTCTTACATGTAGACCAAAGCACTAGTGGAAGATGTCTGCTCATGTCTGGGTGGTTGGAATTAGATGATCTATAAGGTCCCTTCCAACCAACCATTCTAGGATTCTGTGATTTAAGATAATAAATGGTAGTATTTCTGTGATGAATAAAATATTTCCTTTCTGATAACAGCAATTTCACAAACTCTAGAAACAAAAATTGTAATGTATTTAAAGTAGTTTTGTGTTTCTTTGGACAAGTCAAGGGTAACTTTTTAATGACTTGTAATACAGGTAAGTGTATGCTGGAGGTACTATAAAAGTCCCGGTTTGCTAATGAAACTGATAAACTTTGATAATTGATGCCAATAATTTATTTTTCTGTTTTATACTGAGATTAGCACTTGCAGACAGAGAGTTAAAGTTCATCATTTATGAGTGCCAGAGGCACTGGTGGGCTGTGTTTACAAGCCTTTTAATGACTCTGGTAGGTGATGCCACATGAATATTCATTTTAACGGCATATATTGGTAGGCAAAAAATTGCAACTTGCACAATATAGCTGTCTCTTAAAAATTAAATGAACATATGGTAAATGATAGGCATTTTAAAGAAGCTTCAAATAGTTTCATTACAGTTAGCTGGCAGTGATGGAATTGAAGAGTAATAAGGAGGAAAAGAAAAGCTTTCCTTCTGTGGGCAAACTGAAACCGTGGATACATTGGTATCACAGGTATAGAATAAGTGAGAAGGGAGGGCTCATACCATCTGAAATTGCTGACAAATGTTAAAATCAGTCCTGTATCATGTGCAAAGGCTTTAATCATGTTGCTGACTACATCTCTTTTTGTGCAAGGGGACACATCTTGCCTTTGAGGACATTTACCTGGCTAGAAAAGGCTTGTTTCCAATTGTTATGCAGAGCCAGGTGCCATCCCATTGCCATGGACTGCGAGCTCGTGATAAGAGCTAATTGAGTCACAATTTCTTATTTGCATCGCATTTTTGATTCCTGGAAATCAATGAGTAACCTGAACGTCATGACATTGTAGAGGTCAGTGTGTGCACACATGCCAGCAACCACAGAATTTGATTAGCTGAAATGGTGACAGGGTTTTTGTAAATTTTTTAGCTTTGATATGAAACAGAGTCGGACAAGGTAGGTCTGGCTGAGAAGTGTTTGCTTATAATCTTTTTTTCTCTCTCATAAAACTGCCGGCAGTCTACTCAGGTGCCTTTAAAGCTTGTACTGCTGACATCAGTTGGAGTTTCTGCAGAAGTGATATGATGCTGAGGAAGCAAGTTTAATTATTTCTGACATTGGTCCTATGCTGGTTGAAGAATGTAGGATTTTCAGGGCAAGCCTGGGGAAAGAAGATGGCCACTGAGGAAGATGCTCTTATACCAAAAACATGTTGGCTGAAAGCCCGAGGAATAACTTTTTGTTCCTCCAGAAAGCAGCTGTTGTTTCATACTAAGCAGGATTTCTAATTGTAATTAATCTAGGTTTTCACATTCTGCAAAGCAATGTGAGGTATTCTGTATAAATAATGACCACTCTGAAAAGACAGCCATTCTGCATAAGCTTAAAATCTAGAAGTGTGTGTCGCTGTTGTACCGGGGACAGCGAGAATAATGACACAGAGTTCGGGTCCAGGAGAATGGAATTATTTAATTAATTACAAACTCATTTATATAACTTGGTTCGCTAGAATGGCATGAGATTATTGGTGCCTTGACCATCCACCTCCCAGAGTGATTGGCTAGTCCTTACGACACCTATTTCAAAATATTTTCTTCAGTCAATACCATAACAAGACTGCATGTGCGAGCTAAGGAATTGGTTTACAAAAACCTCAAACTCTTTTCAGCTAGCCTGGGTGAGAAAGCCAGACTTTCACGAAATGCTGCAGAAAGCTGGAAAATTTCTCTGCTTCTAGTTTTTCAGCATCCACAAGTGTGAATTAAATATAATGCACTGTACATACATCATCATAAATGGTCTTGATACCCCAGAAAAGGTTTCTCTACACAGTCATTTTCATTAACAAGTTGCATGTGAGAAAGGTCAGTAATCCTTGCTCCCACAGTGTCTCTAAATTGTCCATTAAAATGCGTGTTAACAGGGACATGTTTTTTGAGAGGGAAAGGCCACTTGTTTATGAAATATCAAATTGAATGGAATGAGGTGGTGTCAGGAGGCAATGATGAGAGACAAAGAAAAAGAATTGACAGAAGAGAATGAAATGATACAGAGAATATGGAAATAAGTAGAAGGCAGAAGTCTGTGTGGAAATGGAAAGTGATCAAGATGTCTACAATTAATTCAGGCTAGGTGACACTGGGAAAAGGAGGCTTCAGAAATCTGCTACTGGCTTTTTGTTTATGATTTCTTTAACCATGTGCAGTAGAAGCAAAATATTGCCAAATATAAGAAAGACTGAGGAAAAAGTAAATCAAGGGGAAGGAAGGAAGGACAGATGGACGGACAGATGGACCACTCTGGAAGTGGGTACATCTGTGTCTTAAACAACAAAAATCCCGCTCTTCCTGACTCCACTTCCCTGCCACCTGCAAGCAAATGAAATATATACTAAGACGTCTAGTTATATGAAAATTGGTTCAGAAAGAGCAGCTAGAGTAAAATCTAAAATGAAGGCAGGAAAATAAGAATCATAAATAACAGGAAGTCATGACAGAGGCATAGTCTTTTCCAACCTTAATGACTCTATTATTTTATGAGATGTGGTAATAGTATGTAAAAATAAATGTCTCTGTAGAGTTGCCAAAAACCCCAGCTAGTAATTATCTGAGACATCCTGTGTGGGATGGGTTTGTAAGTTCCAGGCCTTACAGCAGTGCTGTAGCCTCAGGAGTGCTGGACTTCAGGTCAAATAAGCTCAGGCAAAGCACATTGCATGCCTGTGGGCAGTAGAAACTAGGGGTCACAAAGCCTCACCAAGAATCAGCAACTCTGTAGATACACATGTGCATGGTGAGTGTTTAACATGTGCCAAGATATCCTTTGTAATAGAACACTGGTAACGTCATACTGCAGGGCAGTAATGATGGGCAGCACTGTAGAATTTTGTTTGTTATTGTTTTGTTTTGCAAGAAGGTTGGATGTAGACGTATACTTGAATGTCTTAGGACCTGGAAGATTCCTTAGCCTGTGAAACCACATCATGAAAAGCTGTTTTCCCTTCCAGGCAGGGCAGATCTGGCTTCAGACATCTCAGAACCTCATCTTGGTTTGGTCTCTTTGCTACTTCTGTCTCCTTCTACTCTGTCTCCTACAATGCGTGTGTTACGCTATATCCTGGTGGGCAGTTAAACCACGTACATTAAACATTCATGGGACGTTGCCTGTTTGTCAGATGTTTTAATCTGTGAACCAAATCCGTGGTCTTACAGTTAGCTTGCAAGAGTAGGTGGTCATAGGGGTTTCTTTACATGGGCTGATTGGGTGGGGTTTTTTTCCTTAGTTTTGCAGATGCTGTTGTATCATATAATGCTGCTTGTCTTTAAAAATCAAGCAGTATTTTAAGAAAAGAAAGGAAAAGAACTTTCCAGAAGATTTTGATTTAAAAATACTTCAAGAACCCGAAACTATTTGCCATTTCATATGGAGCAATGCTTATGTTGAGCAATATTCAAGAAAAGGGGAGGGGAAGAATAAAATGCTTTCAAACAAATGACTAATGTGCACAGTAGGACAAGTCTTCTTGTATCTTAGGCATTTTCACTTGTTACATTAATATGACTAGGAGTTACACATTTATTTACCACTTAAAACTTTCCTCTTTAGGGAATGAAAGATTTCCATATTAGCACAGCAGAAATTTCCTCAAAACTGTTATGATTTTACTTACTAATTAGGAAAATCTTTTTGATCCTATGGAATGAAGAGAGACCAGGAGGTTTTCCATCTAGCTAACTAGCTATTATGCAACATGTGTGTTGACAAAATATAAATAGTCTTTATATATCTCTTGTAATTTATGGATTTGATACACAAATATGAGTGTTTTTACCTTCTGATCTATTACCTTATGTGCACGTAGCAAAGAATGTCTCATGTTTCCTTGAATTCTGCATGTCCATAAAGTAGAGTTGCCTTTTTAGTAGAGCTACTGATTTTCATCAGTTCTTCATAACAAAAATACAAAATAATCTTCCAATTCTGATTTTCTTTTTAATAAGGAATACTGATCTTTCCAATTATTTTTAAAATTTTTTAAAAATTAATTTTGAACAAGCAGGGTTTTCCCTATTCTGAACAGTAAAAACCCAAAATCTGAAAATTCATTTAATAGGAGGCATTCTCACCCTGGTAGGAATGTATGATAAAATGATGTTACAAAAGTGTTTGTAAGAAGATGTAAAATTATATCGATAAATAGAATATCATGGTAACTAAGAGTAACTATTTATTTTATAGTTTCTACTTTGTTGGAACAGTAGCATTAGTTATTTTTATTCACTGCATAATGAAAAGCCCACTCCCTAAGACAGAAATTCTTTTGAAGTTGCTACATGTGTTAAAGAAGATGTTGCAGCAGTGAACCTCTGCAGATCTGAGACTGTTAGTGCCACATGGATCATCCTGAACTCTCCCAGGGGATGCCCAGCTCCAGCATGAAAACAGGGTCCCTGCCCTTGCATGTGCTCAGCTGAAGAGTTTCATCACAAAACCAAAGCCCTTCAGAGTCAGTTCTGGTTGCTTTGAAGGCACATGGAGAATCCTTCCGTCCCTGTTACCCTGTGGCCCTGGCGAGAAAGAGAGGGAAGGTGGTGTCTTGGGACTACTCCCTTGCCCTTTGCTTCTTCCAGGTCTCTGCTGCTCAGCACTTTCCCATGGTACCTCCAGAGGTCCTACTTTACTGGTAAAGAGGGTCAGCAGTGTTATTTTCTGTAAGCTTTGCAGTATTTGTTTTTTTTTTTTTAATGAGTAAATAATATATAGCATCACTACCAGTGTTGTTCTAGCTTTTGTTGATCTCTGTATCTGATCTTCACAAGGCTCTGGGACATTTTGTGGGGAGGCAGAGAATGACACAAAAATTTTCTAGCAGTAGATGATAAGGGGGTGAGCAAACTCTGTAGCATGAAGCCATCTCTAGCTTCTCTCTTGTGGTGGAACAATAGATCTGTTAAGGAGACTTTTGGAAGACTAGGAAGCTGGAATGGATTTAAATTATTTATTTTCTTTGAACTGAGGTACGTAGTTTTTGATGGTTTATGCAATAATGAACAAAATTTTAGTATGTTGCAGGTTGTTGTCTGACACTTTCCCAGGATAGAGTGCATGTCAGGCCTTTTATACCATAAGCATTTAGGAATAGCAGCGTTTGAAAATAGACCTGTCTATCCTTCTACCTTCACAGAAGTATTTCCTGCTTAAAGCAAGCATATCAAAGGATAGTTAGTGCAACAGAAAAGAGAGGAAGTACTTCAGTGTTACCTGGTCAAGTACTATGGTTTTGTGTTGGTCTTCTTTGAAAAAGTTTCATTTGGTGAAATTTGGAGGAGAAAGTGCAGTGGGCAGTGAGTTGAGTGCTTTGCAGGGTGCCTCACTCAGCAGAGGGAAGAGGGCACCTGGGCTGCCTCACAAAGCTGGAGGAGACAGGTGCTGACCTGACCTTTGGTGTTCCTTCTCAGTGTTCTGAGAAGGTTTGTTTCTGATTTTCCTGGTGTGCTTCTAGGAAGACTCGAGAATGCACTTTGCATTGTCTCCGTAAGAGAAACCCTGTGCCTCTCTCCCCTCTCAGTGATATTATGCTACCTCATTTTTAGCAGCTTCCTAAAGCAAAGATTTAGCCTCATCCTGAGGTGCCAAAGATCCATTCTGCTCTGTGACTTCTGTAAGACACAGAGTTGGTCAAACATTTTGAGTGACCGAAACAATGTTCTTGTGCTGCAACAACACAGTGAGTCAAACTCTGTGTGGAAACTCTAATTCTCTCCCTTCCACTGGAGAGTTCATGTGGTTTTGAAAGTGCCTGCTCAGAGACCAACATGACAGGTCCAAATCTCATAAACCAGTGATGGTCTCTTTCACAAGATATTTGTAATTTTGTGGTAATTTTTCATTACATATTTTTTCTAATCAGGTTTCAGAAACAAAAGAATTTGAATCTGCAAGCCTTTACTCATTTATTCAATCCTGTTCATTTAAGCTGATTTTCCCCTATTCCAACTCTATTAAAGATAAAATTGAAAAGATGTTTTTGGCTACTGTTCATAAATGTACAACAATCTACAATGTTTCTTACTGAATATAATTTGAATTCAAAATGCCTAAAAGATTAGTATTGGAGTCATGTAATCTTATCTCAAATATCCCTTTCTTTAATGCAGCAGCTGATTTCAACTTTTCTAATACTTAGCCCTTTTGCCTTGTAAATAATGCATATGTGCTATGCCACTATTAAGTATTCAGTCTGTTGTCTTCTATTTTTCTAATTTATATGGTGTTCCTGATGTGAAACGAAGAAGATTCTGGACATATTCCCCCAGGACAGGAAAACTGTTAGTAGAATTCAATACTGTCTCCTACAGAAATTTGAATATAATTTGAATGCATTAAAATTAATCTTAAAAGGCAGCTTCCTTTGCAGCAAGGTATCAATAGGCATTTGCAACAAGTTAAGGAAGTAGTTTTATGTCCTAGCAGTTTGCTGTAAGCTTTCAACAGTCATGAAAAAAACTCAGAAAATGACTTTCAGGAGTCATTTTGCAGTGTATTAGAATATCAATATAGCTCAAGTTTTACTTGGTGAAAATACAATTCTTGGTACCACTTTGCAAGCAAATGCACTGTGTCCAGTGCTACAGCATATACTGAAAAATGCCTTCCTGGAGACTACGAGGAGACAGCTTCAGCTTGGGCTGATTTCCAATGCGCTACTGTGGCTGAAAGTTCACCACATCACCTCTGCTGGCTCCTCTGTTTTCCAAAGGGATGAACTGAGGGGCACTGTGCATCCCACGGTTGTGTATGGTGTTCCAGAGGTAGTTTTCTCAAAACTGTAAAATTTTTGAAGTAAGGAAATCCTCCCTTGAGACTCAGGCTGGCATACCATATATGCGCAAGTAAATCTTATGCAGCCTTTTCAAAGGCAATGCAAATTGTGAGTAAAAGTTACCTATCTCTGTGAAGATTGATAGAGCAGGCATCAAAGCTTGATCTGTAAAAATGCTAATAAAAATGGAAGGTAAGTCAAGCTGCTTTATACACTAACAAAAAAAAAAGGGAAATAGACCTGTATGAATCCCTAAACTGCTCTAGATGTAGTGATACAAAATGGTAAAGCCATGGAAATGGAGCAACATATGTGAGACAAGGCTGTGTATAATAGCAGTTTCCTGAATAAAACAGCAATAATGCCAGATTCTTATGGGCCATTATTCACAACCTGGAAGATAACCTTCTAAATATTTTTAGTTTACAGCATACAAATAAATCATAGAGTAAAATAATTCTATGTCAGACCATATGCTATCAAAATATTTTACTGTGTAAGGGGCCTCAGAGATCCTGTATCACTCAATCGTTTTGTAAATACGGGTTTTCACTGAATATGAAACTTACACACGGTAAAGGCAAGTAATATGAATAGTACCGAAGTGACACATCCTCCAGTAGTAAATAATCCAGATAACTGAATTTATATACTCAGGGATACTTAGTGGGCACATTTCAAGTTGTATCGAGCAGTTACATTCATAGCAGTGTAGTATATCTCTTATTAGAGGTGGACTTTGACTCAGTTTCTACCAGTTGCAATTTTAAGTTGAACAGTGACTGCTTTTAAACTCAGCTAATTAATTATTAGCTTAATACTTGGCAGTCTTGTTGCTTTGCAACAGGGTCTAAATCCAAATTATTTATGATGGTAGTTCAGGCACTACCAGGGATCAGTTTTCATGAGCTCTGAGTTACTCGGGTTTGTGGATCAGCACACACTCAGTCATCTACTCAGTAAAAAGAAGGGAAAGCAGAGGAGTGACAAGGAAATAACTGTGTGCAGGAATGCAGCTCCCACCATGGTGCAGCAGCAGCAGAGATTGTATCAGACACAACCCCCCCCTCCACCAGCATCTATATTTTTTAGAGGCAAAATCCTATTTTACAATCACAATTACTTTCAGTAGGAGCGTGAATGTGTATGAATCCCTGTGTTGGACCAGGAGTCCCACTTGCCATGCAATCTCAGTCTCAGTTTAGGCTCTTTAATTGGGACTTCCACACAGAAATCAGAGCCTCTGTGTTAGATACCTTCTCATTTTACTGACTTACGGTATCAGGAAACCCAAACATCTAATTTAGTGCCATAACATTAGGTACTAAACCTCTCCTTCCTGTATATAGCCAAAGACCCAAGCAGATGATCTACACATACAGTGCCATGTCTTGATTCTGCCATAATTTAATAAAATAGGTGTATTTAGAATTAAGTGATGGCAAAGTTTGGCCCATCATTTATGCAGTATTGTTATGAGTAACGTAAGGTGGGAATTAACAAAAGCCTGTCCTATAGGGGAATGCTGGTTTTTGTGTTAAAGATGCTGGGAGGAGGCAGCTGGAAGGCTGTGGGAGGACACACAGGCTGCTTGCAGCTGGTGTGAGGGGGTGATCTGGTGTGCATTCATTGCCCCTTGGTTTTGTCACAACCAGTATCTTGTTCAAATAGGTTTTCAAAGAAAACCAGAAAATGGTTTATCTTAAGCTCCAATGTTTCTAACCTCTGAAACTCTCCTTTCTTTTTCATCACCTCCCTTCAGAGGTGAGCTATAATTAAGCTAAAATAACGAAGCTACTTCAGGTTTTATCTTTGCTGGTGTCTCACTGCACCTGAGAGGTTAAAGCATTGATTTTACCAAGGAAACACACATATGGAAAATTTGGGTTTCCTTTTGACATATATTTACTTAGATCCTGGATGAACATATCAGTATTATACACTGCAGTCTAGGTCCAACCGTAGTAATTGGTAAGTCTTCTGGAATTGCATGACTATATAATGAATTTTTATTAGACTTAATGAAAAAAATTGAGGGAAATTTAATGTATAGATATGTATCCAGAATTTTATTAAAAATCTAAATGCATTGTGAAGTAGTGAAAGATAAAAATGTATACCAAAAAACATATTGCAATATTTTGTTTTGGTTAATTAGTGTCAAATTCATGCAATTGGTAATTCTGGCTTTTTCTTTTTTAATTGAGCTGATTGTGGGTGGGCTAAGTTACTCTTCAGACATGAGTACCTGTCCAGGAGAGCTCTGGGGGGCATTTCTATATCAAGTCTCTCAGCTGCATTCTTAAATTCAGGTGAAGATGCATCTGTCTTTTGTCTTGTCTTTTAGGCTTGTACAAGCCTTACTGCAAGTAAATGTGTTAAAATACAGTGAAAGAGGAGGAATGAAACTGATTTTTATCCACAGGCTGTAGTCACATGTCACAGATCAAGGTTATAAGAGATTATAGGCTGCAATATGGCAGGGAGCATATGCTGCTGACTGCTCTGGCTGGGGAAAACAATCAGGCTTGGTCCTTCAGTCTGTCTCAAAGATGAATTCTTTATGTCATTGTGCTCACATGTTGTGCTTTTTAGATCAGGGACATCATTTTAACATAAACCCTTAGATTAAACGGAAAACTTAGGCGTGGTGCAATCAATATTTACATAATCTAGGTTTTATATTTCAAATTAAGAAATGTAAGATGGATGTGACCAAAGAGCAGCTTTAGGCAGTCTTGCCATCTGAGCACCCCTCAGCCCTATGTCTGTTTGGCTGCAAAATAGTTGTCACAGAGGATGGTTGCATCCAATGAGCCCCTGCCCTGGGCTCCTCCTGGACTGGAGAATGAAAATAGATTCCTGTTTGGGCCAGGCACAGTTTGGTTTCTGCACCCAACCAAGTATGTAGCAGACACAGAACATTCCAGTCATATATCCTGTTCCTGCTATCCACCTCCAGGTATCCTTTCCCAAGACCAAGGAGCGGAATAGAAAATATATTGATTTCTTATTCTTGCTCTGTAAAAGAAATAAAGCCCAGCAGCATAACAGGCCTCAGCTGTCTGAAGCTACTGCACACATCTTCACATTTTATTTTTGCAAACAAAAAAAATTCTAAAAATAAAAATCCATGTTATTTTGAAGCATTAAAAAAGCTTATTCCTTCACCTTTTTAAATAAAGCATAAAATAAACCAAAAAGAGACTCCAAATTGAAATGCCCTGCTGCTTTTAGAGAATTCATATCAAAATCTCTTTGAGCATAATGAGTTAGTAGAGCATGGAGCTGTTTAAACTTAAGGTGTGGATACAGATGTCTTAAATCACAGAAACTAAAGACAGAGCAGACTTTACAGTATTTAAACTTCTGCATGTAAAATTATGCCATTGCTGCTTGTAAATATGCTAAAAGCCTCCTGTAGTGTCTTGTAAATATGCTAAGAATCCCCTGTAGTTAATTCTCCCACTATTGTTATAAATGAGAGCAAAGAAAATGTATTTCTTACTTTATAGCCTCATTTCCCAGGTGTAAATCTGCTGTTTTGTTTGGCATTAGCAGCTCTGTTCCTTGACTGACAGGTTTCAAAGTTTGCCATAATTGTGAGCTGTGCTCGCATTCACTGTGCTTTAGAGTCAGCAGGGAATCGTACTATGTGCTATTTTTCTCAAAGAAAGGGCATTACAGTGGCAATATCTAACAAGTCCTCAAAGCACCCCACCTTCTCTTGGTATCTTTCAAATTCCTGTAATAGCACAGTTTCCTTTCCATTACAACATCATAGTCCGAGCTGCTATAGTTATAATTGTCTTAGAACTCCCATTTTAAACCCGAGCTTCTAGGTGTTATGGAAAGAACTGGTGTAAGTAGGCCTGACAGACTGTCTATCAAATGCTATTCTGTGCTTGCTTCCTAATATTCATTCCAGGAGCAAGACAGTATAGGTAGAAAAAGAAAAAAATTCCAGGAGAACCTAGTTAGCAACAGTGAAAGAGGGGCTGACATACAAGTGCTGCACTGGAAAAAAGATGCCAGGGCTATCCACGGCCAGCCAAAGCATCAGTCATCAGCAAAAGTCATGTGAAGTGTTTGCATGGTACGAAGTCCAAGCAGTGCCATGAGGGGCTGCTCACAGCACAAGGTGCTTTTCTTCAGGGTCTGCTTTTCTGCAGGGGTCCGCTCTTGTCCAGTCCAGGGTCCTCTCCTGGGTGCAGCCGCCTCGTGGACCTGGGCAGGCCCTGCTCAGGATATCCTGATGTTACATGGGCTCTTCTGGGGAAGGGTCAGAACAAACATCATGAGCCCTGAGCCAGGTCCTCAGTTTGCAAGGTGAGATCTGTGCCCCAGCAGCACAGACCACAGACCTTTCTGGTCTCTCCCAGCAGGGACAGGTTCACAGAAGGGCAGGTCCACAGCGATGAAATTGGTTTTGAACTTCGTATTTCACTGAGATTTGGGAGGGAGGCAGAAGTGTTTAGGGTCAGTTTGGGGATCAGGGAAAATAAGAAAATATTGTATTTTCATTGAGCAAATCTGATTTTCCCATTGATTGCAGAGGCCAGCTGTAAGGTACATCATTCAAATACTAATTCAAAAGTCATTGATGATGTACTAAAACTGGAATACCCCTATCGAGTAATGTACTGTGGTCAGTAGAATTTATCTGAAGTGGTGCCACCTTAATGAAGAAGGACATTGTTTGATCATATCTCTATTTAGTCTTTAATAATCCTACTTTTCCTCTTTAAAGAACTGCTGCAACTGTTGAAATGCAGTTTCTGATATTTTCCTGACTGCCATCTGTTTCACTGTATGGCAGAAAATTTATTATTTTGGTTGGCCAAAAGTTATTATTTTGTTGTGTTGTTTGGTCAATGTAAGATCCTAAGTCTTTGGACAGACCATAGTACTACCATCCTGTAGGTTCTTCCAAAATGGGATCATATTTATCTTATTATGTTCTCTAATGTAAATAGCATACTTTGCATGACTATTTAAATACCCTCTTTCTGCTATTTATTATTTTATGTGCTGTTTTTCTGCTTTCAGCACGACCCAATATAATTGCCATTAGGTACTTTCAGGTGAAGAATGATTTACTCACCAGACAAAAAAAAACTGTATTGGGCATAAATAACTTCTGAGGGTGTCCCAACATTCTTGTATTTATTACATGTTCAAGGGAGAGTGCTACCTAGTTTGAGAGCAATTATTTGCAGAAAATAGATTGCAAAAAGTGCAGCATGTGTCTAGAGAGTTTTCAAAAACACAGTTGTATTTGTGGTGCAAGGAACAAAGCGCTGTGAAATACGTGGTAAAACATAATGCCCAGTGATTTTTACATACCAAAGGTGCTAACACATACTAAAAGACATATGGGCTAACAAAGACCTGAATGTTAAAGGTCTGTTTAAAAGCTGAATTAAATTCTGAATAGACTGGAAATACTCAGAAATATGTTTTAAGGGTTGAACACATGAGACATTATGTCTTTCTGCTTCCTTTTTATGTCAGATAGGGCTTTTTTTTCACTGTATTGGTTGTACTGCTATAATGAGGTGTCCATAGAAATGTGCTAAGTTTATTTAAGTTCTATAACTGATTACCCATAACTTATTGCAGTACATTATTTCACCATGGGTTAGGCTGGTTATTGTCTAACATTCTCCACTCATATTTTTTCCTGCTTCTATGTAACACTTCTGTCAAATATTCTGTTTAATGCTTAGTGCAGTACTTTGGGTGGCTTTGTAGTGTTTTCTCTCTAGAGCCTTAAACTTACCACTAGGTATTAGTGTTGCAAAAATGAAATTTTGAATAGTTCATGTCATTTGGTCTGGAGTTTTGTTACAGCTTTAATTCAGTCTGGTCTGCATGGGAAATCCCAACTAATTTTCTTGGTGTTGTTTCCTTAGTTGATAAAAGAAAAGAACCAGAAGGTAAAATTTGCAAAAAATATTAATTTTTTATTAAAGAATGGCTGGTTTTGAGGTTCTGTTTTTCAGGACTAGTTAGAGAAGGTCCTTGAACTCCACTAAATTTATTCATATGTCACTGTATTAATTTCTGAACAGATTCTTCTTCAGTTCTTCCTATTTATTGTCTTCTTGTCCCACAGGAAGTTATTTGAATAGCAAAACCATAGACTACCCTTTTTCAGCTGAATTGTGCCTCCCAAAAGAGGTGGAGTCTTGAGTTTGAACAGTGCTAGCTTGTAAAAATATTGTTGGGTTTAGAATCCAAACTGTTTGAAACTTGAGATATTTGAGTTTAGTTGCTTTTCAATGTATAAATACTGATTCTTAGTACACATTGGAACATTCAGAAGCAAAGGTTGAAGTTAAGAAAATGAATGAAGAATATTCCTTCCTTTTTACCATATCATTTCTGTTCATCTTATTGTGACTTTCAAGGTTATCGCTGATGCTTCTTTAAGCCTTTGCAGTTGCACGATGGTCTAAAAGGTGTGAATTATAAGGTAAAAGTTGGGAAGACATCAGTCTCACCTTGGCCCCTCCAGTAGATAAAGATACCTTTTGGTATCCTCAAAAAATTAACTTAATAATTGCTTACAATAATGTGTTATGTTTCAATGAATCTCCATCTTTCTGCTGGGATATTTTTACTGATTGTCAATTTCAATGCTGGATATTTTGTTTGGGTAGCATCTAATTTGCTAATCTGTGCAATTGTGTATTGTAAAACTGCTTCCTCCTGAACTTTGTTATTTCCACTCATTCTTCTGAATCCATCCACATATTTTTTTCCTTCCTTTCTTCTGAATATCTCCATACTGATGTCAATCCCTGTTGCAAAGCCTTCCAATACCACTCTGAAACCACCCATAAACATGCTATCATACTAATAGCTTTGCCTGGTATCTTGGCACAGGTCATTTCAGCTGATAGTGCTGGTGAAAAGCAATTTAAACCAGCCCAGTGAGTGCTGGCAGTCACTCTGCCATTTCTTCCCTCCACTTACTAAATGTAAATGTTCAACACCATTCATTTTCTAGCTTCAGAAAGCTCATAGCTTCTGTACCCTGCAATGCTGCTACATACACCTGGGGGGATAAGGACCCAGGAGAGATATTTTGGACAATGATTTTATCTTCTCCACTTGCATCCTCTTCTCTCTCATTCCTTGCGTGTATTACCCAAAGCTGTTTTTGAAAGTTCCCTGTCATACTTGGGGGGAAAAATGCCTTTGCCTTTGCCTGCTCAGGTTTAGTCGTGGCCACATACAGGGACCAGGAGTGGTGACTCCTTGTGGCTTTGGCCTTGGGACTCTTGTCTGTGCTTGCTGAGCCTGATCTTGCTGGTATTGCTGCTTTTGGGAACATCCTTTTCAGAGTAAGCTTATATTTAGGGACTGCCTTTTTTTTTTTGTCAGGCACTAGGTCCTGGGTTCATCCCTAGTGCTCCTGTACCTGGGGAACTGGGCAGCAGGCTTTGAGGTCTGAGCCAGGGATGATGAGTATAGAGTTCAAAGTCTCAGCCCATCCAGTATCTGAGGACACTTAGTGCTCCGCAAAGGGAATTACTACTACTAATTGTTTACATTAAACAGCTCCCAAAATGTCTTAGATACAGTATCAGCATACAAGAACAGCTCACTGAGATATTTTTGTATAATTATGTTACGTGATACATATTTCCAAATCCAGAAAAAGTAGGGAACAGGTTAAAGTTGAATAGTGCTTTTCCTAACCCTTTTTCTCCCCCCAGTTTCCTGTTTGAAGGTTTTAAATAAATCTTTTATAAACAGTATCTCTCTGTTAATTCAGAATAATTAAAACCATTCTTTCACTCTAAATGTTGGATATCAATTCTGGCCTGCTGCTGTGATGATAGAAAATGTGATATAAAAATTTTAATTGACAGTCTGTGCTGAATCACTATGCCTGCTAACTGTCAGGGACAATCTGTCCTGGTGATATTCCTGCTGGTTTGCCAGGTCCCTCAGCGATCCTGAGGAAAGCATAGTAGCTCTGTCTGCCAGGCTTTTTCTATGTATATCAATGTGAAAGCTGTCAGAGTACTGAAGTCTGATTCTATTTTTAGTTTGGTTTTTTTTTCTCCCCTCTCACAAATCAATTGGCCTTATTTTTAATATAGATTTCTTTGCTTTATGTGTCTCTGCCACAGAAGAAGAAAAAGTAGTAAATAATTTTTCTTTCATTGCATTATTTGATTTTCCATTTTTGATGCTATGTCCAGGCCCTGACACTTTCAAAGGTGACTACATGAACTGCTTCAGGTCTTGCTTGTGCTGACACTTTGGGCTCTTGATTTAACATCTCTCCATTGTTTCCCCATGCTTTCTCCCTTCTCTGGGAATTCCACCAAAAGAGTATTTAGATGTGAAGTGGATCGTTCCTTACCTTCCATTCATTCACTGTTAGAATAACAGAATCATTAAGGTTGGAAGAGATCTCCAAGATTATTGAGTCCAGCCTTGATTGAACACCACCATATCAACTAAACCATAGCACAACAGAGTGCATCTCATGAGTGAAGTGCAGATTGGTGGCTATCTTGGCCACAGCGACCGTGAAGCAATTGAGTTTAAAATCCCTGTTGACAGGAGGAAAAGTGACAGCAAAACCTATACTCTGGACATGAGGAGAGCAGACTTCAGGATGTTCAGGGAAATACTGAGTAAGGTCACCTGGGAAAATGTTTTTGCATGTGCTGGGGTCCATCAGTGCTGACTGTTTTTTAAACATCACCTTTTAAGGGCACAGGAATAGGCAATTCCCAAATTTCAGAAGTCAAACAGGGAAGGAAGAAGTCTGGCTTGGCTGAACAGGAAGGAATCTTCTCTTGGAAATAAGGCAAAAGAGGAAGGTGTATGGCCTGAAGCTGTGCGGGGGGAAGTTTAGGTTGGATATCAGGAAAAGGTTCTTCACCCAGAGGGTGGCTGGGCGCTGGAACAGGCTCCCCAGGGAAGTGGTCACGGCACCAAGCCTGACAGAGCTCAAGAAGCATTTGGACAATGCCCTCAGGGACATGGTGTGACTCTTGGGGGTGTCCATGCAAAACTAAGAGTTGGACTCAATGATTCTTGTGGGTTCCTTCCAACTCAGCATGCTCTACGGCTCTGTGAAGTTCCATGTCAATGCTTAACTATCCTTTCTGTGAAAAAATTCTTCCTGATTTCCAGCCTGGACCTCCCTGGCACATCTTGACACTCTGTCCTCTTCTCCTGTCACTTGTTGCCTGGGAGAAGAGGCCAATCCCCACCTGGCTACAGATCCCTTTCAGGTAGTTGTAAGAGAGCAATAAGGTCCCCCCTTTTCTTCAGGCTAAACAACCCCAGCTTCCTCAGCTGCTCCTCATATGACTTATTTCCTTCAGCAGCTCTGTTACCCTTCTCTGGACACTCTCCAGCACCTCAATGTCATTCTTGAATTGAGGGGCCCAGAACTGAACACAGCATTCAAGGTGTGTCCTCACCAGTGATGAGTACAGGGGGCAATCCCTGCCCTGGTCCTGCTGGCCACACTATCCCTGATACAGGCCAGGTGCCATCGGCCTCCTTGGCCCCCTGGGCACACTCTGGCTCATGTTCAGCTGCTGTCACCAGCACCCCCAGGGCCTTTCTGCTGGGCAGCTTTCTGGCCACTCTGCCCCCAACCTGTGGCACTGCAAGGGGTTGTTGTGACCCAAGTGCAGGACCTGGCACTTTGCTGACTGAACCTCACACCACTGTCCTTGGCCCATTGGTCCTTCTGCAGAGCCCTCCTACCCTCCAGCAGATCAACACTCCTGCCCAACTTAGTGTCATCTGCAGAGTTATTGAGGGTACACCCGATCCCCTTCTCCAGATCATTTGATAAAGATACTAAACAGGACTGGCCTTTGCTACTTGTGCAGTTTGTCTATCGATTAAACAGATGCTTCTTTCTTTTACAAGAAATATTTATAGTCTATGTGTAGTTTCAGGATTTGTATGTGCCAGCCTTCTCTGTACCAATGTGCAGAGTGGATGCCATCCCACGGTCCCTGAGCTGGCCAGGCACAGGCAGAGCCAGAAGCGGCTGTGGCTGTGCATTGTAGGCAGGCTCTGGGCAGTGCTTGTGTAAGAGGCAAACAAGTAATCATTTTCTTGAGTTGTGGGATCACACAAAATGTTAGTTCTACACTCTTCTCATTTATAAAATGGGAATAATAAGCTTCCCCACATGGTTAGTATTTGAGAAACTTTGATAAAAACAGCCATAGGAATTGTTCATCTAATACAAGAGAACAATAAATGGAGACTGATATAAAAGTAGGTGTTGTGCTGTGTACTTTTCATTTTGAAAGCAATGATAGTACAGGCAGGGCATATAGAATGAGAAACTGTGTCTTGGTGGAGGCGTTCTTTTATTTCTTTAATTTTGTAAATATCTTGTCACTTGTTCAGGGCAAAACCACTTTTAAATTTCTATCCTACTTGACAAATGAAAACATCTCTGCCAGTCCCTGGATCTCTGAATTTATATGATGTCTCAGTAACTAATTCTGTTTCACAAAAAGATGTACAGAGACTGTAGTGTTTGGCTCATAGGGCAAAATTTTGGAATCTGTTCCTGCTTGTAGATTTATAGAAGTATGTTAGACTGCCATGTTACCATCAGTCACAGAGATTGGAACTGTAAGAGTTCTGCTGAGTTAATGTCCTAAAAAGTCAGACCAAGGTTTCACCTGATGGATTCAATAATATCTTTATTAAAATAATTAGATTTTCCTATTACATAAGCAGAAATAAGTTCTTCAATATCACTGTCAGATAATTAATAATGTGGGATTATGATCTCTCTGTGGCAAAGTAGATAAAGAAATGAACCAGAAGCAGAAAATGAAAGTTTGATGATAATATTAGAGATAAAAAAACAAATGAATGAATGAACTATCAGATTTAAAGATGTATCATGCAAATAGAAATGTGATAGAAGTATATATAGAACTGGTAATGGAGAAAAAGGAAAAGTGACATGAGTAATGCAAATATGTCTCATATTTCAAGGAAGTATTTCAAAGAAATATCCTAAAATAAAAAGAAAAATTTAACAAAACAGTCTTTAAAAGACACAAGCACTGTTTTTCAGAACAGACAATTTCCTCATGGGTATTTACTGCTGCCCGTTTATTCTGGTTCAATTAACCTATACACTTATAAATCTGCATTATAGGACATATGCCCATGTAGTCCTCACACATCAAGCTTCATGTAAACACACTGTGAGATCAGTGGGATCCTGTGGGATGACAGAACAAATACTGTCAGTGCACAGAAAAATAGCAAAAGGAGGTGCCTTTGTGGCATATAACAAAGAAAATTTTGAGTTAAGGAATATATTCTGCCCTTTTGACTTCAGAGTTGTTGGACTTTTGTAGCGTGGATCTGATTCTGGTCTAAAAAGCAGAAGAGTTCAGTGTGAAGCAGGGTTGATGGGCTTTGCTGGGCTGGAGTCATGCCAGACCTTCGTGCATCGCCTGATCATTTCTTGTGAAATGCATTGCTCTGTGTTTCAACTTAGGAGAAATATTTTGTTTGCGAAACACGTAGCTGTATATTCACTTATGCTTCCCAAGCATGTGAATGCATGGGGTGAGATGGATGGCAGTAATTTTCACAGCTTAAGTTGCCACTTTATCATGGGGAAGCAAATAGGATCCATACGAGGTACATGCTATTGCAGAATATGTTCCTTGTGTATCATTTGGCTGCAGTTAAAGCCCATCAAATCTCCTTTATGACTCCTTATATCTCAAGATTCTATTTGTGTCAGATTTCATGTGTGTGTTTCACTAGAGGCTGCATTTACAGCAACATATTCCAGACAGGAGAGCAGCTGCTGGCTGCTGCCATGCTAGGATGGAAATTCAGGAAAAAAACATCTGCGTAATCAGGGAAAAATAGAATTCCTTGTGCTAAAGGAGATTTCAGATTCAATAAAGGGTTTTTCTTTAATAATTCTTACTTAGTATACTGGCATTTGCTGTCCATTAGTCTCATTAGGTGACACAAAATGCTTTGTCTTAGGATGATACATACTAGGAAAAAACCACGTTTAGATACAAAAGTCAAAGCAAAATGCATACAACTGACTAAAGAACACAATTCTTTATCAGTTGAGGGAGCTATTGCATCCTGGTACTCTTTATACCCTGTTTCTCATAATGAAACAGATAGGGATGCTAATGCAGTGTTTTAAATACACCAAAAATTATTAAAGGTTGCCTAAAACACTGACTTGAAATTTCAGTACTGAAAGCATTTGGTAGTGGCTGCCATTTTCATGCATTAGAAAGCAGGGATATTAATTTTTGGGAAAATACATTATCATAGCTGTCTTTTGGAAGTCTGGTGTCCATTTCTTACTCTGTATTATTCAGCTGAGGGTTCTTCTGGAAAGATCTATCTTTTTAAGAAATGATAATTGTGATAGTGAGCTTTCTTGGGCCTTTACAGTTCTGCTTTGGTTCTCATACTCTGTTCATCTGTGCCATGGTTTGAATGATGAAGCTATTGGGTGTTATCTGTTTGGTGTGTCCTGCATCGCCCCTGGGCCTGAGGGATATGAGTTTGCTGCAGCTGCCCTCTCAGAACCTCTGCCAGGGCTCTGTAATTAATTAGGTGGAATTATTGTATATTAAAATGTGCTGATACGTTTGAAAAGATGTTACTGTAGCAATGGGACTTCTAGAAATGAAAACTCTCTACTGTGTTTCAAGTCTGACATGGCCAAAAGCTAGCCTAGTAGGAAACACAGCCAGCAATGACAGGATTTTTTTTAAGATTTAGTAACCTGAATTTCTGCTACAAAAAGATTTTACAGCTCTTATATATATTGATGAGGATAATCTAAAGAGAGTTTATCTCTGCAATCTAATTTGGAAGATTAAATACTGAGCTGTTTTTATGTATTTTATCCTTACATGCACAGTATGTACAGTCATCCCAATGTACAATTAATATTTTTTTTATCAATATGGAAATTGTGCTTTTGTGCTTTTGAATGCCATGCTAACCCCTGGCTTAGGCAACAAAATGGCATGGTCCCTTCAGATGAGACACTGTCCACTGCTTTTCTACTGTAGTGCCTGAGAACAACAGCCCTAGAACTGCAATCATGACATTAGTGCTATCCCAAAAATGCACGTCAGGAGACATTGCTTGCATGGCATGGCACCGTGCTCTGCTTGCTATATGTAGCAATACATGGCAATATCTATCATTTGTCGGAGGTACTCTTGCAACTTACATTATTTTCTCCCTAGCAGAGGTTTTCTCTTCTGCTACCACTGGAGGACATTTCAAGTGGTTAATAGAAAATCCAGTCCCTTATCTGTGAGCTTGTTATATGTGCCTGTCATTTGCTCATATTATCACAACAGCTTGTAGAATATTGTCATCTGTTTCCAAAGTATCAAAAAAGGCAGCAATCTACCTCAATTCCTCTCCCTCTGCCTCCACAGACACATGCTCCACACAGCCTTGCATCTGCACAGTGTGGGAGTTGTGTGGTTTTGGACTGCCCATGCAGTGCTGACAGGTCAGGAATGTGAGATAGAGAACTGGCACTGATTTCTGAGAAATCATGAAACAGTAATTTTTAGCTGAAAAGAGAGTATAGGCGAGGTGTTGTGATAGTCTCCATTTGAAAGATGATTGCTCAGGAAGTGTACAGGGAGGAAAGTGAAAGGGAGTGGCAGAAGGGTAGAGGGACCTTTGGATATACTTAAGATCTCAGATTTAGACAGCTTTGTGAAAAAAAATTATGAACTGCTCAAGGAAGCAGTAATATGGTAGAGAGAAGAAATGTAATAAAACATTTCTGCATGAGAAGAAAGCATCTTTGCTGCCCACTTGTTCTTACTTTTGTTTTGAATACTGAAGGAAATTATGCATCAACCAACAACAGGGCTTTTCAGATGCCTCTGGCAGTTTGCACACTACATCACACCCTAATCAGTGATAATTCATTCAGAAAATCTTGTAGACGTGGGACTCGTGTAATGAGATCACATAGTCTTTTGGGGAGCACAGTCCTCATCTAGGAAAAGATAACAGTGAGCTAATTTTGCATCATTCTGATTTGACATTTCAGTGGAAGTCATGCTGTAGTTCTGAATTGTAGGTGAATCAGAGTGTGGGAAATCTTTCTGCACAAGAGAAACTACAGCTTTTAGCATTGAAATTTTAATTCTCATGGAAAACAAGCAAAGCTGTAACTGGGAACTTGCGCAAACATCCAAATGAAGAAAATACAGATTTAGAGTTCAGCCAGACTCCTCTCTAATTAGTGTTCTTACAGTGTGGCAATGACCATGGTAGATGCTCTTGGAGATTGTCACCTTCTGAGACTAGAGATGAGCCATTAAATTCACTGAAGCAGTCAATGTTTCCTTTTGTGTGTGCATATTCTTGGCAGCTGAAAAAGTGCTGCTCTCTTAAATGAGTATGCTCCTATCAGGTAATGTCTGATCATAAGATGAGCAGTTGCAGTATGTTATATTTCACTGTCAATCTCTTAATTGCTTTTTTCTTTTCTTTTTTTTTTTTTTAAGCAAAGGCTATGATAGAAGTTCAGTCTGAACTCAGTTCCTTTTTCTAACACACCCTGTTCAATGTACTGAAAATCTGTGGGTAATTAAGGAATTAATTTAGAGTAGAAGTACTACTGTGCATCCATTAATTTTATGGCAGGCATATCTAATACAGTCTTGTAATTTTTAGGAATTAAACTAGCGGATAGCCTTCTGCTTTTTTAGGCTCTCTATTAAGCTAATATTTGAAATACCTTAGAAGCAAAGGTTTCTGTAAGGAATTTTTGCAATGTAGAACTGCTTTAAAATATGTATGTCACACATAGGAACTCATGGCATTCTAAGCTGCTTGTTTCTTTGAGGACCAGCCAAAATTTCAACACAAAGTTTTGATATCTGTGCTTGCCAGAGCTGATTTATGACTTATCCAGAACAAAATTTGGCACACATGATTGCTGAACTCCAGCCAAGCTTAAAGCACATAACTCCTGCAACATGCGCAGCAAGTGGAGCCAGGTGTGTGTCCAACAGGGAAGGGGAGGTGGTGGCTATTGGATGTGGGCATCCCTGTGCCATGTCTCTTCTACTGTGTTAGCTCATGGCAAGCAGAATGGCTCTTCTGGTGTGACCTCAAGTCCAGCAAGTGGACTCAGCCAGCACTTAGTTAAAAAGTTATTATGAAAAGTGGGAGAAAGATTTCATCCATGGGTTAAGAGAGCTGGTTCAGCTTTGCTGATAGAAGGAAAAAGTTTGGTTTGCTCTTCAACCAGCAGATCTGACTGTGTACAGGCAGCAAGCAGATTTGCTGCATGATTTTATTATTTTATTCTATTTTATATAAAAATTTTCACAATTGATTCTTGTTCTAGCACTATATTTACATAGAATTTAGGGCATTGTTTTTAGTGAATATAACCCAGGAAATGTCATAGGTTCACTAATATCATGGTGAATATTTTATTACAGCAGCTGAAATCTTGTATTTTGATGAGGGAGGGGGTACTGTTGTTTCAGTTCTGTGAAATCTCTCTGAGGATCATTAGCTTAGTTGCTTATTTAGTGTTTGAGACAGGCAGAGTTTAATGAATGTCAGGAAGAAAACATGATCTGATACCATTTTAAGCACTTTGCCAAAACAGTAAACAAACTTATCCAATATGCCTGATGATTTCTGTGATTATGCAATAAAGCTAGCCTTGTTTTTGGACTGGTTCAGGGCCAAGGGGTAACTTGTCATCAAGTGGAGATCTTTTCATTTATCAGTTTATTTTTTTGCCCTTCCACAGAGACTGGCCAAATAAAATGTTTTCTTTGTGCCCTGTTTGCCACTCTGGTGTTTTCATCAATTTCACTTTGTCTCTGGGGCTACAATTGTCAGTCAGCTGCAATAAAGTGTCACTTTTGCCACTTCGGTGTTTATTGAGAGCTCTCAGATATTTAGTGCTCAGTTTCCTGGACCTGTGCCTTGGGTGAGCCATGTGGGATGTGCTCAAGAGCTGTGGTAAAAATGTGTGTGGCTGATTTGGGCATAGTAGTAATAAAATACAGAGCTAAGAGTTGTCTTCTGCCCACTGATAGCCAAGTTCAGCAAACTCTATTTATGTTTCTTTCTTGATGTAAATTTTTGACATTTATGATTCAGAGGACAGCTTGAAAATGTCCAAGTGAACTGATAAGAATCAGTAGCCAAAACACCAGGAATCTTGGCTTTGTTACTGATAGAAAAATAGCTTTCTTCACTTCCTTTTCACAGAAAATGGCAAAAATTGGATTTTTTTTTTTTTTTTTAAGTGCTTAAGCATGATGTTACTACATCTGCTGCTTCTCCAGAACCTTTTGTGAAGCAGGAAAATTAGATCCTGTTCTGGCATGACAAGTGCAGACACAGACATTCAACAGCAGAGAAGTCCTGCAGTGGGGCAGTCCTGCCAAATGCTGTCTGCCCAGGTGAAGCTGTACTGCCCCAGTCCCCCTTTGGGCTTCGAAGCAGGCAGTGTGTTGCAGGCTGGGCAGTTAGGCAGCTAATAAACAATAAGAAGTTTAAATAGAAATGGGGTGCAGAGGATTTTGAGACTGTGTTCTTCACCTTAACTATTTTGCCATGTTAGGAATTAAGGAATGTGTTACCACTCTTCAGTGAGCCTCAGGTAATAACCCTGTGAGCTTAGATACCCTCAAGGTAGTTTTTTTCCTTCCTTTTAAATCACGCCAATTTTGTAAATGTCAAGCAGTCTGGACTAAGAAATGACTAATTTTGTGTCATTTAAAATCTTTTGGTAACTATGATTATATCTTTCCTGAGTGTGGTCAGTTAGAAAACTTGAAAAATGGTGCTCTCTTCAATCTGGGCAAGGTAGTACCACGGCAGTGTTTAGCAATCCTTTAAGACTTCTGAAGCCAGAATATTGTTAGAATCCCATAAAGTTTAAAGATGCATGGTGTAGTGAAAATTATGCAATAGCACAAAATTAAACAGCATACTTCATTTGCAGATTGGAAATTAGAGATGCACCTGGCCTTTTTCCCTTGCTGCAATGCAGTTCTGGTTTGGGCACCCTGTGGGCACTGCCTGCGATTGATTGCCTTTGCAGGATGCACGTGCAAATCTCATCTGAAACTGCAGAGTCACCCGTGAAGTACCATGAGGCATTAAGTTCTGAAAAAGCAAGACCAGGAAACAACTAGAGCAGCTAAATCATTGCCTGTGGTAGTGAGAATATGATGTGCAATTTAAACATCAATAGTAGTTGATGTAAAATAAAGAAAATACCTACAACCTGTTTCAGGCTCCTGTCTGTAGCTTGGATGAGGGAACAGATGAAATGTTTGCAAACAGATGAAATGTTTGTGGGGCACACTGGACAGTCTGGCTTTAGTTTTACAAATGGCTTAAAAGTTCAGTTATCAAAATTAGTTCTCATAGCACTGTTTGGACCTTTTGGTGTGTGAAAGGGAAGATGTGAAAGCAGGGAAAGGCCAGGTGGGTGTTTCAGACTGCTGGGCAAAGGGAGATTTATGGAATAGATCTACCTGGTTAGAAGACATTCTTCCTGCCCCGTAGACTGCAAAATGGCCATCAGTGTAGGGAGGATTTAAAGAATTACACTGAAATTGTGCTACCTGAAAAGAAGGTCAGGGGAGTTGAAATTTACTATTACTACCTGTAGCAAAAAAGCTAATATCTGCAGATGAAAGCTGATGGGGTTGGAGTGAAATACCTACAAAGAGCAAGCTGAAGTGGACCCCCACAGTAATTCTACCACTCTGAGTTATAGCTGATTCTTTCAGAATCCCGAAATATTCTCTGCAGCATCCCCAAAGTGGGAACAGAGCAGTTCCCATACAAGTTATGTCCTAATCTCACCCTGATCTTATGGCAGAAGAGAAAGGATCAGTAAAAAAGACAAGTGGAGCTCAACCAAAACCAGCTAACAAACATTGCTGACTAACATTTTAACATTAGAGCAGTTGTGAGGCACCAAAATCATGATCTATCTTTGAGATTCTTGCTGTTCAAATAATTTTCTCAAATGAGTGATAAGGTCTTTGTCATGCTTCTCATCTGCACTCTCATTCTTAGACTACACTCTAGTTTTAGGTTGACTAAATAACTGATGAACCATGCCCATGTTCAGAGTTTGACACTGCTGATGTGCTTTGCAGCATAGAAGAGGTTTTTCAGCAGCTTCAGAGCATGGGACACCTGCTGCCATCCCTTAAAGCAATAAACTGAAGGTTTGTAAGAGATGCTTTATAAGGCATTTTCATAATGTGTTGTTCTATGTTTCCTTTTACTCTTCCTATTAAATCAAGATTTTTAAGCTGTTTTCTTTTAAGATAAGTGACAAGTGAATCAGTAAGTAAAGGTACAGAGACAGACAGTTTGACAGCCCATGAAAACAACAATCCAGGGTATGAATGGCAAAGCTGATTTGTAATTCTGACTAACATGTTGCAAAATAGTGAATATTTCTAGGAACAGTTGGATAGTTTTGGAAGTTTCTTTTTAAAGAATAATCTTCCCCTGTGTTGCAAGTGAGCATCAGCAGCTATGGCTCAAAATATGGCCAAGTATGAGGACAGGAATTAGAATTTTTTTTCACTTCGAGTTCTCATTATCCTTCAGCACTGTGATTCTCATGGCTTTCTGTCTTCCCTTTCCTGTGATTTCTAGATGGCTCCTGTTCCTTCAGTGGTTTCCTGCTCTTGTAATTCCTGCCCGTGCTTTGAAAGTAACATTTTGGTGAAGGCTTGCTCGAATTGTTTGTGGCTTTGCCACAATAAGTGGTTATTACATCCATGATACTCTTGTACGGGGATTCTTTCCCCATTCTTTCTGAATGTTTGTGCACCCATTGACACAGCTGGTCTGGACACCCACTATAAATTTCTCTGCAGTCCCTGCAAGGAGTCTTGGTGGTTTGGCTTGGTGGTGGCAAAGCAGGTGCTGCCTGGTGTGCCTGAGTCCCTCCCTGGGTGGCACGTTGGTGCTGGGGCTCCCTTTGAGCTCACTGCTGGGTGTGCTCTCCATGGTGCAGAACTGACATCGTCATCACCCCAACTGTTGTTGTCAAATAGGCTGATTAATTAATATGTCTGTATTAATTTCTGTATCTCCTTACTGTGTGCTAGCACAGTAAAAGCTCTTTAGGAGTTCAAGAGAGTATAAGATTTGTTGTAGCTGTTTCCACAAAAGTGCATTACTTCAAAACTGCTTTTGCTTGTTTAGGCTCCTGTGAAGTTTTGAGTGTCCTAAAGAAGTTATTATTAAAATGCCATCTGTTTAGAATCAGGTAAGAGCTCAAGGACATGCAATAAATTCTCTTAATGTGATCAGGAGGATTGGATTAGACAGCTTTCCCAGCTGCATGCTGGTAACACTTCTACTGAAAGGACAGATGATCCCAAACTAGATGATATTCTGAAATCCAGAAGTACAAAAAAATCTTGCAGAGTTTCATTCTGAATACCTTAAAATTTTTGTCTTGCACTTTGCAGTCCAGTTACTTTTTTTTTTTTTTTTTGGTCTTTCTGTGAAAATCTGTTTCTTCTTCAAAGCTTTTTGCAGTTTGCCATAATGGCTGTGGCTTGATGCCAGCTGGATACACAACCTGACTTACTGTGAGACAAGACTGGGGACTCTTCCAAATAGCTGGCAACTACAAATATCTGCAAAACAGAGACAGGCAACTTTGCTGCCAGCTGCCTCCGTCTGACAAAAATGCCATCTTGGGTTATATGCACAGAAGAGAATTAATAATAATAAAAAAAAGTGGTGTTTTTTTGTTTGTTTGTTTTAGTGGGGTTTTTGTTAGATCAGCTGAACTAAAGAATCAAAGTTTTCACAGCTTATATAGGACTTAAGAGAAATATAAGTTATGGCTTTAGCTTCAGTTTTCAACAAATTTGAGATATTTGTAGTGGTCTTTACAAAACCAAGGTTATTGTTCTTATTTAGGTTTTGCAAAAAAAAAAAAGATTTATGTGTAGATGCTCCATAATATAGAAGATGTTCACATAAAGAAAACTTACTCATTGGAAGGGAGGGAGGAATTTAAGATAAATATACAAATATTTATATATGCACAAATATAAATCAACACTAATATAAGGCAAATTTTGCTTATCACTGTTTGATGGAGTGTATTAAGACAAAGAAATGTTTTCTAAGCACTGGAATGAATGAAATTCAGTTACATTTAAAGTTGATTGTTTTAAAAACTGAAACCCAAATCTGTTTATCATTTAATTATGTTTAAAAAAAAATTTGAAACCCTTCAAACAGTCTTTCCAAAGTGGGAAATGTTGTCTCATCATCTAATTGTCTGCTTCCTACTCCACTGAAATCTAATCAGAGGGGAATCTCCCTCCCTCAGGGAGGAATGAATTTAACCTATTGTCTAAGCTGTTTGTATTAACAGAAAATATTTCACTGCTACTTTTTCTACTTCTTTTTGTTGTTGATGTTGTTGTTTTGTTTTGTTTTGTCTACAAGGATTATTATACAAAGGAACTAGGAAAGTTCCTACATCTACAATAGGAACCAGGGAGATACATAAAGGCAAATAGCCATATAGAGTAATATGAAAATTATCAGGAGATTCAGGGTAATAAACAAACTCTATGGACAGGAATATTTAGTGCTGGTTATTGTACAAGACTGATGCAGTTCTGAAACATTAGCCCCACTTTATATGTGGATAAAAAGATTTAAAAGAAATATTGACTGAAATGGAGATGAGAAAATCTCCAGTTGCTGTTGGACTGCATTGAATGAAGAGATGACATTTTCTGAGGCTTATGTGTTCGTCAGCAACAGTACCAAAACTAGAATGTTTTAGGATGTCTTGAACACTGAACTCCAAGGACCCCAGAGGTTTTTTGCATCTTTACTCTGGGCTTGGATTTTGGATTCAGGTCTGTTTCTTGAACTGGCCAACCCAAAGTTTTCTGAAGGCTGAAATGCAGAACCAAAGAAACATTAGGAGTGCTTAATTTCAGCTGTTCCCTGATGGTTGCTGTAGGTTTCTCTCAAAGGACTGTAGGAGGTGATCTTCCCTGTAGATAAAAGTACAGGAATTGACATAAGGCTATCCCATTCATTTCAGTCAAGTGAAGTAACTTTCTGTTTAAGAATCTTCTCTTTCACCCTGAAGTATTACATTTCTGCTTACCCAGAAACTCACTATTATTGCTTGAATGAGCAGAAGTATAATCCTCTGAGAAGTATAATCCTGGTGTCCGAGGGGCCAGGAAGGCAATGAAAACTCCAATCAGTCAGTGTATTATGAAAGCTCCCAGGTAGAGCTGCCTGGGGACTTTGCAACAGTGTGAGCAGCACTTATTTTTATTGCACCATAGATTAAGGGATTGCAGTGCGCTGCTCATGCTGCAGGATTGGGATGAGAATGAAAACTGGTGCTGGAGAGGAGAGCCCTATTGAGCTGAGTGAGGCATATGAGTGTCCAAGGGGAGGGTAGTCTTTGCCAGACTGGCTCACCTGTGCTGTCCCCTCTGTGGGGAAGTGTAGCAGACCTCAGTCAGCAGCAGCAGTGAAATATCACAAGCCAGAAGAGAGAGGGAAGTGTACAGTCAAAATAAAAATATTAACAAGTACTGTTTCTTACCTCTGACTTCCTTTCTCCTGGGAGGAAAAAGTAAAATAATCCCCCAAAATCCTTTGCTGTTCTGCTATGGGATTTCTGTTTGGCTGCAGAGATCCGAGGAGCCATGGTGGTGCAGCTGGGTGAGGAGTGGGAGTTACAGGTAGTCCTATTTGCACTCACTCTCCAGAGGATTTAACTTTCCAGGTTGGTCTGAGGTCTGTGACTTAAAAGTAATCCTGCAGGACAGTAACACTGAAAGGAATGGTGCAGTAGTCAGAGGGGTGCTGAGCTGTGGTGAGCCACCCCCATGCAGTGGCACTAAGACACACGGAGACCCAGGAAGCTGCTGTCCTCCCTGGCACTGGGATGTACAGCCCACTGTGTAGTGCAACCCCCTTCAGGGACCCCAGCATCCAAGCCATATCCTGGTGGCTTTTCCATGCCCTCAGTGTGTGTCCTTGTTTGATGTCTGTCGAGGATCCTTCAAATGGTGCTGTAGGAGCAAGTGCCAACCACTTCTCCCAGACTTCTGCATTGTTGTCAAAGCAGGTGATGTGTGGTAGAGTGGCGTGTCTTCTCAAGTCAAATGCAGCCTGTTGTTAATGAAAGGACACATCTGGCTCTTCTCAGCCAAACCCTTCTTGTCAGTCCTATGAAGAATGTCAGAAGCAGGCTCCAGAAATGTGGAATCTACTGTATGATGTATTTTTATTTGGTTACTTACTTCTGAATTCACTCTGAAACTAGAGAAGGCCAGTTTCTGACATTTTCAGTAAAGCTGAAGGTCCCTGTTAATTGTTTCTCTGGAAGGGTGCATAAAACCTCTGTTCCCCTTGCTGCTAGAAGCCATGAATGATTCCTTCTCAGGAGCAGAGCATCTCTTCTCTCAGCACAGTTGGCTCAGCTCTATAGTGAATCCATAAGCTACGTGGTTTAATTTGTTTCTTTTTTTCAGAAAACCCCACTTTATTTTACACCGGGCATGAAGAAGATGTGGAGGGATAATCTCTCTCTGCTCCCTTTTCACCTCTGAAAAGTAGCATCATTCAGTATGAGATTGTCCACTTGGGAATCCTTCTTACAGAGTTGCTTACGGATTGTGGCTTTTCTAATTCATCCAGGGACTATACACACTTTGTCAGTTTTCACTGAGCTCTACACACTTTGTCAGTTTTCACTGAGCTCTTTTTGATCTTGGTATAAATATACAAGTCCTATTCATAAGGAAAAAACCAAGCACCTTTAGTTGTGCCTATCCACAGCAAAACCTAATATGATTATGTGGCATAATTTAACCTTTTAAAGGCATAACCTGACCTTTCATCAGGGGGACCTGCTTTAATTAAGCTAAACCAGAGACGACTGTGTCTTCTGTGCTGTTTAAAAGATGCAAGATTTTGGAAATGCTTTACACTGCTTGCAAGACAGGAGACATCCAAGAGCCTGTACTAACAGATATTGCTGAAAGAGACATTTGTAGGAGCAAGTGAGGTTTGGATACCTTCAGCCCCACCACAGCCTTAAATATGCCAGCAGTGGTGGCATGGAAGCACTTTTCCACGTTGCTCTTGTGAGGGAGAAGATGATGCTTTTTAACCATTCTACACTTAACATGCTTTAATGTAGCCATGAGGTTTTTTTTCTAAGCCTCCTCTAGTTCTCAAAGCACAGGGAGTTGTCCAGCTACGTCATAGCAACTTATTTGCAGCTTAATCAGAAATCTATATGCAAAAATCTTATTCTTGGTAGTTATTCAGAAGATCTTGACAGGTCCTGTGGGAGCAAAAGAGGCTTCTGTAAGCCTTCATAGATTTCTTCTTTTAACATTACTGTTGGAGACAGTTCTGCAGATAAAATCTTCTATGTACATTTTTCACTAATCTGTATATGAGAGATAAATCAAGGTAGAATCAAGATTATATGGAATGTTTCAGTAACACTAGTTACACATATTTCATTGCTAAACTTTGTGTGTAGAAAGTGATTAGAAGTTTTAGAGTTAAGGTAAAAGAATAAAACAGACATTGTTTTGCACTAATGATTTGCATCAAATGAGTGATCTGGTAGGTAAGGCTGAAGTAGTGCTTGAATTTAAATCTTAAATTCTGGCATAGATAAATTTTCTTTATATTTCATAGGGTCAAAGTTTCACTTACATAGTCTCAACCTTTGATTTTATTTAAAGTAGTGATTGAAAAATAACTGTTCATCCATCGTTTGTTCTAAATTTGGAATAAGCTATTTAGGAATTATCTGTAGTCTTTTGAAAATTCTGGCCACTTTAAAACACAATTTCCAGTAGAATTTTCTGAGCATGTGAAAAATGGCACAGAATTTGTACCTTTGATCCATCCAAATGCTTTGCTGTTGTTGGATAGACAACATACTAATTGCAAAATGGATGTCAGAGCCTGCTATCTGCTTCTGATACATGTATGCCTCTTCTCAACTTTTCTCAGTCAAAAATTAATAGTTTGATGCCTTGCCTGTAAATGTCAAGGTGTCATTTTCATAGGTTTCAAAATTTTAATCTGTCTAAACTTAAACTGGCACAGGACCTAACAGGTTTTCAGCCTGAAACTCCAAATCCAATTTCTTGGCCCATTTTTGTTTTACAAGGAAGTTGACCATGATATGTATGTCAGTATCAGATCCTCTTAGTTTAGCCTGTAGGTCCTTTGCTAAATGTTTTTACAGAATTATGTATTGCATTATGGCACAGTCCTGACCCAATGCAACAGGAAAATTGCTAGAAAATTCAGTGGAACCTGATTTTTGTACAGTGTTCTTTGAGAGCTATGTAAGAAAGAACCTGAAAACATTGTGGCTGATGCAAGATTAGAGAAATAGCCTTGCATTTGTTTTCCTGATTAAGTTTTCACCAATTGAGTTGACATTTTTCAGTCTCCTAAATTGCCAAGAGTATATTGGTAACTCCTTTTGATAAGACATGAGCAGAGGAGAAGTCTGGGTTTGCTTCACTAAATATTTTTTCATTTCTGGTTTTGAACTTGAATAAGGCAAACTCGGTATTTTTCTCTTTGTTGTCTTCAGTGCAGCAAACGCGAAAGAGCTGAGATTAGGAAACTTATTATGTGATAAGAACTCCAGCAATTATCATTGGGTTTTCACTTCTTAACGCTCCCTTCTATTTCCTATGAACATTAACATGCTCAACAATTTGTGCCCCATTGAAAGTCTAGTATTTGATAGTTTAGACAGAGACTTTCTTTTTCTGCAGTGTGCAGTTTCTCTTCCTATACTAGTATCTTTAAATACTCAGTTGGAAATTCCTATTATAGTTGATTATTTGGACCAGGCAAATTGCCGAATAAAAGGTTTGTAAATTATCTGCTTTATATTTGTGCAGTCCTCAAAGGACTGAAATTTGCTTTGGGGAAAAGCAAAGGACCAAGTAATAACATTTTCTTTTTTTTAAAGCAGTGCCAGAAACTTAATTTCAGAGAGCTTTTTATTATTAAATTTCCCAGTCTTCCTTTCAAGCATTTTATTAGGAACACGGCTCATTTATTTGGGAGGAGGAGCAGGAAAGCATTGAAGAACGGGGAGATAAAGGTGAAAAGCAAGCTCATTAATTCATATTGTGATCTAAGGGTAGTGTTCATGTTGGCAACAATTTCAGTTTTCTAATGTGCAGTCATTGTGAAAGACTGATTCTAACACGGAAACCTCAAAGAAGTGAGAAAACTGTTTCTCTTGAACTTTTTTTGGAGCTCATTTATATTGAAATTTTTAAGGCTTTTGGAATTTTTAAGTGGTTCTCCTAGAGCAGGTGAAAAAGACCTTTGCTCTTTAACAGAAGGAGCCAGAGAAATCAAGCTTTTGCTAGATGCAAAACTAGATGCAGCTTTGAGCACTGGGCTTGAGTCTGAGGCTGTTGGGAAAGCAAAGTCTAGGTTATAGATGTAGTGTCAGGAGGAACTGATCATGCTTCTGGGTTGTGGTCTGTAAAAGTCTTTTTGTTTATTTAAATTCATGGCTTAGCAGTTGGCACCTAACTTTTAAGAAGGGACCATTTGTCTCCAGCCTACAAAATAAAGCTGTTGCTGGAAAGGTGCAACAGAAGAGGTCAGTGCTGCTATTAGTTGCATAATAAATTCTCTTTTTTTGCCCCAGTGAAGGCAGAAATACTGTGAGCCACTTAAAGCAAACTTAAAGTATGGGAACAATCCAAATCCTAATTTTGTCAGTGACAACTGAGAAAGCTGACTGGAAACTGGAATTTTCATTCCCCAGGAGAGCTAAGCATTTTTGAATTTTCTGTCATTCTGCTTGGAAAAATTAACATTCTGTAATATTCTGGTTTAGGGGCATAGAAATACTTCAAGTTCAGTATTGTTCAAATTGACAAGAATGTTCTTGTTTTTTCTGTTTAAATGTTTACCAAATCTAATCTGATTAAATTAATATTTTCAACAGCAAACAGCTCTCTCAAGAAATGTCTTTGCTGTTTATAATCAGGGGATTGCGGACACATCCCTCTGAGGGAAGGCTTTCATTTTCTGCCCATTCAATTTAACAACTTCTCTGCTCTTTCTGCAAACCATCCAAGCTGAAGCTCTGAGCTGTTGGCTGTCCTTCTCCAGCAGCTGTTTCTGTAGTGCATGTAGTGAAGGAAAACACAGAATACATTTCCACTTTTCCTAGCACCACTGACGAGATGTTTCTGGCTTCCAGAAATCACTCTCAGGCACAGGGAGAGCTCTGAGGAGCTGCGTGTGTCTCTGGTGATTTTAGAATTTGAGATCAGGAAAACTCTTCTATTCCACTTTTTCTTTACTTCCTTTAACTCATTCCTCAAAATATTTGCTGCTGCCTTATTTATACAAATTTTTTGGGCCTCCTTGTTGCAGATTTTGTCTTTCACAAGGTTTAGTCTTTCCGGCAGCCTGATTTGCATTTTGCATGCTTTTTCCCCTCTGGGGATAATCCATGGGCAGTTACTGTGGTGCAAGGCTGAGGACAGGGCTGCTCAACAACAAGTGGTCTTGTTTAATGGGAAGGGATGTATCTGCAATGGCACTTGGGTGGTGGAAGCAGTGCAGATGATGCATTTCTTACAGGTAGGCTAGGGAAGTGTGACAGCACAGATTTGAAGGAATGCATCATACTCTTTCAAAAATCACAAAAATAGTAACAATCAGCTCAGGGGAGGGAGCTGGAGCAAGGCAGAATGGGCACATTTTACTTTCCTGTGTTGCAAAGAGGTTCTGTGGGGTACAGCAGGTACTAGCTGTCAGGTGTACCTTCAGGTGTTTGAGAGATGCAGCGTTACAGCGTTAGTGTGAAAAGTAAAAGAGCTATTGACACTTTTGAAAGAAATGGAGGGGAAAAACGTTGCCACTGCTATTCAGCAATGCTAAAAAAAAGTAAACAATTTTTGTGAAAGTTTGCTGCAAAGAAACACAGAGGAAAATCTAGGAAAACAATCTGGTGCCAATATGTAGCATATAGGAAGTAGTTTTTCTACTGTAAATCAGGTCCTGTTTCATCATTTGTTCCTCTGACCTTCACTTTGCCGAGAACTTTTCAAACCCCATCTAAGATGATGGGACTCTGATGGGGAGGCACTTCCAAAAATCTTCTGCTAGACTAATTTTTTCTTATTTTCTTCTAAAACCTATACCTGTGTGTCTTTTAGCTTAATGTCCCTTTTGGACTGTTTAATTTGCCTGGTAAATGACCAGACAGGAATACTATCCTTCCTGTCCTGGTCTTGCTAGAGTAAAAAACAAGGTTGCTTAGTCCTGTTGCATCAGAACATTATCTTGCTGGTTTTGAAGCCTGTTTCTGGGGCTGTTCTGGTTGGAAGGACTCTTTCTGGAACATGGTTGGCATTGTCCGTAGTATTTCAAAGGAGCAGCTCTCAAAGGGGCATTTACCATGAAAATTAATCTTCTTTCACTCTTCTGAGTATACATCACCTGATGTGTTTACTCTTTTCATGGCTGATGATTTTCAGACATTCTGTATTCCACAAACATGCTTCTCTCTACATAGCTTCTCCATCTGACAACCTCACAGTTTATAGCACAAATTCTTGTTGCTAGTCCCAAAGCTTCTGACCTTGAACACTCCTATTAAATTTCATGGCATTTCTATTACCCTTCCAGATAATCCAGCCCCTGCTATGTGAACCCCAATCCTCCCTCCAGACATTTAGGTCTCAGGGAATTTATTTGTTTGGTTTTTATATTTTTGTGACAGTCATTAATACTAGTATTAAGTGAGATTGGCCTTAGGCCCAGTCTTCGAGGGTTTTTCATTATTAACCTGCTTGAAGTTTAACAGTTCCCTTCCTGCCACATGCTCCTCTAACAGGCTGTAGCTGAGGAGAGGGGAAGCCTGCCCTGGCCCCTGTGACCCCTTTCAGCACATGCCTTTGGGGCACAGGGCTGCCCTTCCCCTGGTGGTCACTGGGGAAGCCAGTGGAGGAGAGGCTGCTGGGGCAGAGCCAAGTTCACATGGTGAGTTCTGCCTCTGCGGCCAGGAGAGGCAGAGAGACACAGACAGCCTCTGGGGATGGCAGGGAGATATAGGAAAGGGCACCAAGAAAGCTCTTGTAGGATTTGCTTTGATCCAGAAAATGAGCAGGTATTGCTCAGCTGAAACCCTGGCTGGAGGAAAGGGCCTGCCCTGCAAGGGCACAGAGGTTGGGGAAGAGATTTATTTGCAGTCCCCCTTGCTTTCACTCTTTTACCCAGCAGAGAGGATAGGTATTTCTTCTGTTAATAGCATTTACTGCTCCAGCTGGCATCCTAACAAAACGGACTTTCTGAGATGCTGGAGTACTCAACTCAGGCAATAGATCTCCGCACATAATCCTAAAACCTCATGTTGATTTGAGGTCTGCTAGAGTTACAAAAGAATTAAAAAATAAAGAAAAAATAGAAAGCTGAGAAATAACCTCCCTTTCACCAGACAGTACAACATCAGGCACTGTACTAGATCTGACTAAAGGTGTTCTAACAACACAGAACTTACATAGCCTCACAGTGCCAAATGTGTAAGTTTAGTGGGTTGAATTTGTTAATTTATTGATGATTGCACACATTTTGTCCTTTGGAAGAATAAATTACTCAGTCTAACAATACACACTGATGATACCCTTTTCTGACTTTGTGTGGTCAGAAATGATATAGAGAGACAATATGCTAAACACCATGTTTCATGGGCAATAATTGTTATGAGTAAAGTGTGTTTTCTTTTGTTACAACACTCATGAACACGTCAAAGTTTTGTTTAGTCATGGAACAATACTCTGAGTTGGAATGCAAAGGGACCCAGCGTACACACCGAGTACGCTGTGCTGATACTCACCACTTTGCATGTTCACAGCCCTGTACAAACATTAATGAACCAGTGTAAACAGTCATTTTCATAATGTGGCTTAATATAATAAGGCATTGTGAACCTTGCTTTGCCTCTGTATGCACAAGGGATTGTAATTTACACCCCTTTCCATGAGCAATGAAGGCTATACCCGTCATCTGCCCTCACACAATCATCCTTTTCCTGTGCAGTTCCCACTGAAGGGGGGAACAGGGCTCCAAAGAGCCTGGGCCATAATTTGTTTGGCTCTCTTCCAGCTTTCTAGATGGTGCCAGTTTCCTCCAGCCTTTCTCTGTGCTACATCATTGCAAATCCCTTTTTGAAGGGTGTTCCCCACATCTGGAATTACCTCTCTCATTGCACTGCCAGGAATAAAAGCCCACCTGCATTTCAAAAGTGCATGTCTACTGCATTGTCTTACACATTTGTCAGCAGGGAAGCACTGCCTGCCTTGTGCTATTTTGGTTTTTTTTTAATTTTAGAATGTTAGTTACCCTTTTGCTTCAAGCTAGAAGTATGTGCATCTCTTTTGGCAGCCTGATTTCAAAGAGCTCTATTTCAGATATTAAGAAGTGTGCACTCTCAGGATTTGCAAGAGCTGGAGCAAGTAAATTAGCAGACTAGAAAAGTGAACTACTGAAGGGCTCCAGATAGTTTAAGATTACAGCAGAAATCATAATATGAGGGCTGGCTCTCCCAGTTGTTGAAAGTGTACTTGGAGAGAGCTGAGAAGATACCAGCCTCTACCAGCTGGTGCTAACTCCCACAGCATGGACTACAAGCTGAAATTATCTTTATTGATGGTATCTCTGTATGATACCCACCTGTGAGCAGGGAATTACCTTTGTATTCAAACTGGCCACGTCCTGTGAAGCCAGAGGGTTTATTGACTCCATAGCAAGACCAGGCTCTTTTGCCTCCAGGAATAGTTAGCTTCCTGGCCTGAAAGGTTAAGGTGAAAGGTGTGTGTGGGTGTTAATGGTATTATGCTCTCAGTGGACTACAGAGTTCCATGCTGGCTAAAATGTGATTAATTGAGCAGAAATAATTCAAGTCTCTATCCTGCAGATTGTTGAGGGGAGACATGCACCTGACAGCTGATACAGTCAAGCATTTGCAGCTTAAAGGTGCATATCCTCTGTGCTTCTTGAGGAGCAAACAGGAGTTATTCACATTACTCAGAGGAGATGTCTGGCTTTTAGTCTCATCATTCATTATTGCTCAGCGAACACCTGTGTTCATACATTGCATCATAAATACTGCAAAATGAATTGTGATTTTTATATTCCTTGAATATGACTCTGACTCACAGCCACACAATAAGATGCCCAACAGCCATGCTGTATTACTTGTTAAATATATATTGGAGAATGATGGTTGAACCCAGTTATTTCAGGATATAAAAGAGATTTCTTTACTTAATAGCCCCTGTGCTAGCAGGGGATTGTGCTCTGTTGGGCTAGACTTAGGCATGCCAAAATGATGTCTGTGAAGAGACTCCCTGTAATGCTACTTAAATTTATCGATTGAATGGACAAAAGGTCGGTAATTGTTGGAATTGTAAAAGGAAGAGAGGCCCGGGGACTCCGGCGGGGGGAGGAATGCAGTCCAAACCAATATGGTTGATAAGAGCAAAACTCCGTTTGTTAGCAATCCAGAGGCACTTATATAGTATACCAGCTTGTTAACTCTTAAGTGGCTTAAAACTTATCAAAGCACATTTCTACTTCTACCTAATTGGACTTACATTGGCAAGCTTCTACCGTTATGTTATGATTAAAAGAATTCAGTGTTCACCCTCCTCCCTCCGGGTCTTATCTCCACAGCTGTACCTTTTCAAGCTCCCTTCTTGTTCTCAGCCCTGTTTTTCACACAGGGACTTTCTCATGGAGAGTTTTTCTCACACACAGGCCTTTTGCTTCCAGGCCTATTGCTTGTATAGTTCTTTTATTGATCCCATCATTCTATCAATGATCCATGCCCCTGATCCTTTAATAATTGCAACAGGTAATTTGTTTTATCTTCTAACTTTGAAAGCATCAACTTTAAGGAGTCTCATTCATATTGTTCTTGAGCTCAAGAACTGAATATAGGGCCAGACTAGGATTCCATAGGTCAGAGGTACAAGGCCTGTAAAAAACCCTGAATTATTCTGGCCTTTCTTGGGAAAAAAATGTAAAGACTCCATATCTACTTGGACAAATAACCACTCTTAAAACAGACCTTAAGAAGTGGACAAAAAGCCTACAACAAATGAAAAACACAGCTTTATTGCTGCAGTTAGGAAAAATGAGGATAAAATTAAATTGCTGCACTGGCTTAAATCTTGCAAGATAGGTGAAAAGAGTAGTACCTTATGTATAATAGCAGCTGAACAATCTTAAGAAACTGGCTATTTAAGTCACTAGAATAAAAGGACTCTAGAATAACTTAAGTGGAAAGAGACTTCCAGGAGGTCATCTAGCACAGCCCCTTCTTCAAAGCAGGTCTGATTAGATCAGCTTTCTGTATCAGGTCTGTGTCCACTCAAATCTTGAATACCTCCAAGGAGGGAGATCTGCAACTCCTCTGGGCAAGCTGTTTCAATATTTGACCACCTTGTCTTAAAAATACTCAGTCAACAGAGCTGTATTGCAGTGTCTGGGGACAGATAACAAGAACTGTTTATAGAGTGTGAGCCACCATTCCCAGAGATTTCCACCAGTCTGGAAACGACTGACCAGTATGTACTGGTGTGTTCTGCCAAGCCATACCATGAACCACCACCACCGGCCACTAGTATCATGCTGAAATAAAAAAGGCAAATGCACTCTTGAAAGTTATTGGCTCAGGAATTTCCAGAGATGGTTTTTAAATGCAGCTCAAGTCATGCTAGAGATGAAATCCAAGTGGAGCAGGTACAAAGCAGGGCTATGAAAATGATTGATTATGGGGAATAGGGAGGAATAAAAGAGTTTGGTTGTTCAGAAAAGTCAAATGAAGACTTTGAAAGGCATCTTACTGCTCTCTGTTAAGTTCATTACCACTAATAGGTGTAATGGGAAGAAATAGATGAAGACTGTTAATTAGAAAAATGTTTTAAACAAGAACATGGTGAGGCCTTGCAGCAGCGTTCAGAAGGAGCAGTTGTAAAACTACATGAAACAGAAACAAAACCAGACTGAGTTTGACATGGAGGTCTGCAGGGGCAGCCTTTTGCTCAGTATGCCATTTGTGTTTTTCAGGGTAGACATTGTGTTCAGGAGTAATTTGACTGGCATTTCAGTACATATGGTAGCATTTTGGTTGATCCTGTTGTGCCCTGTTATTTCCTGAGCACATGGACAGGAGTAACAGCATGTCTGCAATTTGCTTGGCAAATCCCAGATGGTCCCCAGGGCCTGCACCTTGCATGCTTGTCGAAGGCTTGACACATCATGGAAAGGCCCACATTAGGCCAGGGACTTTGCTGGTGTTTCAGTAGACTGGGCATGATCTTTGTATGTGCATTTCTGCTGAGGAAGTCCAAGGTAAAGATATGTCAGCCCATAAGGAGAGACATTTGTGAGAGACTGAATGATGTGTACTCAGTGTGTATGCTGGGTCCCTGTGCATTCCAATTCAGAGTATTTTTCCATGACTGAACAAAAAATAGCTATTTCCTTAGAATAGTGACTGAATTTTTTTCAATTGTGTGCTTTATTTGGCATAATTTTATGCTCTTACAAGCAATTAAAGCCAAATCATGCAACTGAATGTTTAGCTCGTGCATTTTAATCCACTTAAGGGTTTTGTTTTGGATAGCCTGTTGGTGAAGCAAACTAAATTAAAGCGAATTCCATCTGAAAGCTGGTTCTAGTATTTGTGATTATGAAGTCATGATTTGAAATTCTCCATAGTTGCAGCATTTCTATATTTTCTATTTAATTGAAAAATTGTTACGTATTTAGTGATCATATATGGAGTAGAGTAATATGAGAGAATATATGAAACAGATATTTAACTGGAAAATAACAAGTTAGTGTTAAATGTATCTGTAACAGTGAGAGGGCTTAGACAGAATGCAGAAATATCAATAAACAAATAGTAAGAGCCATGTGATGAATGAATGACATGTGAGTTCAAAATAAGGAAAAGAATGGAAATTAAAGGATATTGAAGAGGCTTATTTTGGAACAGGAAAGTATTGAGGAAGTAATGAAAAGAATAATTTCTATTCCACTATTTAATATTCAAAGAGAGAGAGTAGAAAATAGCCGTGCTGATGAGAGATGGAACAATCAATGGTTTGGAAAGGCTAATGCAGCTAAAAAAGAAACAGAAGCTGCCTGTCAGAAATGGGATGTCTGCCAGATAATCAGCTGAGGTTTGGACCAAGGTCAGTTACTGACAGTGACTGCAGTGTCTCTAAGTTTTTAGGCAAAAAAAGTCTTTGAACTAGATTGATCCATAGGAGTATTTACCCTGAATTCATGGAACTGCAGACTAAGTTGTATGAACCCCTGTTGTGTTGGTTTAGATCAGGTTTTGCCTAGCAAATCTCAGCATTATTGGATTTTGTGTCACGGGGAGTTTTTAGGAATGTGCAAAGATAAAAATAACAGCATATCTACTGCATTTCAAATGTCACCTTTTAGCACAAGCACAGACTTTTAACCCTGCTGACCACTGAGCTTCTGAGATTTTTTCTTGGGATGAATGACTATCCAAAGTACAGATTGGATAAATCCATGCAAATTTGCCAGCTTCTGGAACAAAACTTTCATCAATTTCTTGTAGTGCATAATTGCATGTATGATCACAGCTATTATTGTGGCTGTTTCTAAGTAGTTTTTGTGCTGGTAACATGAATGAGTGTTTGATGTTTGGAGAAAGGAGTGTTTTTGAAAATGAAATTTGGAGCTTTTGCATCGCCATACTGGGAAAAGCTGAAAGCGAGGTGATCAACCATGCTGCAGCTTTCATGTACCAGCTTTCATCCTGACACCAATGCCTTTCAACATGAGGGAGAGAACTTGTTTATAGGGAAGAGATGCAGTTTTTTTAAAGCTAATCAACTGAGTTTGTATATTCAGTAATACTTGTTGCAATCCACCTGAGAACTTACCCAGATTAAGCCAGACCTGTAACAGAAATCAAGGTATTACATAAAGATCTATTGGCAGGAGAAATTTTCCTGTCCAGGTTCTCTTTTAAGCTCAAAATCTACAGTCCTTGGTCCAGCAAAACTTAATGATTGTTTGAGTAAGAATTCCAGGATTGCCCCATAACTTTGAGAGATGTTAAGGTTTTTAGAAAAGGAATGAAGTGCATTGTTATGGTAAGTGTTGGGGTAGAATGAGAATACACCAAGATCTACACTTAATTTAAAAACAATTTTTTATTTTTAACACTATTGATTCCAAAAGGCAATAATTTTGATATAAGCCTTTTTTTTACCCATTACCAATACTTGAATAACAGTTGCTGTTCACATTTTATGGGTGGAGAGAATGATGTGATTGTTGTTCTTTGATAAGAAATAAAGTTCTGATTCATACCAGAACACTAACTTTGTGGGTGCATGTTCATTAAAATTTCTTTTTAGGAACTACTTAATTCCTGATTTTTTAATTATTATTTCTAAAAAATTATGTTTAAGATATAGTTCCAAAACTGCATTTGATGCCTTTGAGTTCAAAGAAATACACTAAAAAAATTCTTTTTTTTGAGCACCAAAAACTTGATCCAAATTTTGGGTTCAACTTGCTTTTGATTAGGTCAGTGTGTAAGGTCTTTGAAATTACACCTTAAATGCGTTTGAAAGCTGGAGCACTATTTTTAGGAAACGAATAAAACTTTTTAGGCAGTAGATTTTATTAATGTATATTAAAGTAGATCAGTTATAGCACATATAGACTGGGGGGACAGGGTGTGCTTGGTAAGCAGAAATACAGTCCTATCAGAGAAATAACATATGCATTACAGAAATATATACTAAACCAGAATTTAACATTAAAGTATTTTTATTTGTTGTCCAAAGAAATAAATCCTTTTATCTGAGCATAGGTGGAAGAAACCAGGTCATGGATCTCTTCTGGGCTCAAAGGAGAGTGTTAGTTTTAATAAATTTTTGGTGAAGCCCAGATATTGCAGCTTTCTATTGGGATTACAGTAGGAATTTTGAAGGAGAGCTATAGGAATGTTCCTTGTCCTTTATAGGGAAAGTTTTTCTACAGATATAGGTTATTGTGCAAACAGAAACAACTCTTTTCCTTTTTGCCCCAGTGGACATTGGCACTGTTAGTGTGAATAACATGTAAAAACCTGGAAGCTGGAGACCTTCCTTTGTGACTTTAGAAATCTGTAGCTGTGCAGCTTTGCCATGCCTGTGCAAAATGGGAGTAAAGTAATTTCTTATGAGTAACAAATGAATCACAGCCTGTTCACTGAAAGCACATCCTTATATCTTGTAGCCTCACTCAGCTATGCCAGATATTTATATGATGAGTATGCCATTTGATCAATTAATGGCTTCAAAAAGCAAACCAAGAAGAACACCTACAGTTTTTGTGTTGTTTTCCCCTCTTTCCAAACTCAGTAAAAGCAACTTTTCCTGAGGTTGGCAAACGCTTTTCAACAGCTCTCTATAAATCTTTGAGAGTATTATATTTCTCCTTCCTGGAGGAAAATGTCCATGGTAGGATTCAAGCCAGTAGTTTTAAGTGATCCTCAGGGGCATGGCATTAGATTGCACTGTTGGTGCAATTTTATTGTCATCACATGAAGGCAGGAACTGTTGCATCAATGAAATTTTTGGACTGGGAAATTCTTGAGGCCAAATGCTGGCTTTGTTTCTGTGGCCAGCTTGAAGCAGAACTTGTCCAGTGTGCAGGAGTGAAGAACAGGGCATGAAGTGCTATGAAAAGGCTGGTCTGGGAAGGTTGTGAAGACAAATCACATGTACTTGATTGCTTGTGCTGAGTAGGAGCAGGTGCAAAAGTGCCAGTCAGCTTTTTGTTGGAGAAGATGAGTAAAATTTGAATAGACTTGGTTCTTCCTTAAAGCAGTGCACCCTGCGCCAGATTTATTATTACAAGCAGCATGTAAGTAACAGACCCGTGCAAACACTGGAGCTGGATCTCCTGAGAAATTATATTTGTTCCCAGAGTTCACTTTAGTTGGAGAAGCTTTTCTTAGCAGATTTTCTTTCCCTCCAACTGGTTTGCAAGTTCAGATTTTTTCCAGATTCTTAAAGACTCAAGCAGCGCTTATCACTCTGTGTCACCAGGATGGCAGACCTGTGTGTCTGTGCTCCCCAGAGCCTCCACTGTCACTTGCTGGCACTTTTCTTGGGCTTTCCCGGGATTCATTCATGCAGGAGCGGGCACTGGTGTCATGTTGTGCCTCTGGAGCCATGGCAGCACTAGGCCTTGGGAAGCTGTTTGCCCAGGCTTGGTGCTGGGGACAGAGTTGTCCCAGGGCATCAAGGTTCAGCTCCTCAGGGCACATTTCTATTTCTCATGCTAAAATGTGTTTCTGAATACTAATTACCATTTACAAATATTTTAATATCTGCTTAGGAACTTAGCTCTAGGGGAGAAAAAAAATTTATGGTAATAGTTTCAAAAGACCACAAAGGCCACATTTTTTAGCAAAGCATTTGGCTGGCTTTACACTAAACATGCCCTCAAGTTCCATATTTATTTTTAATATATTACTTCTACATCTTCTCTTCCTCCACAGTGATTTTCCCTTGCTGAATAACATCCACTCAGCTTTCCTTATCCCAAACAGAGCTGTCAATCTTAAAGTTTAAATCGGCATCATCCTTTCCCAGCCCCAGCTGCCCTTGGCTTTCTTCAAGTTTTTGTCAGTGTGATCAAAGTATAGTGCACTTGTACCCATATATTTTAAAATAAATACTGGGTTTGTTTCTTTTGGATAGTACCCAGTCTATCACAATGGTCAAAATTGTTTCTAGAATCCATGGAGATAGTTATAGCATGTCATAATATTGTGAGTAGTGTATTGTATTAATATCCTTACATCCCATGGGGAATTCAAGATATGAAAAGTAACTGCTCCTGATAGTCAGGAATCTAAAGATTGTTTTTCTATACTCTCTAGCATGATTGATTAACAAACTCGGCTTAAAAGAAGAATATACCTGTGAACCTTTTCTGAATTTATTTTGACTGCACATGAGACCTGTTTTAAATTTTGAGCTGTGATGAAATGCATTTAACAAAGGTTATGGTATGATCAGTGGCAAAGCTATTAGAGAGAATTTCTTTCTACTGCCTTCATCCCTGTTTTTATTTATTTATTTTTCTCCCAAAATAAATATTTTTGTTTTGACAAGTTTTATTTTTCAAATTTGTATTTTATTTTAAATCTTCAAAGCAAAAGAAATCATTGCCATGGTGGATTATAATAGATGATACTTCTAAATGAACTTGTCAGAATTCTCTGTTATGGAAGCTGCCAGGATCCCAATATGAATGCAGGATGGGTCTATGAATTTAGAATTTGGACATCATGTATATGTTGTAAAAGCATGAATTTGATATGGTATGGATTATGTACTAAAAAAAATTGTCATATTCATATACATTTTATGAGTTACGGGATGAATAACATGTATTTGGTATAATAGTGTCAAAGATGCTGCATACTTAAGAGTATTCAGACAATTTCCTGCAAAACTGGGGTTTGAATGAGCAAGCTGTTGACTCTATTAACTTCAAACCTTTGTATTTCCAAGCACCACAATAATAGTGTTTCTGCTATGAAAATATGCAGTGTCTGACTGTAATACATACTGAGAACTGTTTAATTATAATATTTTGTCAGTGAAACATGGGTTGTCCCTTTATTTAACTTCTTGTTTGAGAGTTCTATTTCAAAGAACACTAAAATCAAGAATTGATCTAATTTTATGCACTCCAAATAAAGGAAGTTGGAGTAGATAGTGTCCAGAGGCTCCTTCCAACCAACATTTCTATCATTGTTTGATTAAAGATACTGCTATTAATTACTTGCAACCTTGCGATTTTGTCACCTTTGATAGACAGATGGTAACAGCTGCTTATAGTTTAACAGCTGTTTATAGTTTTCAGAGGAAGAGAAGTTTTTTAGAAGAAAAATGAGGCCAAGACAGAGCAATGTCAAATGCAGTAATAGGCCTATTCTTACTCAACTCTTAGTGAGCATGTACAGGCCTTAGTAGAGTTTGCTAATGAATTCATTTAAATTGTGAAATTCAGTGTAAGATAAACAATATCGGGTCGTGGTTCCTGTGAAGTTAGTCTGGAAAACAAATACACTAGAGACTGTACCTCATAAAGAGCTTGTATCCCGTGTTACAGATGCTCGTCTCAGGTGGGACAGAAGCAATTCTGAGAGTCAGAGCAAACAAGTTCTAGTTTTGGCAGTTTTCCCTTCACCTTGGGGACAGTGAAGTTCAAGTCATAAAGTGCTTTTGCCGAGACTGAGCTTTCCACTTACGTCATCAGTATTCCAGCTGGAGTTCTTAAGTTTTTTTTTTTCTTGAATCCTTGGGTTCACCCTGTTCTTTCATCTAATTCTGCTATTCACAAAAGGAATGATCATCAAGCCATGTAAATTATATCCACTCTTCTATGTAGTTCATTGTGCTGTTAAGTAACTCTCTGTGTGTTTGATTTGTTTTGCAGGTAAGTAGCACTTAGCACCTGATAGTCAACAATTTATGGTAAGTATGTTGTGTAATTAGCAAAACTAAAATTGAACTCCTGTTTTATTCTTTAAAGGGAATAAACAAAGGGGGTTAGTCATACAATAACATTTGTTTTAGATGCTAGTCAGAATGTTTGAAGATGTCATTGGGTTTACATTTTTCTCCTCAAAGTGTTATTCATCTGTTGCAGGAAGAAATAAATATAAATACTCAAGGCAGTATTTCAAGGAAGTTGAGCAAACAATATTTACTTTAAACACAATAAACAAATGAGAGTTTATTTTTTGTTCTCAACTTCTTTCAGCTACAATAATCTTGGAAGTTCTTTTAACTAAATGAAAATCTCACACAAATGCAGTGTGTAAATGTTGGTGTCCCCATAACTTTTTTACTACAGGATAACTAAGACTCTTCTGCTCATCCAGTCTTTGACTTGATGAAAATGCTATTAACACAGAGTTATTATCTGTCTAGTATAATGAATCTGAGTGTGCTTCCTAAAATATACCACTGTCATCTTCCTTCCCCTTCAGCTGGGGAAATAATCACAGAATGGTTGCAAGGGACCTCTGGAGATCATCTAGTCCGAGCCAACACTGGCGAAGAGACTACTAGAAGCATATGGTGAAAAGATATATCCTGGGTTACTATCAGGGCTCTGACAGGGATTGCCATCCTCTGTCAGTGCACAGTTGTTATAAAATAAATCCAGCTTTTCTAGTATACATCACTGCTCTCATTAAATTAAAGTCTTAATATGGTACTCAGTTGCTGCCCAAGCAACTTTAAAAATCAAATGCTCATTTTTAGCCTTTTTAACTTCCCAGCCTCTCCAGAGGCAGTTGTTATACTGTTAGTATACTGTGAAAGGTGTTACAGCTTTGCACTGCAGTGTTGGGAATTTAATAAGTGTACATGGCACATTTTTTCTTGTGGTAAGACTGATAGACTCTCAGCACTTGACACTGATACTGTTTGAGCATTTGATCCTCTTAGAAAGTGACTGTTTTCCTCCCTGTAGTTTTAACTTTGTAGAACATTTTTTTTGTTATTGCTCAGCTCCATAGGATTCTTACTTGGTGGGTTTTTTGTTTGTTTGGTTTGGTTTGGTTTTTTAATAACATTTTTTCCTTTCTTCCCTTCACAGGTGCCATTTTTTGTCTTGGGGACATTTTTATTTTGAATTCAGATTGTTCTCTTTAACTGATCACACGACTCACTCATCCTTAGTCACGGAGGATTTTTCTTTCAAGTTTGCTGTACATTGACAACACCTGTAAGTTTATGATCTAGTCTATGTTTATTTTAAATTCTAGTAATTCAGTTGTGTTTGTTATACCAGTGCCCTGATTATCTGATCTTCTTTGACTATGCTTTCTCATTTTCCCATGGCATCTTCTCCAGAGGTTTACTTGTGCTACCTGCTTTCTGTCATCTTTTGTAAACCGTTCTGCCAGAGGATTATTGCTCTACATCAACTATCACTTTTTTCCTTGACAATTTTTTTTAATGCACATTTGTGTGTGCACATACGAAAGTGTGGTAGATGTGAATTCGCATTTAAGCACTGGCTGACAGAGAAATAAAATATGTCTGCAGGGGAGGGACCCCAACATATGTCCACTAAAACTGTCTAGACCCAAGTCGAACAGAGGGTTACATATTCTTTGCAGAGGTCAACTCTGAATTTCTTCTGCCCTTTGAGACACCATTATCACCTTGCATCACCATTTTATCTCCTGCGTGCTAAGTTGGTTATATTGTTGTGTTTCCATAAACCTAATTTTTTGAAGGTGGGTCACAGGGCTGGTATAGACAAATAGGAAGGATGAATGGATGCTTTTCATTTTTGTTTTCATTTGTTCTGTCTGCTCAGAAGTGAGGAGGTGAGTCTTACAGTTCTTCCTGGCAGACTCAGCTCACGGTTCCACTTCAGGAAAGGATTTCAAGAGGTGATTTCCTAGCTTTAGTGCCTCATGTTAGGCCTGGAATTAAGAAAATCTAAAAGGACCTGCTGGTTAGGACTTGACTACCCCAATTCAAATCACTATGTAGGTTTTTTTGCTGAAAAAGTTACCTCTGAAGAGCAGAAGTAAAAAAAGAAAACAACCTACCCAGTGCTAATTGAAAATGTATATTTTGGAGTTTTTTAACATACTTTTTACAAATCTTTCAATATGTTCTCCTAAGATTGTACGTATGTCCTAGCACATTTTTCACCTTCCAGCAGAAATGGAGTATATCATATGTACTGCTCATACTGCAAAAACAGTGAGTCTTTTGGGTAAAGTGAGGACTGAAATGAATAACAAGACTATCTGAAAAAATATGACGCATCTCTTCAAAATAATATCCCTTATTCTTGACGTGTCAAATACATTTTGTGCAATTTTTCCACAGACTGGTTATTTAGACTGAAATAAAATTAATCTTTTAAAATTTTCTCATATGTGAGAAATTTCTTGTACCTTCAGCTGTGTTTAATTTTGTTGTGGAAAATGGCCTCAAAGGCAATGCCTTACATGCATGAAACTTCCTAGAAAAGTGACTAGTGAGTACACACCTATGCAGTTTATGGCAATATTTCTAGAGGTAGTTTTTCTTATTTGCTTTTACCTGGGAGCTGCTATGCTGAAGAAGTTGAAAACAAGTTATTTCTTCAAAGAAACTGGTGAAGATTTGTGGTCTAAAAAATTTTTTTTACCTCCTATTCTGGATGAGCCTGTTTATTAGAAAGAGCCTTAAGAGAAAGATCATCTTACAATAATCTGTTTACTGTGGTTTGGGCTGGGCACTGTAGGGCATCTTCCCCAGACAGGCTTTCTGACAGTATTGGAAAGGGAAGTCAGTCCTCATTTACCCTGGCAGCAAGCTGCAGCCATGATCATTTTCTGTTTCACCGTAACATTTCAGGCACTGTTTCTTTGCTGTTTTTTCTTTGGTACCTCTTTTGCTTTTGTACTCTTAATTTTGAAACAACACAAAATTCTGCTCAGAAAATTTTCCTTATATTTTCCTAAGAGTATCATGAGCATTGTAACAAGATTTGTAATATAGCAAACATCAGCTGAAGTGATGGTACTCTTCCCTTTGTCTCAGGAGTTGTACAGTACTTTCCTTTTATAGGCAGTCAAGATTAGCTCTCCTGTTGGCTTTAGATGGTAGGGATTTACTCTCATATAGCACCAAAAACCATGAGCAATAGAAAGAATTACACTGGAACCAATGCATCTATCTAAGTAAAGCAGTTAGATTAAGTATTTATTAAAATAATAATAAGATATCAGTTCATCTCTGTTTGATGCCATCTTACCCTGCACCTGTCACATTCCCCATTTTATAACTCTTTCCTTACTGTAATTCCATCAATGAAGGAAAGAATAAGAACAGTGGCTGTCTAAGAGATGTATCTGAGACTTTCAGTTCTCAATGAGTTACCCTGATACATTAGTGTCTTGTGGTGCTTCTAAATGTTTTATGGTAACTGCCTTATTGGAATGCAAGATGAAAATTTAGGTGCTATCTTGAAAATGTGAAAGGTATGATCCCACTTTCACTAGGCTTTCTAAAAGCTTTGGAAAAGGGATGATAGCAAAAGGGATGTTTTATATAGCAAGAAGACAAGGCACTGATTTTTTGCATCCAAAGATGTAAAATCTTTGTTTTGTGTCAGAGGATAACAACCTGAGTGTTTGACTTACAAAAAAAAATGGAAGGAAGTGACTGAAAATTGTGTAGTTCACTAGTTGTTGAAATGTAACAGGTAGCTGACCTATTTTGGTTGTTTACTTCTATTTCTTTAACATGCTTTAAAACAAATACTTTTCTAACTTTTTTAAATGTTAAAACTTGCATCAAGCAGAAAATATGTTGATTGGTTTCATGAGAATGAAAAGGTCTTAATCTGATGCTGTTTAAATTTCCCAATTTCTTGGGTGAAGGAGTGTTTATAAACCATCAGTTTCACTGCTCTGTTTTCTTAGTGTGCCTCAGGAGGAAGATCTGAGGGACCACATCTGGGTTTACAAGAGAATGTCCTTCTTTTTGTGATTTTCATCCTTTTTCCTGTCTGCATGCCCTTTCCACAGTGGTGCAAATTAACTTCTGTGGTAGCTTTGATGATGTTGGGTGCTTGCCTGCAGTCTGGGTTGACCAAGATAATGTCCCTGAGCAATCAGGTGCTGCTAGATCTAGTGATGATCAAAATGCTTTGTTGGGATGAATTCACAATAGTAGCTTATGGAGGAATTTCTGTTCCCTGTTACAATTTTTTTCTAAGCTTTTATTGTTTTCTGTGTAATGCTTTCAGAACAACAGCCATTTTGCTAAGTTGATTTTGAAGCTGAAAAGAAACAACTGAAGTGATGTTTATGCCCCGCTTAGAGCAAGAGGGTTGCCTGGGCCCTGTCACTGCTACTGTGTGGGCCCTCTCCTCTACATGCAGATCATCCTGAGCGTGGGCAAGAGCGGGATCTCCTCCTTCAGCTAATCAGGGTAATCTGGTTGTGAGCAGGGATGCTGGTATCCCTGGTATGCTGGCTGTGCCCAGGATCCCATGCTCTGTAATTCAGTGAGTGACTAATATGGAAATTAGGCATATTTTTTGACAATAAAAATAACAGGATCTTGTAAAGAGGGCAACAAGCCAGTTTCAGTGGAGGTGTGCCTGCTGAGATGGTAAGCTGTGATTAAGCTCATTCTGAAAATAATTTAGCTCTTTTTGGAAGGAAACAATTCAGCATATATAAGCTGAGAGTCCTTGGCAGGGGTTAGTCATTGTCTAATGTAACTACAGCAAAAATTCAAATCCCATTCCTGTGATGAGCTTCCATGTGGTTATCTGAGATACGGTCATTTGTCAAAACTTAATGGACCACAAAAAGTGGTCTCAACAAGTGCATCTATATTCATGTTTTCATTCAGCTCGGGGTGTTCCTCTAAAGTGAATTTCCCAATCCGTCCCCTTTGGTTGGTTTTGGTTGAGCAGCAGAACATGTAAGAACATGAAATTGATGCTTTTTTTATGAGACTAAACTAGAGGATGTTCTCAGGGAGTCTTGAATGCCCACCAAGTGCAAGTGAGCTTCGGGACAAGGCATCAAAGCAGAGCTAGTCTGAAGTTTAAACAAAAAACCAGAAAAATCTGAAATACATACAGTAGGGATGACAAATCCTCAGCACCAAAGTTTGGTCTATAGACCCGTTCCTATTTGTCTATAATACCTGCTAACATGTACATAAACCAGTGCTACTGTAAACCTTTTGGATGCTTACTGCTTCATGGAGTTAAACCATCTCCATTTTGGACAAAGATACTGTGTCCACTTTTGTAATTTATACTTCTATTGTTCCTGCATAAAATTTTACCCTGCAGTGCTTAGTACTGGTAAAATACCACAGAAATGTGCGTCATTCTGCAGGTTGGGAAGCAAGTGTTAGTATGTGAGGACTGTCAAAACTGAGAATTATGGAAGGGGTGTTCTGCCCAGTTTTTAAATGCATTTATGTGTATTTAGCATTTCTTCATCTGCAAAAACAATTCTCAATTGTATCCACAAAGAAGAGAAAGTATCCTTGCTTTGATGTTAGAGATGCAAGAACCTCTCCCTTCAGCTGCAGAGTGAGTGCAACTCACTCTGGAGAGCTGTGTACTGATGTGCTGTGCCTTTTCCACGTACCCTGAAGAATGAGTCCAAAGCAAAAATGACTCTTTGGGGTCAATGACAAATAAACCTTCCCTCCTGTTCTTACAGGTGGTCCTTAATCCTTAGAAAAACCAGAGCAGCTAGGTGCGTTGGGGCATTCTTGCTGTGTAGCAATCCTACATATACTTTGGAGAATGAAGATTGCTGTGAGATTTAGCAATATTCCAGGCACTGCGCAAAGCTTCAGCACCTCTCCATGTACCAGCTGAGCATGTTTGAGTAACAACACAATGATTGAGCTCATGAAGTTGCTGAATGAAGTTCAGTGTTACTGAAGGCTGAGGCGAGAGGTCATGAAATGGCTGGTGTGACAAGTATAAACCAGTGTGGCAGTGTTAGGGGGACTGTGGTGAATGAGAGAGAAAAACTGACTGAAAAAGGAAAGGGTAAAGAAGAGATGAGTGCCCTCTAAAAGACATTCATAGTCCATAACAGAGTCCAACAAAGTTGTTTTAATTAGTAACACTGAAGATGGATTAGAAAATTGCTCCTGGACCACTATTATTCACATATGTGGTGAAGTTCATAAAGATTTAATTTCAGCAGTAATAGTTTCCTCTTATAAATAACAATCTCAAGCTGCTACACAGAGGAGGTTGTTGTTATTACCCTGTTTCTGTGTGTGGTGAGGTGAGATGCTGGAGGGGTGGGGGGAAATTACTTGTTTGAAGTCACTCAGCTGATCCAAACAGATTGAGCAGCAATTCCCAGTCTCCCTAAAGTATCAGAGCAGTGCTCAGTGTGTGCAGTATATATAAACCAACACACAACAGTCTGTGGCTCTGCGGCACAGGATGGGGGTGCTCACCCAGCCTTTGGGAGCTGCCTCCTCAGCCTGAATAGTGGCTGCATCTGGGATGGGGGAAAGAAGACTGGGAATAGACTTGTCTTTCTCCCAGAAGTGACCAAGGTTATCCAGTTTCTACCAAAAGCTATGTGCAGCCATGCAAAATTCCAATATAATCTAAGTCTGTGGGTTGAATGGTTTATATGAGCTACTGTGGTGGCCAAATTTTGTTGAGTGGCAATACTGTCAGCAAGTTGTCCCTCATCATTTTGTAGGTATTAATAAGTTCATTTTGTGTTCTTTGGTAGTGCTTATTATCTAAATTATTTTAGATGGTTTGTGTCAGTTCAGTAAATACTGGTTATGATTTAAAAAGCATTTTCACAGGTGCTTTACTACATTTGTATTCAAGAGGCATATGCTCCTTTTGCATACATCATATGGAGATGCAGCCACTTTCAGAAGCAGATGTTTCACCCACATACGGGTGAATTTCTGTAAGATGAAGTAGAGGCTTCTCTGTCATAGAAAACCACTGTCAGTCCCAAGTCTTTGGTCTTGTCGTTTGGTTCCAAAGTGTGCAAATGACTTCCAGGCATAAAACATCTCCAGAAAGCATTTGCAACTTTGCATTATTAACCTGATCCAAGGGTTTCCTTCTGTCAAAGCTGCTGGAAACTGGATAGTGTGTGTCATTTGCCAGAGAAGCGTCGGGCTCTAGTTCACCGTGCTCGCGGCAGGGCTCAGACTCGGGCTGTGTTCATGGCATGGTGCTGGGTTATGCATTAGTTACCAGATCCACTTTCACACCTTCGGACTGCTGGTCTTCCAGACTTCCGAGGGAGGTCCGACCACGTCAGGATGGGTGTGGGAAGGGTGAAAGTGAAGCAAGGATGTGGAGGAGGCGGGTCTACAGGATTTCCGGAGAGCCCTTTGGCCGCCGGGCTGTCCTTTCGCTGGGGCTCGCTGCCGAGCTGCATTCTGCCTGCTGTCCAGCAGATGGCAATGATGTGCCAGGAACGCTGCCTCATCCCGGTTCGGATCGGAGGCATTGCCGCTGCCCCAATCCCGATGGATGTGCCAGGTTCCCCAGGATGCTACCTTTTGGTTTTTTTCTCAGGTTATCTTCTCCTCATTCCCTCAGAGCTATCTATGCTGCCGTGATAGCACGGTTTTGGTCTGCGTTGCCGACTCATGATATTTTGGCTTTGATTTAGTTAACCACTTGCACAGATGTCACTGATTCTGTGTGATCTGTAGACCTCTTATGAAATGCCATGATAAAGGAGGACAGGCTACATGATTTAATGGCCCCCTTCCAGACCTTAAATATTATGAATCTCGCTTCTATAGTGGAGTGTAAAGATGATTAGGACTTCCTACACTACGAAGGAAGAAATGGAGATGTTTAAACTGAAACTTCCAAATGTATTTCTCCTAATTCCACACCCTCAGGGTGGTCAACTGCCTTAGATAACAGGAATTTTAATTACCTTTAATAACTTGCCAGGGAAAAACACTATTTATGTGCCATATCTATTACCTTAGTGGTACGATTAACAAGCTGCTCTTGGGAATGGTTTCTAATGCCTGGTTTCTAATGCCTGGTTTCTATTGCCTAGTTTCTATGTAAATATCCAAAAATACCCAAATTTTGGATATGCTGGGGGTTTTTAGCTACCACTTAACTATATGAAAACTGGACTACATTTGGTAAGAATTGCCTATAAACCAAAGTGTCCATTCTTTGGATAGACTAACCAGTAAAAAACCCACAATAAAATAATAATAATAACAACAATAATAAGAATAACAGATAAATTGTTAACATTGCATACAGTGATAGGAACTTTTGAAGATGCATTGCTGTCCATCCGTTTTTTTAGGCTTTTCTATCCATTCTATCAGCATAATGCCTAAGTGAGTAACTTGATATAAAATCAGCATTAGAGATTTTCTGGATTCTGATACCTGATTTAAAAGTTATATGCTTATCCTGTAAAAGATATCTATGTATACAATGTATGCATGCACTGCTGCAGGGAGAAATATTTTTTACTCCAAGGCTGTTGGTTTTTTTTTGTAATGCAGCCCTTTTAAAGCTATTCTGAAAGGAGGTGCAGTCACCACTAATTCCTGTGTAAATTAAGCATAATCACTCAGAGAAGAGACCCTTTATTTAGTGAGTTTAAAGCTCATTATACAATTTTGTAGGGGGAAAATTACCATGCCTGTAAATTAGCTGCATTTCCTAATGAAATACTTGGCAATTTTTTCAGCCTCCTTTGATAGGAATAAGAATTATAGTGGCATTGGAAAGTAAAATCATGCTATTCCTACTAGCAGTTTCTCCAATTGTAGAAGAAATTATAACTGTGAACACATTTTGATTCAGATTAATCTCAACAAGTAACAAAAGCATCTTTTGTCATGGTGTTTTTTCATCTCGTTTCCACCGCTTTTATTAGAGCCTAAAGCCAGTCCCATCAGCCTTACTCCTGGTGTATGATGACACAAATTCTCTAGGGGCATGTGGCTTTCTCAAGCAATAAAGCATCATTATGCTGCTCATTTCTGAGGATGCACTATTTCATGTGTGAGTTGTGTGTTCAAGGGACAAGCCAGCAGAACTCATCATGTTAATTTTCCCCAAAAACGAGGCTTTCATCCTCCCATCAGGCTTGCAAAGGCAAGCGCATTTACCATAGGTGTCTGTACTTGTCTAATTCTATCCTGACACTTGTAGATGGCAGCAAATAGATGGCATTTTAAGTGCTCTGACTGCAGCTACCAGCAGCAGGAGTGGTAAAAGACAAAATAATTGTTCTGGAGCTGGCTGTCCTCTTCCAAGCAGCAGCCTCGGTGCACAATAACAAGCCGAGCCGGTGCCTGTGGCTCTGCAGTGCGTGCACAGCCGTCTGCTGAGCCAGGTGTTGTGACTCCACTTCAGCAGCTAAAAGCAGAGGTACATGGACCTGCTGTGAAATTGAAAATCATTTTAAGAATGCCTGAAATAATTGCTTTTTCCTGAAATTGGTTATGTTTTATAATATAGATATTAATCATATGTACTTATAGGGTGAGTTTGGTTTTCTTTCATTTGGGAAAGGTATAAATTTAGGGCCATATGGATTAGCAGCCTCAGGGTTTCTTTTTTCTCTTCCTGCTTTGGCCAGTTTTCAGCTGTATAAAATAAAGGTTTAAGAATAGTTTGGCTTTGAAAAATAACATTCAGACCGGCCATAAAAAAGTATCCAGAAAGGTCATCTCAGTGTGTGGGTGCTTTCTTCATTTCTTCACACAATAACTCTGTTTGTTCTATGATAACAGGAAGCAGTGAGTTCTTTGAAGTCTTTTTCAGTGTATTAGAATTAGTGAAAGATTAAATGGGGGTTTGTTACATTTGATCAATATGAAACTTCATGTCAGCATGAACAATATTCCTTCAGCAGTTAGGACCTGGTACTGAAAGTCCTGTGCTGGACAGTGGTTTTGGGTCAGGCTACTGAAGAAAAAGGTCACTAACTGGTTTCAGAGTTGCTTGTGGTCCAGCACAGAAAAGCAAAGCCATTTCCCAAATACAGGTTCCTTTGATTTTTGTGTAGATTCCTATTTAAAACATAGGGCTGTCCATACTTGTCAAACAGGTCAGCGTGTTGAAAAATCGTATTTCTACTTTGGATGGAATCAGAATGTAGCTTCCTGAAGTTAGTGTACATAGGTCTGAATTGTCAATACTTCTGGGTTTGCACACTTGTAGTGGTTTGGTCCAAGATACTCATTACTGTTTATCTTCTGTGAGATAAGAATTAGGAGAAATGCAAAGCAGGCACCAAACTTGAAAGAATATAAAGAAGTTTATTAACAGACCTAAAGAAGAAAAAAAATCATACCACACCTTCAGAACTCTTCTCCTCCCCCCACCTTCCTCCCTTCTCCCACTGACAATGTAAAAAGACAACCCTTAAGATGTTCAGTCTGTTACTACTTCCATAATAACCTCGTTCAGTCTATTTAGAAAGAGAAGTCTCTTCTTGCTCATGCTATGAAAATATTATCACAACGAGACAGCCGCCCACTTCCAAATATTGTTCAGTCCATTTAGGAAGAGGAGTCTCTCTGCTCGCATGTGAGTCCCTTCCCCCGACTTGCAGCTTTTCCCACAACTGCTTTCGAGGGTCCACTCTTGAAGTTTTTTGGGGTACAATTTTAAGGTTGAGCCATTCAGGAACAAAAGTTCTCTTCACCGATCTCTGGGAGCATTTCATCTTTAAGAACAGAGGCCCTTCTCCTTCCCTGGGAGCAAAGGGTCCTCCTCATCTTCATCTTTAGGACTATCTCTGGGAGCATCTCTAGGAACTGAGGTTTTCTCCTTTCCCATTTGGAGCAAAAGTCTTCATCTGGTTCATCTCTCCCTGTCCAAACTTCTCATGAAATTGCAGCAGTGTCAGCATCTGCCTGTCCCAGCGCCGGAAACGAGACAGAGTGACTCTGCCTCAGGGTTTCTATTCTTAAGTGTGCATCACAGAGGCGGTCACAACTTTAAGTGGCTTCAAGAATTGTCCATATTCAGACTGGCCAGCTGATAGGTTCTGTTAGGTCACAGAGGAAGCTGTAAGCACCTCTTGGCAAGGACATCACTTCCAGGACTATGCTTGCTAACCCATGACAACGCTACTACAGATTTTCAGTGCTCAACAATAGATGCTCATCACTTCTTAAAGGTGATGTATTTCTGCTTAGCATTTTCAGCATCTGAAGACAGACCCCTGAGAGAGTCACAATACTAAAATTCATTCTCTTTCGAAATGTGAAAACAAAACAGTGTGACTTTCCTAGGGCAAACATTTCTGTGAAAAAGATATTTACTTCTGATGAAATTAAAGTTTTTTGTTTGATTCCATCCTTGATGTATTTTATATTTATAAATTGAAAAGAGAAGTAAGATTGGTTGTTGCAGATAACCAATAGCTAGCATAAACAAAGCTATAGGATGAAGGAAATGAAAAATAAGCAAATCTGAGGTGAAAGGTGAATTACTCCATTGCTATTCTGATAATTAGAGAGAAAAAATTAATAGTTGCCATAAAGTATTTTAAACACGAGAGCCTCTTATTAGGTTCTTCAAGACTGTAATGAATCACTTGCAGCCACATACATTCTTTGTGTAGTGGTGTACAGTGCTAGTGTTTCATTAAAACCCAGTTCAATAATAATGGGTCACTCAAGATGTCATTTTCTCTGGAGAAGGTTGGGAAGCCGAATGCCTGCTGCTTCATCCCTCATGTGCTGTGCCAACACACTGAGCCGAGTAGGAGGAGAGTGCAAGCTGAGTCGTGTTCCAGAAACCCCCTTGGTCTGGGTGAAAATGCTCATATAAGTCCTGGGAGCAGAGGGATGGGCATAGGGCAGAGGGCCGGCAAACACATAACGGGGCAGCAGATGGACAGTGTGCCAGAGAGCACAGGCACAGAGTTCTGAGAAAGACATTGGAAGTCACAGTCAAATTCCTACCAAAAGGAAGTCCCACGGTTAAGAAGAAAAAATTCATAGTAATATTAACTAAATGCAAGTTGTATATTGTCCTAGTGACAGAGTTTTTTGACTTTAACAATTTTTTTTTTTTTTAGCAACAGTCATGGGTTAAATACTCACAGCTCCTGTGCTGCCCTAGTGCCTTAGCTAGTTTGCACTGGTAGTAAAGTTAAGAGAAAGATGGGTAGACAAGTGGTTGGAGATGCTCTGATTGTCACCTGTTTTGTTAATCTCTTAAGGAAAAAGATATCAGAGGGCCAGATTTTGTCTAGTACGTTCCATGTTACTTTTGTGGGATAGGATGAAACATAAGCAAGAGTAAAAAGGTTTTTTACACCTTGCTGCCCAGTGGGATTTGGGAATTGAGAAACATTTTGATAACAGACAGTTCTCTGGAGGTATCACTGGTTTCCTGAGTGAGTCCTTACAGACTGTTGGGAACCACGTTACCAGTTAATCATTCCATCCTCACAGGGTGTAGGGTGCTCTCTCATGAAGTATGCAGTAAATATAAAACATTTTCCCAGGCAGCTGAAGGAACCTGAAGCCCTGTCCTGCACCATTTTCTGCTTGTGACTTAACCTTCCTTTTGAAATATATCTCACTGGCATTACGAGAAAACACATTAGGCTCCTGGAATTGTGCTTGGAGAAAATGAAGAGCATCATAAGTTCTGTAATTGCATGCTATGGTTTTGTATTTTACTTCAAGAAGATTTTTTTGCAATTAGATTTTTGACAAAATCAACAAAGTACGAACACAGGGAGCAGAGTCATTTTGATAGAGAGCGGACCTGTCAGTAGCTGCTCAAGGATTCTTTCTAATCTTAAATATGATTTAATGCTCTGTGAAAAGAATTAAGAATCCTATTTTACACTGAAGCATGCTGTTAATGTGCATATAAAAACCTCAGCAGTTTTATTGACAGTTATGAATTTACAGCTGCTGGTGGTGAATTTTTTTAAAAGACTGCTTCCCTTTCCCCAATTCTTTGCAGACCATTGTCATAGTTTGCTATTAGCTAAGGCAGAACCTCATTTAGCAGAAATGCATAGGTCTTCAATTTCACTGTATACATCAGGAAAAAAGAAAATCAATGTGAAGCCAGACTTAGTCTGCTGATGCCAGAGATGACTATCTGTAGCATATAGAAAGAAACCCTGGCTCAGATTAGGTTTTTTTTACCATTTGGATGTTAAAAATGACAGAAAGAGGCTACAGCTGGTGACAGTTCTTGTGACTATTATCCTCTGCTTAAATTTGGTGTTAAGCCCAGAGACTGTCAATGTGTGTACCAAATATTTCAAGTACTCAGTATTAATTTAGCATTAATTTATATTTATTATTATCAGCTATATTAATTGATGGGAGGATGAGTATTAAGAAACAGTTTGTGCATTTGAAGTTTCATGTTTACATTGGATATCCATTGTGTGCTTGTGTGCAGATGATTGCCACTCACCCAAGACTATATGGGTATGTGTATATATGTGTGTGTGTGTGTGTATATATATATATATATATATACACATATACACATAGGTGTTTCTTTATGCCTGTGTACATGTACCTGACATTCTAGCCTATTTATATATAAGAACATGGGTCTGAATGATGCTTCAAATCATATGTTCACAATTATTTTTATGATATTTATAAAGTATCTAATCATCAAGTATATAAAGGGGTGAAGATAATTTTTGTTTTCAAAGAAGAATTTCAAAAAAATCAGCCAATGCCCAGCTTGCAAAGTCCAGGCTTCACAGGAGGGGTCTCTCTGTGACTCATTGCAAACACAACTATAACTAGAAGTGACCTGAAGCTGGTTAAGGGTGCTGCCTGGCCAAGTAAACCCAGTGAAAGAAATGGACATAAAAATAAAAGGTTTGTGTGTTGATATTAATTTTTGGTCTAGGTGGAGCTTCTGTTAAGTTGACTGTCACTGAGAAGATTCCTTATAAATTATGCTCTTTAAACTTGCTAAAAACCCCTCAAGGAATAGATGTTCATGCATTTTTTGAAAATTTGAAAGTTGTTGTTCTGTTGGATCTAATGTAGACCTGTTTTCCCCTTTTTTATTACAGTTCCCATGATGTCTTTTACAGAAATGGCTTTGAAAAAATGTCTCAGAAGTGCATGTTGGCCAAAAAATATATTTCTTAGTAGAAAATTATGCTTGATGGTGAATGAGAATTTTTAGTAAAACATTAAGAAAAAATAAGAAACATTTGAGAAAATGGGAAGGTGTGATTGTAGCAATTCTGCTTTTGAAACTGAAAAAGCTTCCTTAATTAATTTTTTTCTAGCCCTGCTGAAGCTGCTATTCTGGCCTGTGGAAAATGACATTGACTGGTCTTGACATTATAGTATGGAGATATTCTTTATGACTCTATACCAAGAAGAAGCTGGAGCTTCTCAATTATTTCTATCAACTCATACTTTTAACATTATTTCCAACAGTTCTATTCTATGGTGTGTTTGTGGGGTCAGGGTCTGCAAATCTCATATACTATTCCTTTCTGAGTTATTTTATTTATAATTGTTACTTTTTAATTCTGAAACATTACCAGCATCTGCCAGTAGACTCTGCAAAGTAACTGAATTCAGTAACTCATTCCAAGGGAATGTTGAGCTATTCCTTGCCCAAACTCGTTCTGTGATCCTGGGTTTCTAGAGATATGAATTCAGCATACTTGAGCTTTACAATTTGCCTTAATTTCCAGATATGAGTAAAGGTGCCTAGCTTGGGAACCCAGCTCTGACTTGGAGCTTGGGAGGTGCTGGTTCTGGACTTTTTCCTGGCAGCTGACCCTGATTCATTCATCTGATCTCTTTGAAGTGATGCCTTTTCCTGGTCTTAAAATCAAGAGTCAAACATGGTTAGAAGGGAAAAAGGGATTTTACCTCAGTATTTATTTTAAGGATCCTTAGGTGCACACATCCAGGTCAAATGCACCTCAATGCACACTGCAAATCACACCTAAAAGATCGGGTATAACATTATAGGTTTTACTAATTAGCATATCTATCAAAGATTCCCCAATGAGAGGCTCAAGTGAGCCCCCCTCCCCAAGGAACCTTCCCCTGGATGGTTCTATCTTTGTTTACAGAATGTGTTCTGGAGAGGACCTTGGGGTCTGGGGCACACTGATCCCTGGCTATGAAGCTTCTAAGATGTTTAGTCTCCTAGCTGAGTAAACAAGTCCAAGAATGTAGGCTAAAAACCACTAAGAATACAGAAGTTATAAAAAGGTATAAAAGGGGTATAAAAGAAAAGGCAAAAAAATCAGCATGGCATCAGAAGGACCTTGGGATGCCTGGAAAATGTGTGTATATTGTTGTTTGCTTCCTATGTAAAATTATCCCATGAAGATGCTGTAGTTGGACATAGTGGTTTAGATTTTAACATGTTTGAGATAGGTTCCCCATTTTACTTTACTCCATTGCTCATGTTTCTTTTGGAAAAGGAAAAATTTGATTTTTGAAGGCAATCAACTTTCAAACTTCTTTGAGAAAGGTTATTTTCTTCTCTTTTTAAAAATTATTTTTTCTTAAAGGTAATTTTTCTAAGGAGTGTCTTAGAGGTGCTCAGACATTTTCTCATTCTTTCAAAAATACAGGATCTGTATGAAATGGACCCCATGATAAGTCAGAGTATTACTTCATATTAGGTATCCAGGGTATGTATGATGAAGAAAAGAAATGGAAAGACCTGTGGTATATGCTGTGTCAGGTGTTTTTCTGCACTTAATAATCTGTGGTCCCTTCCCAAAGATGCCTATTAAACCTTATATAGATGAGCTATTTCTGAATTTTAAATTTAATCTAATTCTAAAATTCATTCTAAAGATGAGCTAGTCTTGATTTAAATATAGTGGTTTACATTTACATAGTAAATATTTTTCTAATTTTAATTAATTAATCAGCCTTAGAATTGGAGGAGATGCCTCTTTTTTTTGTGAGCTAATTAGATATAATCTCACTTTCTCTATCTCCATTGCCTTTAATCAGCTTTCTCTGGCCAGACAGCACTCTTAATTCAGCTCTTTAATTTCCATACTGTAATTGTGTTTATATATTGTAGGCATTTATAGTAGTGCTTGGTCTTGCTTGTTTGCACAAGCCTCAGCATTTCCCCATAACCCTCCAAACAGATTTTGATTCCTGTGGTGATCATAAACTAGTTGGGAAACTGCTGCAGTAATGTGAACAGCAGTTTTATAATACTGTACATGAGAACAAAATGTATCATGGAATAGGCTGCTGCTGCTGGGGTCTTGATCTGTTGGAAAGATTTGTTTCATGCACATGTTTTCATTCTCTCCTTCTGAGCTGACAATTTGGGGTGACATTTATAGGATTCGTGTCTCACCTCTCTACCTGTTTGGTAGAAGCAACTCCATACCTGCAGGATGAGCTATACCTGTATCAGCTAGGAAATGAATCAAGCCTTGGTCTAACCTGCTCCCTCTGTACTCCTAACAAATCTTCCATATCAACTTTAATGAACAAAAAAATGTATGTTTTGGAAAACTAATGCCTCACTGTGTTTCTGTCCCCTGCCCAAGCCACAGGGGCTCTCTGGAGTGCTGTGGAGATAACCTCTCCATTTTCCTCTGTTCTGCACTGACAACATTTTGCCCCAGAATATTAAAGTTTCTCTTCCTGAAGGGTCTCCATTGGCACAAGCACCAAGGAGCCAGCATGTGCTCCATGATGCGTCTGAACACAAGTGTTGGGGGCCTAGAAATTAGTGAGTGCTGTTCTGGGTATTTAAAGTGCTGTGAATCATGCTAATCCTAAGTAATATTTCACATAGAAATTTCACATAGGAAGATGTAAAACGATTTTTGAATATTTTCCATTAATAATTTTAAGTAGGCAGTAGCAATATAATTTAAATTACCCATTATGCCTATATTATATAAAAAGTAATTATAGCATGTATTGCATGTGAAATCAAATGTTTATTCTGATCTCAGTTTATTTAGGTTACATCATTCTAAGAGTTCAAAATGAAAAAGAAGTATTGAAAGTGGCTAAAGGATATGTATTTGTGTAAGACATACTTGTGATTTGCTGAAGAGAGATTCTCTTTGCTGCTGTAAGGCACTTTTTCCTTTCACTAACTAAAGATCAGAGCAAACTATTTGCATCAAAGCTTCTTATTTAAAACAGTTTATTGATGGCAACACACTTGCTGAATTTGCAAGCAAGCACCTTTATGTAGCTACAGCAGCATGAGCATGAAGTGTGCCTGCCTGTTATTGGAAAGCATCCAAGGACATCCTCAATCTTTAGGCTTTCCTCTGTGAGGTGGGGTTTTTGTTGCTGTCGCTGCTTTTCTTAATTTCCCTGTACTGCAGCGATTTCTAAATAAATGCTGGTTGATTTCTCCATCTGTTATATTTCACTTCAAAGTTAGGCTGCTTAGTGACCCACTGAACAGATACAGACTTTCTTTCTTGGACAACCTAAAGTAGGATCTCTTCCCTTTTCCTGGTGGTACTACCTGCCAGCAGGCTTGGGTGGCCCCCTGATAACCCACATGATATGTGATGGTCAGGGTACCAAAGGCTGCGTCTTTAAACAATACCTTGCACTTATTCGCAAACGAAACCAGGCTGTTAATCAGAAATGGGCTGACAAGGCAGCAGTGATTCCTGCCTCCAGAGAAATGCATGAGGAGTTGTGTGGGGAGGAAAGGGCAAGGCTGGGCCCCAATGGGGTTGGGGAGTGAGCACTGCTGGAGCAGGGCAGGGGCACCAGCAGAGGAGAGCTGGTGGCCAGTGACTCGGCAATGCGGGGTGAGTGCTCATTCCCCTCCCAGCTCCAAGTCCATGAGGATTTCAGGAAGTCATTATGCCTTAAGGTTACTCAGTGATGGGCTTTTTGCTGCTTTTTCCCAAGCTTCTCTGTTTCATCTTTACAAAGCCATTAAAAATTGCCTGTAACTGGCACATAGGCTCTCTTTTAGAGATGAAGGATGCCATTTGTGTCTAGTTTGAATACTGACATAATCATTACCGGGTTAGAGATTTAAGGAAGAAGCTACCTTGTAAGAAAGAAATTTGTCATTGATTAAAACATTTGAATTTCATTGAACAAAGTGGTTTTTAGTGACCTCTGTTTCCTAGATTATATGCCCCCTTTTTGTAAGCAGCACTTTGGTGCAAATTCATCAGTGCATTCTAAGTAAGTACAGAGATTATGATGAGGATTATGACATTATTTTAGGAGATGATGCTGCCTGGCTGATGCATTTTCAGCAGTCTTTCAAATCTCCCTCAGTCTTGCTTAATGTCCAGTTTGTGATGCCAGTGAATGTATAACAATATAGCTCTTTTATAAAATCAAAATCTTTGTGCAGGGATAGAAACACTACTTAATTAAGCAAGAAATAAAATAATTAATATTATATTAATATTAATATTGTGACATAGGTCTTGTAAATGATCTCCAGATTAGGCAGATGTACGTGGTCATGTTTAAGAACAGCTTTTTGTAATAGTGTAAAGAAGTACTGAGATGTTAGGTTCTGTGAATACATGTACAGCATTGAAATACCTAGTAGAAATAAAGGGGGAAAAAATCAACATTTACAATACCTGGTCAGTAAAATAGTAGATTAAGAATGAATGGAGGCATAGTTTTTAACTCTACTGTTTTGGGCAATGATAAAAACATTGTCTTGAGGGCCCTTCAAGGGCTAATTAGGTCTAGTCCTCCAATAATCCAAGGTTCTACTACTTGGAAGAGGGCTGCTGCAACAAAGGACCAGATCAGGCATTGCTTTGTCTGGATGAACCTTTCTAAGGACAGAATCTCTCAACCTGTTTGACAACCTATTCCAGTGCTGCTAGGAAAAATATTTTTCCAGCTGTCCAACTTTAATCTCTGAAACTGCTTTGTGTGGTTGTTTTCTTTGTTTTGCTGTCTGACACTACCAAGAGGAGTTTGATGGTGGTGTCCAAAGAACTGCCCTTCAAATAGTTATAAGCAGATATTAAATACCTCTGTGGTTTCTTCTTTACCAAAATTATCAGGCCCAGCTCCTTCAGCCTCCCTACATAGGGTATGTGTGTTAGGCAACTTTGTTGGACCTTTTCCATTTTCTTTGCATCCCTCTTGAACTGAGGGTGTCCCTGGGCTGCCTCAGAACTAGCTTCCCTTAGTCTGCTGCCACGCTCCTCCAGATGCAATTCAGCATGCAATTTGTTTTGTTCACAGTGAGGGCTCCCTTTTGCAGCATGGTGTCCACTGTAAAATCACAGCATATTCTTAAGGGCTGCTGCTTGGTGAGGTTTCGTCAATCCATGGGGTTCTGCATTCCAGTTGCAGAATTTTGTTTTTCCCTGTTCAAGGTCATGACATTTCTGTTGGTTAACCCCCACATTTATTGAAGTCTTTTGGACTGAGGCTCTGGCACTTATCCTGTCAGCCACTCTGCCTAGCTCAGAGCTGCCTGAAAGTTTGCTGAGTCTGTTGACTTCCTATCTGAGTGGAGGTTCGTCTATAAAAGCCTACTGATAAAGTCCATCCTGTTATTTTTATTTTGACAGCCTCCTAAGATACTTAGCAATGCCTTCAGGAAAAAACCCCTCCATTTTAAGTAACATTATACTCCTACTCTTCTAAGGAGAAGGAACAACTCAATAGTAAAGCAGAAGTTGGTATTTTATTCTTCTGCAGAGATGATGGAGATATATTTAGGTTGATGTAGGAAATTTTGTCATACTTTTTTTTTCTTCTGAGTACACCATTTTCTGTTCTCTTTATTTCACTGACTAACATGAACACTCTACCATCGACAGTTTTAGATACAATTTATTGCGCTTTTGAACAAGAAGTGTTTGGTTTGTGACGAAGCAGTGTGATGTGTGTTAAGAAGGTATTTTCAGGTTAGACTCTAAGTCTCTTCTATGGGGAGAAATCATCATAACTGGTCTTCCAAAATCTTTATTAGACATCTTAAATAGTTTCCACATATTTGTGAAATTTTCTATTATTTCAGGTACTATTTGACAATTTTAGTGCAAATAAGGGACACTTGCTGAATTTCTGTTCCACGATAAAAATGTGCTCTAGTAGGATTTGGTACTGGGAAAAAGGAACACATCTTCTTTTTTTTTTTTTTGAATGCCGACCCCAAGCCAGACTCTTTGTATTTGCAAATGTTAATTTAAGTTAGGGAAGAAAACTCAGGCAAAACATGAAAAGTTACTTTAATCTAATGTATTTGTTGTTTTGGTGTGGTTTTTTTGTTGTTTAACTCTCATTATTTGAACCCATTAACTAAATGACCAAGTGACTTCAGCTCTCAGTTTATGGGCTAGATGATGGATGCTGCAATTATTCTGAAATAAAGTGTTATTTTTATAAGTTAAGAACTGGTGCTTTGTAAGCAAAAACAAATAGTTGCTGAACATCAGGAGCATGTCAATGGAACCAGAGGGAAGGGGAATCCACAGAAATTCAGAGGAGGGCTTTTGAGGCTTTCTGAAATACCTTATGAACGGAGCTCATTGAAAGTCCCATGTTCACTCCCCTAGTGATCACTGGGTCCATCTGAACATTTAAGGCAGCTTTTAGTCTTGTGGGAAAGACATGATTTGACTCAGGTTAGTATCTCAGTCCAGTAAACTTAGCTGAAGAAAAGCTTCTATGCAGGGCTGGATTTTGTAGTGTGAGTCTACTTTTATTTCATTTAAAGGTCATGGTCTTCCCTTGACCTCATCAGAATAATGAAAAAATCTGGTTCACTTCCCCCTTAAATTTCTCTGGATTTCTTCATGTGTTATCTTCAAATTAACATGAATACAGACTAAGCAAGGAAAGCACTTTTAGAAGACTCTCCGAGAAATACAGCGTACTGCATAAGCACTTGTTTGCTGCTGATACATCAAGACACAGTAATGGAGACTATGTATAAGGCTCTAGAATAATGTTAAAGAATGTGAAGAAAATTACAACCCAGGTTTCTTCACAAAAGTAAAAATTCAGGACTAGTCCTTCAGGATCATGCTAAAAATTGAATTATAACTTATACCTACATAATTTGAATACTCAGTGTGGTTGCCATCCAGTACTTTATTAATTTTGTGTGGTTTTTTTAAAAGAAAAGCCCTATGTTACAATTTTGTTATGGTGGACAACCACAAGGTGAATGAGATGGCAGGAATTATCCTTCAGAGGATCTGGTTTCATTGTACATGGGAAACTTGTGAAACCCAAAGGACATATTGTGCCTTGCCTGGCTCTTGGAATCAACAGAATTGTGTTAGTTTAGATTGTAGATTGTTGTGGGAGTTTTTTTAAAGAAGATGTAACCTCCCACCTTGCTTTTGAGAAGGAAGTAGAATGGAGCATTATTTGTTCAAGAAAGCAGCATTCAGTTTAAACAACTTCTTGCAGTGATACCTTTGCCTACAGCTCCTTAGAGCTACACAAATCCATTGAGGAAAACAATAACAAGTGGCAAGTGGGCTCTGATGATGACAGGTTCTTGACAGCAAAACTTCAAATGAAGAGAAGGGGAGCAAGCAGGAGGAGTAGTAAAAACAGGAAGATAGTTGTTCTGTTAACCTTTGCATGGGCAAGACTCTGCTCTCCTTCACCTGAAAGTTTGTGGTGACAGCTGCTGCCTTGAGTTCTAGGGTGAAAATATAGGTGAATTCCCTTGGCATGTGCAGGTAGCTGAAGAGTTGATGGGCTGTTTTCATACCCAGAACCTTGTGACACTGCTGTCAGTGTCACAGCAGTTTCTTTTTATTTTAGGCTGCTGAAAGGGCTTACTTTATGGGTTGGCTAGTTAGACTGATATCCTAAAATTGAAGCCATATATAGTTATGTCACGTTATTATTTGGTTTGGTAATTTCTGTTTTGCTTTATACACTTCTAATTCAATACAGGAATACTACATTCAGCTAAATGTTTGTTGACTCCCTATGAGCCAAAAAATGCAAAACAAACTAGCTTCTTTTGAATATTGCTCTCTTGTGTTCCAAATACCAGTATTTGTCATCACTAACTAATTGTGGTAAGCCTCTGAAAATAGATGCATATAATGGAAGTCATGTTTTTTAAGTAAAAAGCAGATCTGTGATGTCTGTTACAGACTCTCCACAAAATATCAGGGACTAGTTTAGCTAGTGGGGCAAGACCTTGGCCTTAAAAAGAGACCAACTTGATACCTCATTAGAGCGAACCATTTATTTTGGATAAATCACACAGAAGCACAGAATATGCCAAGTTGGAAGGAACCCACAAAGATCATCGAGTTCAACTTCTGGCCCTACACAGGACACCCCAAAATCACACCATGTGCCAAAGTGCATTGCCCATACGCTTCTTGAACTCTGTTGGGATTGGTTCTGTGACCACTTCCCTGGGGAGCCTGTTCCAGTGCCCAGCCACCTTCTGGGTGAAGAACCTTTTCCTAATATCCAATTTTTACCTTCCCTCACACAGCTTCAGGCCATTATCTCAGATCCTATCGCTGGTCACCACAGAGAAGTGGCCACACACCAGTGCCTGCCCCTCCTCTTCCCCTCACAAGGAAGCTGTAGACTGTGATGAGGTCTCCCCTCAGTCTCCTCTTCTCCAGGCTGAACAGACCCAGTGACCTTGGCTGGTCCTCATATGCCTTCCTCTCTAGGCCCTTCATCATCTTTGTTGGCCTGCTGTGGGATGCTCTCTAATAGCTCAATATCTTTCATCTCATTCCCCAGTCTGTCCGTACATCCAGAACTTTCCCATTCCAGGTGCAGAATCTGCCACTTTCCCTTGTGGAACTTCATATGGTTGGTGATTGCCCAGCCCTCTGGTTTGTCGATGTCTCTCTGCAGGGCCTCCCTGCCTTCACAGGAGTCAACAGCTCCTTCCAGTTTTGTATCGTCTGTCTTGTTCTGTGTCCCTTCCAGTTGTGCATCCAAGTCATTTATGAAGATGTTGAAGAGCACAGGGCTGAGGATGGAGCCCTGTGGAACCCCACTAGTGACAGGTCCCCAGTCTGATGTCACCCCATTCACTGTAACCCTTTGCACCCAACCCATGAGCCAGTCTCTCACCCACTGCATGATGTGTTTATCCAGCTGTGTGCTGGACATTTTGTCCAGAAGGATCCTGTGAGAGACAATGTCCAGTTTTGCTGAAGTCCAAAAACATTACATCTGGCTTTCCTTGATAACTGGGTGGGTTGCCCTGTCGTAGAAGGAAATCAGGTTCAACAAGCAGGACTTTCCTCTCATGAAACCATGCTGGCTGGGACCAATGACTGTGTTGTCTTTCAGGTGTTTTTCAGTACCTCCCAAAATAATCTCCACAACTTTACCAGGCACTGAAGTGAGACTGACAGACCTGTAGATTCCAGGGTCCTCCTTCTTGCCTTTCTTGAAAACTGGGACAACATTTGTCAGCTTCCAGTCAGCTGGACCTCTCTGGATTCCTAAGACCACTCACACAAAAATCATCGAGAGAGGTTTTGTGATGATACCAACTGCTTTTTGAGAATTCTTGGATGAATCCCATCAGGCTGCATAGATTTGTAGGGATCCAGCTGGAGCAGCAGCAAATTTGTCTGCTGGTGGACTTGGTCAATGACAATAGCCCTAGACCCATCTTGACCTCATGGAAACAAGTCCTCCTGAAATTAAACAATAAATCTTGTTGTCCTTCTTCTACCAGAATAACTTTGACCTCGTTAATGTTTTTCCTTTGACAATCCAAGCATGGCAAGGTTGTAACCCAACTTAGAGGTGTTAGCTGCTGGACCTCAAAGGGAAATCCCTGATCCTCTGAGTCTTCTAGATTTGCTAGAAAACCTCCTTCTGGGTAGATGTGTGTGTCATAGGGATTATAGAGCAAGTGTCGCTGAGCTTCACTGTGGATTCTGCCAGCATCCCTGCAGCAGGACACCGCAGTAATCTTTGTCACAGCTGCAGGGATTCTTGTCACAGTCACAATAGCAATCCTTCACATCCAGCACCTTTGTCACAGCGCTGTGAAATAACCGTGGCAGCTGCAGCCTCAGCCAGCTCCATCAAGGCCAAGCCTACATGTAGACAGGGAGCAAAAGCTCTGCCTCCTGCTGGTAACCCAGATGTAGTGTGAGGTCTGAGGTGACGGAACACCAGGTACTGAGACCGAGATCAACCCGTTTGGCAGGAGAGAGGGCAGCTCTGCCTCCATGAGCACTGTGAGTCTGACCTATGAGGAAAGGTTTAATGACCTAGAGATTCAAAACTTGTCACTAGGGAACATGATAGCAGCATAATGAATTTGAAACATGGAAATAATTTGCCCTGCTGCTTTGTTCCCTCATGTATATATACTACTTTTCAATCCAGAGCTTGCCCTAGTTTACCTGTGGCATTACTGGAGCACCTTTGTGCTTCTTCTTAATATTTCTACAACCTCTGTGCTTCATACTTCCCAACCTCCTTTTGGCTCTGGCTAAGTAAAGGGATATGAAGGGACAGCTATGAGGCTTCCTAATATTATACAGGTACACTGTTTTTTATTCTGAGTCCAACTCTTGATTTATTCCAATCTTGAGAAATTGGAGAATGCGAAATTGGGTAAAACGTATTTATGAATGCACATGCCCAGTGCTGCTTGCCCTTTACAATTTGAATCTTTTCTGCTCCCACAGGACTGATTATAAAGGCTATTAAAAAGGCACTGGATGGTCTGTTAAAATCTTAGGGCTTTAGGTCGTGACTTAAACTGTGAAAAGTATTGCTAAGTACAAAAGGCACTCCATTTCTAATGTCATTGGAAATAATTTCCTTTACACCTTCCTATGGTGTACTGTAAAACAAGTTTTATTAACCTCAAAAGTAAATGTCCTTAATGTGTGCCTGCACTGGATAGTTTATAGGGGTTGTGCAAGTAAGTGTGTTTGCCTGGCAGTGTCCTGCTTTTACCTGTACTTCTCTCAGTATTGCAATGCAGTGCTGGAAACCAGAATATCAAACAGTGTCTCTAGGGTATTAGCAGCTGTTGTGGGGCAGCCACATTAGCCACAGATTTCACTGCCTGGAAATGAACAATAAAAAGTAATCCTCTTGATAACAGTCACTCCAGTGGCTTCTTTATCTAACTGGAAAAGATCTTTCTGCTTGATTCTGGGCAAGTATTTCTATATTTCTTTACCAAGAAAGATTCAAAGTACTTCTGTTTTGCCCTTGAAAGTGTTGGTTTGGTTTTTTTTTTTTTAAATTATATAAATACTAGCAAGGGGTATATGTATATTACTGTAATTACTATGGGGAACTGAATAATTTTTTTACCTGCATATGTTAAAATCTTATTTCCTGGGGAATTTTTCTGATTCTTCTTCCAAAGGATATTTTCAGGTTGAACCTCCTCTTTTTCCTTATGTGAGGCAGCCAGTACTGCTGTGTAAGTGTATGTTCAAGCTGCTCTGAATTAATCCTGTGTTCCCTGGCAACAATTTCCCATTTCTTTCCTTATCTTTTTGAGGTGCTATGAGGGTTCGATCTGAGGCATCATTAGTAGAATAGACATAACGATTGTATCAGTTGATTAGAGGCATCTAACGTAGTTTCTGGACATCAGTTACTGCTCTGTAATGGGAACAGTTCAAGGGAATACTTCATGAGGTTTACAATTGACTAAGAAGCTAGAAGTCTGTCATTTTGCCTATGGCACGTAGGCAGTTTTTCCATGTCCTCATTGCAGGCTGAAGGGTCCCTGGTGGAAGGTAGCTTGTCTTCTGGGTTAGGTTTAGCCACGTCTTGGGTGCACCTTACACCACTTCCAAGGTATAGTCACCCTTTGAGTACTCTGTGGGCAGTTACATTGCCCCAGGCTCAAACTGGGAATGTCCCTGCTCAGATTACACTTGTCCTCCTTTGCCACAGCTGTGAGCTGGTGTCTGCTGCCATGACTTAAGGCTAACATAGTCTGTGGGTGTGGTAACTGGATCCGTGTGTCAGCGTGGCAAGTTCAGTACATGGTGGTTTCAAACTTCTTCACAGCTACACTGGGATATTCCCCACTTTTGTTTGCGTTTTTCTCTTTCCATGGAGCTGTATTAATCACCAAGTTTTTTTATTATTATTCTTATTGTTTTTAAATTTGATGATGCTACGTTATTTTGTTGCATCTATTTGACTCTTGTCAGAACCACTTATGAATAACAACAACATAATTTAGTACAGGGTATCAGCTCAGCTGCTTTATGAAAGCTTTATTCAAAGGGCCGCTCTTTGCATGCAGTGAATATTTAATCATTGCCTTTATTTTCTGCTCTCATTTTCAATTCTGTTTTCAATTTATAGGTTTTAATTATGTAAAAAAGACAAATATATGCCTTTCTTCTTTCTATTTAGTTTTCCTAAGAGATTCTAATTTGAATTTGTCACTGAAAACTGCCTTTTACTATATTCAAGTTGGTTTTAGAGTCTTTCCAAAGTCTCAGAATTTATATTATATTTAGCATTTCTGGATCTAGAAAAGTACTGGGTCAAACCTTGATGCTGTTAAATTAATAGACCTTTTGCCATTAACATCCATACTGCTAGGATTTGCACGTTTTTTTAAAATACGTTAGTAAGTTCACGATAATGCAGGATTTTTATTGCAAATGATGTCATGTTAGTACTTGTGATTACCTAAGGCAGACTTTTAAAGCCACGGTTAATTTATGGATTACTAGCAAATAAAATTACATGTTTTAACAACTTAGGATTTTCAAATTCTGTCAGACACAATGTAGGCTTAAAATGTATTTTTAATACCTGTCATTTCCTGCAAGTAGTTGGCCCACCGTATATATAACATTAGTAGTAAAGGGATACTTAAGAGTTTTTCTATTTTAAGAGCTGTCTTTTCTCTCTTTTGTTTCATTTAAGGATCAAAATTTAGTTCCAATTATGATTTTACTGAGAACTCTGTAAGTTGTTAAATCAATAATATACATGGGGTTGGGGGGGGTTTCAGAAGTTAGAAGATTAAACTAAGTTCCTCTAGACGGAGATAAGATGTCTAAATTCAACTAACCTTTTGTTCTGCAGTATGCTAGATCCTGACATCATCAGGTTCACAATGGCCTTTAGCCTTGTCATGATCTAGTTAAGTGTACAGGTAACAAATCAATAGTCTGAGATTACATTTACTATCTAATTCCTTGTACTTCAACAGTGGAATTCCACAGTTATGTCAATTATGTTTTGGAAATAATCATTCAGCTTTGTTTATTTGAACCTATTAATGTGCTGAGACAAGGTTGGGTTTCCTTCACTAACATTGTTGCAGAATGATTTGATGATTCCAACACCTTTGTCTTACTAGGAAAAAAAAAAAAAGAATGATTGTTCAAAGACTCGTATGAAACCAGTGTCATTGTACAGCCTGTAACACACTCCCTGGTTCTTGTTAACTCCTGTTGTGGTCTGATGGGAACAGTTTAGTTTCTATCACACAGCTGCCATTAAGCCCTTGCTCTCAAGAAAGTTTTCTCCCAAACTTTTTTGTTATGCAGAAACCCAGGAGAGGGCTTGGGGTGTCCTTTCTAAGACTCTGAAGTAAACACAGGTGTGCAGCCTCGAGTGAATAAAATCCCAAAGAATTGGGATGGTACCTCTACAGTCCAATTAATTTAATTTTACCTGCTCTAGCAAAATACTCCAGTTCATTATTGGGCTGTGTGAAAAGTACCATTCCCATCTATTTGACTACAGCTTGAACTTTGGAAGAGGGACATTTGTCTTGTCTCATGTGGGCTTTTCTTTTTTTGTGGACCCTAGTGTGGTTTTGCCTGGCCCTTTGAGTTAATTCATAGTACACCACTCTGCCTGTTCCTGTGCGTAGGTGTGAAGCCATGACTTTATGCTACCTTCACATTCAAGGGACTAATGAAGCAGAGCACTGCTTACAATTTTTCTGGCATAATAGGAGATCTTAGAATGAGCAGAAATCATAATTTAACTTGTATTAGGTTTCCACATGCATTTTTCATCACCTGAAAAAAATTGTCTTCGCAAACTAACTTTTTAATGAGAAAGCTTCTAGTGTTGCTGGTAGCAATGATTAAGTGTCTAACTACCTATAGCACTTCTTGTTAGTTCATTAAAAGACTAGCCCTCCTAATTACACTTGCATGTCTTTCCATAATTTGTACAGACCTCAATAATTAAATGGGTGATAATCCGTCAGCAGAATTGCAAAAGGCCTCGATCCTTGCATACGCAAACCCTCAGGCAGTATTTACAGTTATCTAAGAGTATCTTGCCTTTCTTACTTGGTTTTTAACTGAACAGAAGGCACTGTTGATGATCCTAGCTTCACATATAGTCTATTGTGGAATGGATGAAGACACTTTGGGATGGATATAGGCAATCTGTCCCCTTTCTCCCTAGTCATTGCAAAGACAGATCTCATTTCTGGTTTAGTTATTTGAAACTGTCTCTGTCTTTATTTCACTGATAAGTCATTTTAAAATCTGAAGTGAATGCTATTTTTTCACTCTTCGAAGGCCAGATCTCTTTGTGATGCTTGGATGGCCTAAAACACATATTAGGTATCTGCAGTGTAATTTCTAATGGTGCAGAGGTGAAGATGGGGAATTGGTGCTCACCCTCTGAAGGTCAGAGCACAGATTGAGTTGCATGACTGGAAGTACTCAGAACTTACAGTGCTGCTTTAAGTATATTTATCTGTTTTCTCTTTCATTTGTTCTTCTCTTCAGACAGCTGAAAAAATAAGCCATCTTAATTTATTTTCTTTCTTCTTTTTCTTTTTTTTTTTAACCTGGTCTTCAGGTTTAGTGTAATTTTACCTCTGCCATACTTATGTGAGTTAAATGCTTTATGTCTCTATTTCATCTGGGAAATGCCTCCAAAGGCATCCATTTAAATATAGCAATTTTGGTGTATTGCTCTCCAAATAATTTAGAGAGAAACTATCCATCATTAGATGAAATTCTGCACTCTTATCAGTGCACTGCTCACTTTCTGATCATCTGAAAAGCTTTCAGACTCTCACCTATGAGTTATGCAGTCATCACTGCTCATTTTCTACCAGAATCCCTGTGTCTATACGTGCTCCTGAATCACCAGCTCCCCTCTTAGTCTTCCCTCAGAGCAACACAGGGTGATTATCTTTCTAACTCATTTGGCTTATCACATTTAAGACTGTACTTGAAGAGCAAGGTCTCAGCTTTACAACTGCATCATTATCTTCTGAAATGTTTTTAAAATGTGCCATTCTAGCCCTATGTTATACATTCTGTCCTCAGAACAAGGGAGCAAAACTGGAACAGGGAGAAAGGAAAGCGCCTGCTGTGTTTAAAGTTAGTGTTCCTACTGGGACATGTCTTTGGCGCAGGGTCAGGTGAAGGTAGTGCAAATGGTGCAGGAAGGCACTTTGCTGAGTTGGAATGAAATATCACAAGCTGAAAGAGTAGTTTCTGACCACCTGCCTGGACAAAGTGATTTCATCTGGGTTGCTATTGGAATTGTCCCTGCGTGGTTTGGCAACTGTTTGCAGCATCCTCTGTATATTATTTCAGTTTGTGCACATGTTGTGAATAAAAAGAAACTAGGGGAAAATAAGAAGAAGTATTTTCTCTTCCAAAAAAGCTCGTTACCTATGGCAAATTCCTCCAAATCATTGCTCTTTTGCGAAGGGGCAATCATATGTTGTAAATAACAAACAGTAATGATAAAAAACCTGAGAAAACTTAGATAAGAACAGGTATTGAAAAAATACAGTTATTATGGTCTGATAGTTTTCATAGTGGGCAAAACTATGTACCTTATAAGTTCTACTATTTAACTTTTTTTTTTTAACTTTTTATTTAACTTTTTCTTTAAAAGTTAATTTATTCTGATGAAGGGGGATATCTGTTGCTTATTTCCCATATCCCTCTATTTTGTGAGCTTTAGCGTTGCCCTGAGTTTCATGTTAATTATGTAGGACCATCACTATATTTAAAAAACAGTCTTGATTAAAAAAACCCAAACCATGAATATATTAGCTGTTAACTGACTTAACAGAGGTCTTTTGCATCTCTCACAGGCTTTAGGAATTCTTAGGCTTGCAGTTCTTTCTGCTATTTATTTATGTGTATTAAAGCAACCGTACAATTTATCTGGTTTGGAGCTCCTTTCTTCCAGCATATTCAGAGTTTACCAGTATCACTAATAGAAAAGCAGAAAGAGATTCATCCCTTAATTCCTAAACATCTTGACAAATGAGCAACAGAACCTTCCAACCAGCTAATATAGCATGGTATACAGACCATGATATTAGGTGTAAGAGATTGGTTTGGCAGGATTTTTGAGTATAAGTCAAGTGACTTGTAAGGAGATGATACATGAAATGTATAGCCTGCCTCAGTATTTTCCCCAGTACTCACATGGACATGACAACAGAGCTCTTTAGTTCAAGTGTTACATAAACTTGCCTATCTTGATATCAAAACATTGGTGTGAAGAATTAAGATTGGCTGCCTGGCTGATGAGAGAATGAAAAGTATTGCTCTTCGAATGATGCTGAGATTATATTCAATGGAGCAGAACCCTTGTTAAATGATTGCTTCACAGCAAAACACAAGCTCAAAACCATTAGCTTTTAAAAACCTGTTTTGCTGCTTACGACTCCTCACTGTGCTTCAGATATAATTGACATTGAGATTTTAGGATTTATCATTACCTAGACTACCCTGGCTTCCATAGTGTTGTGCCTACAATATTGATAATCTTTGTATAAAATACCTTCATCCCCTAAAAGTTATACTTCTAGAAATTGCAGTAATATTAAATAAATAATATTAAAGGCAAAAATTTCTGGGATTACCTAACATTTTCCCCTATGACTATCAAGAGGAAGAAACGCATGTTTCGGCTTCCTTAATGCAGTACGTGTTGGCTAAGACGCATTTAGCTACTTGACTGTGCCATGATAGATAAAGATTATTATATAAATTAAATTAAATACTAGGCACATGGTTAATATCTTTCTAACTAGAAGGAACAGCTAAAAAGTTGGGGTTTGTACATCAAGTCGACTTAATACTGGATTTTGAAAATTCCCTTGTTTTCAATTATTTTTTCTTGTTCTTTTCTCCTTGTTTGGTGAGGCTTGCTTTATTTTTCCCGGGGTCAGCTGAGTAACACTGGTGCAGTATTCCTCCCTGGCACTGGTGTCCCTTGTTCAGTGACACTGTTTGTCCCATGTGGTCAGTCCCACCAAGGGTGTTATTGTAACAATTGCTCTAAGTGTATATTAGAATTTTTTTCCTTCCTAAAAGTAGTCGAAGGCATTTCAAATACTTGGTCTTAAGGGCACAGCTGATTCATGTGGGAACTTTTCAAGGGAAAAATGGTAGTAATGTGCCCAAATTCTGTTTTCCTGGTGTGGGAAAAGGGCACTGAAAGGACTCTATGCCTTTGAAAATGCTTTTTCTTTTGGTCCCATTTTATTTTGGTTTTTATTGTTTAAATACTGCCCATGAAATATTATCCAGTTGTAGTGCTTGACTGAATTATGAGTAAGATGATCTAAAAAAACATTGTTCTTTCATGTTTCTTTGTGTCATTCAATAGCTCAGATCTGACTGCTAAAATATATTTACACATTTTTCTCAGAGTTTCATGACATCATCACATCTGTAGATTTAGGGGCCTGATGCAAATGATGGTCTGATTCTGTTAAAATGATTAGTCTGCCAAAACATGAACAACATTTTGTATTCTCTCCATCTCTCATATGGCTGAATAGATTCCAATATTTTATTTATGTTATGTACTTTGTTTTGAATTACATTCTTTTGTTGCATGCATGAAGGTTTTATGAAACTTTCTTCCAGTATATCAGTATTGGGAACAGCTGGTCCTCCCTTCCTTAAGCACCTGATACTTTTCACAAACTTTTTGACTACTTAAAAGAGTAGTATTTCTGGGTTTTGGCATCATTTTAGCATCATGTTATTTGTAGTTAATTGCCTGCACAAATAGAAATGAAAGGAATCTTGGGAGGAGATAAAAGTTATTTGTAGTAATTAATCCCCATCAAAACTTCATTGAACTATTTCCATATATATTATAGGTCAAAATAGACTTTCATTTTAATTCACGCCTTTATGTAACAACTTATTTACAGCCTGGTTATTTACTTCCATGTGCTTTGCCTGTGAGCTCTAATAAATATAACACAGAGGTGTTGCTTGGACTTTCATTTTAAGCTTAAAGGCTATTGTAGTCCCTACAGATTTTTGCCTAACAGTTGCTTTCAAAACACGAAACAGATAAAAAATATAAGAAAACTCCTTTATCGTACAGGCTAATATTTCATAAAATATGTATAGTTTTTGCTCCTACTTCGGCACAGAATGTAAGAAATCCTCTTAATTTGTGACCAGCATGCTGTGTCTCACAACAGGCGTGCTTTGTGGTCTGATCAGAAATCTTAGCTGAAATGGTGAGGATGAGGGGTTTTATGGATTGCTATGTGGACAGAAGAGATTTTTTGTTCTTTAGGATAAAAGAAATCATCCAGTGATTGATCCATCCATTGAAAATATTTAGTTTGAACACCGATACAGAGATATTGCACTGAAATATAAACAGATGATGTCAGAATGACTGTAGTAAATAAAAGTATGCTTCAACCCACAATAATCTTAAATGAGATGTTTTATTAAATGTTAATAACTTTGGGGACTAGACTGTTTTCTTTATAGGTCTTTCAAGTAACAGTTACTCTGTGCAACAAGATGCCTGCAATATAAAGAATGTAGAATGTATACCAAGGGATGTTTCCGAGGGCTTAAAACCATTTGAGATTTATTAATTTTCTGGAGTTGGGTTAACATGGTTCCATGAATAGGCACAAGGCCTGGAGAGTGGGATTAGGAAGGTTTCCAGAGGCTCTGAACTCATGTCAAGCAAAACTGTCATGCCAAGAAGCTAAGTCAACTGAATAGGGAAAAGTCTCGGAAGTGCTTTATCAGTGCATAATATTTGTAAATTTTATTCAATTAATTTACAGCTGCAGGGCTCATGAGGCTGAAATTAAAGTTTTGTAAAGTTTTGATAAGGAAGCAGCCAAAACCAAACAAAAACATTTGATTAGCTCTGGATGGTTTTTAGCAAGTTGGCAGGGGAACAAAATTGCAAGCAAGTATTGCAGAGGAAGGTGCACCTAGTCTTGGGAGGTATTGTAGTCAGCTGGATTGGTAGCAGAATGCCTGCCAGCACCCTGCATTTAGTGCCTGCAGGTATACTTGACATTGCCTTCTGCCAGCAAGTGCCTCAAGGAAAAGCCATGTCCCAGAGAAAAGCCTCTGTAATCTAGTGCTATCAAAAGTACTTAAAAATAAACATTAGGCTTTAAATTCCTGTTATTTCTATGACAAGATTAAATAGAATTTATTTCAGACAAAACATGAGTGAAAAAGAAGTTATGCCAGAAGATGCCCAAGGTGCTAACATATGAGTGTAACATAAAATATCCGTGCCTCTGTTGCAGGCTTGAAAATTATTGTGTCTTGAGTTGATGTTACCTATGCCACTTCTTATTTGGTTTTTTGTTGTGTTTTTTTTTTTTTTTTTTTTTTTTTTTTGGTTTGGCTTTTTTGTTTGTTTGTTTGTTTGTTTTGGTTTTTTATTGGGAAGATCAGGGAAACCCTCAACGTCCCCAAGAGGCCTTTTGATATAGCTTGGCAAGATCATAGTCAGGGCTGCTGAACAGGCAACCCCATTTCTCTGTTTCTTGTGGTTGAGTTAGGAGAAATGGTGTTGCCTATTGATATATTACTTTTGTCCCTTATGTAGGCTCATGATAGGCCAGAATTTTGGAACCAAGCTTAACCCGAGCCCTCTGTCTCATATGCAACATGTGTTGCTGAGGCAGCAGTTCCTATTCCTTTTAGTTGTATGTATTCATTACCTCATATTTGCATTATTGAAAAGAGCAGTATTTTTGTTGTTTTCTTACATGCATTGTTAATTTTTAGACTTGAGTTCCCATTTCTCAGTATTGTTTCTTAAAATAAGAATAATCAAGTTAATTATCCAGGCAGCTTTTACACTTCCAGTGATTGTGAAATTTATATTTTATTTGCAACCTTCTTCCAGTGTATCTACAATGAAAAAGGAAATGCCATTAAAATCAAATTATCACGTGGGAACCCCTCTGCTTATGCTGAAATATTTTGGTTTATTTGGGGAAAATCTAAACAAAATGCTTCAATTTCAGTCAGGTCACTCTGAAAGCAAACAACTCAGTTTGTTAAGAGCATCTTTTAGGGGAGTGAGTGGTGTAGGTTTGATGCATCCCAGTCACGGCAAAGTTGTGGCAGATGTACTTAGAGAATGCTGATCGGTCTGCAAACGAGAGCTGGACAAAATGTAAACTACCTTTTCTGGGAACAGAGCAGCGTCTTGAGAGGACAAAAGCAGCATCACCTTTGGTTGAGTTTCTGCTGTCTGTCATTAAATCCCTGTGATTTTGAAGGAGACCTAAGGACAGCAGGGGACTACTGAAGGTGGTGTTTGCTGTGGTGCCTTTTCTGCTGAGGGCACAGCTCCCTGTGTGTCCCGGGGAAGCTGCTGTCCCACCACAAGGCCTTTCGCCAGGTGCCCACTGGGATAAGTAGAAGTTCACACCAAAGTAACTCAGATCGGATCCAAATGCCTGTGAATTATTTCGAATTAGTTCCTGAAATTCCATATGAGGATCTTTCCTGCAATGCTACTGATCTGGAAGAACTTGAAGGCTTTGTAAGCGTAAATTGTGCTGCACACTACAGTTATTTGACTTTGAACTCATTGTTCATGGCTGGATACTAGACGTGTTTTGCAATGCCATTTCCATAAAAGTTTGAAAAGAAGCAAGTCTTTATTAAGTAATGTTTCCTTCATAAATTCTGCTGACATTTCAGGATTGGAGAAAAAAAGGAGGCAAGTAGGTGTCAGACTTCCTTCTATCTTAGAATAACACTGTGACCAAGGGCCCAGACTTTCTGGTGAGGTTTGCATGCCTTCCACTGAGTTTTTTACACTGGAGCAGCAGGTGAAAGGCATCTGGGTTTGTACTGGGGGAGCTTATAGAAGGTCTTAAAGGATGTTTTATAAGGTTTTACTGAAACTATCTTAATTTTTTGAATGTCCCCTACCCAAGTTCATGACTGTGAAACTTAATATAAGGATGAACATTCACTCCAGGCTACCTCTGCAGTACAGAGGAGATACCAGAAGTTCATTGTCTTAATGATTTGGCATGACCATTTTTGGTTCTATTTGCCATATGCCCAGTTTCATTCTGGTTTTCCTTATTTCCTTCTTCAAATACCTCTGTGGATTGTTCTAATGTAATTTAGAAATTGGCAGAGCACTGTCTTAAAACTGAAACCTGAGAGTTTTGGTACAGTGTGACATTTATCCATTGTTTTCCACTGTCACTAAGAGCAAAGCAGTCATGCTGAGCTATGAAGCTGCACACTTAAAATTGAGTGCTGTATTTATGTGAAGTTCAGCACATTCAGAATCAAACTTTGCACAAGATTCGGATTTTTCTATCCTAACTTTGCATTAAAAAAAATCATATTTTTCTCTCTTAACTTTGCATGAAAGAAATGAAGCAGAAATTTTCTCTGAAGTCTCTGAAAATATTTGGGTTTGTACTCATTAATGTATGTGTCAATATATAGATAGCTTCTGCACTTTAAAAACAGGCTCAAGACCCCCACATTTCTTTTGGGTGTTTAGAATGATCATGGTTTGTATCTCACTCAACTGACAATAAGTTTCTTAAAAGGTAGCCATGACATATTGACTCCTTAATCACAGCCTAATTACAGATGGTTTTTCAATGTATTGAGATCAGCCTGTTTATTTCTGTGTCAGAAAAATAAATTATGTTTCTATATTGGACTCTTGAATGATGGTAGAAGAAAAAAGCAAAACTCTGCTGGGAGTTACATCTATTATTGACAATCTCAGAGCATTAAAAGCATCAGAATAATAACCTGTTACAATAAAGCTATGATATACCTAAGCCCTCTCTTCTTAAAGGGAACTTGATTCATCACTCAGGTATAAATATATGTCATAGAAGTCAGTTATTTGGCATGATATACAGTGATTCTGTGAAATTAATAAAGCTTTAAAACAAAGATATTTAAAGAAGCAAATCAAGCACTGCTTGAAGTGCCAGGAGTCATGGGAAAGATGGACTTGATCTCCTAAATAGTTGGTCTGGACTTAAATGAAACCGTTTTATAGCAGAAGAAAAGGAATATTCTACTTGTTAGGCTAACGATATTATGAGATGAAAAATTTTCTGTGCCTACACAGCATGCTTGCTTTCTGCCAGCAGCTGTAATTTGTTTGTGTGGGTTCTATGCAGTCAGTCTGTTTTTAAGTCTGTTTCATTATATTCCCTATATTACAAAATACCCATATGCTGTCAGCTTCTATTTTGAGGGAATAAAGTAAAAGCTGTTTCTGTAAAGTCTAGCCTAGAGACTTGGAAGGCATTTCTGGGCATTTAAATTGATTGTATTTGTCCATAGCACTCAGCATGGCCTAAAAAATCAAAGTTGGGAGGAGAGGGAGTAGGTTTCTTCACAACTTATCCTGAGCTGTGTGTCCTGGAGAATTTTAACTCAGTTGGAAGAAACTGATCACATGACTGAGGGCTCCAAAGCGCTCTGATATGTGGTTCCTCTTAGTCTTGGGAGCAGCAAGTATTTGAGAAATACTCTCCATTTAAATGTTAAAGTCTGAGGGATGCAGATATGTTCAAGCAGGTACTATCTTTGTACAGCTGCACTTACCCTTTCGTTGTATTCCCAGTTCCCTGTAGCCTCTGCACTGCTCTTAGGCACTGCTTTTTGCCTGGCTCTGACCATCCAACCATCCAAATACCTGGGGGTGTAAAAAAAGCCACCATTAGTTCCAGCCCACTGTTTTGTCCATGGTGTGTTTCTTGTCAGTGCAGCCAGTGCCACTTCCACTGACAGCCATGCTTGGAAGAGTTACTGTCAGGGGTGTGGTCTGACAGTGGTTTATTTATAAGAAGATAATGGGGGCGGACACTGGACACAGACACTGTTGACATCTTCATTTAGGCATAAGAGCTGCAAGAACATTATTTGATAGAGGCTGATTTTGAAAGCAAACTTGCTTGGTGAGGAGGGGCTCAGTGAGGCTTCCCATATAAGAAATGTCCATCTTAGGGGTAAACAAGAACATAACAAAATAAGCAGTTAGGCCACTGTTTCAGGAAACTGGTTTATTGATTAATTATGGCAATTAATACCCTAAATGCAGTAAAACTCTGGTGGGCCAAAAGCAATATTTGAGAAAGCTGATCTTCCCAGGATTGACTGACACATGGTGTTGAAGCCTGATGCTTGTTTCTGGTTGACTTACAGCTAAGACTTCACCCTGTTTTGTAGCTTGTTTAAAACATATTGAGTTTTTAAATGAGATTTCAGGAAATTACTAGTTTTCAGCCTTCTTTTTTGCTTTCTTTAGTTTGGTAACCTACTAATAATATGCTCTTACAAAAAAATAGCTGTCCACAAATGGTAGATAATGTGAGGGAGATCTAGTGGCCTGTAAACTTTCTTCTAGAGAAATTTAACTCTAAGCTCAAGGAAGTCTGAATGAGAAGATAAGCTAAACAGAGGTATGTTTATGAGTACAGAGATCTTCCTGGTATAGGAGCACTTGACAAGAAACAGAGAAGGCATGTGAAGAGCTAAACATGCGGCAAGATGTTTATTTCTCCCTGACTACTTCTCTCCTCTGCCTATGCAGAGATTTCTGAATTTTCAGTCTTTGTTCTTCTCCTTGATTTTATGTAGTTTAATCCAGGATTGCTTATGGCAATTTGCTCTTTATAGTGCAAATGTTTTAGTCTCTGTCTGTTATGAGACAAGTTTTCTTTAGTATGCAATCTTTACCCTGCCTCAAGTGGGGACTAAAGGAACAGATATACTGCACATAATTTTCATGTCTGCTGCAATATTTCTGTGTTATATTGCAGAGAAAGATAGTGTTGTGGAGTAGTAGTTTAAACTTCCAGTAGTTTATCTTGCAAAGAAGAAAACAAATATTAACAAATGCTTTATTCTTGTTATTCTGTAAGTGATCTAGATTTGTTGACTTTCACTTCAGCATTACTAGCTGTATCCTAACTACCATAAAATCTTTGGCTTCTTTTTAAGATACATCTTGTCTCACCACTGTGGAATAATTTGCACTACTTCCTCAGAAATATTAGTCAAAATCGCTGAAAGGCAGCTTGGAATAAGGGTGATTTTTTGTAGTGGCAAGAGGCTGCAGAAATTATCAGCAGTCAGTCAATCAAAAAGGACTTTCAGTTCATTGTGGGGAAAAGTGCACAATCTTTGGTGAATCTTCCTGATTCCTAAAATATGTTAATTAATATGATGAGTTGTTACTCTTTCCATTTAATAGTTCAATTACAGAAGTCTGCAAAGACCAGAGAGCAGAGCACATGGCTGTTCTCAAAGCAGTGTGTGCATGTGGTAGCTCAGCAGACAGGAGGCTGGCCCGTGCAGGTGCCCGCACGGTGCCATCTGCGGGGTGCTCATCAGAGGGATCACGCACGGTGTGGAGGATGTGTGCTGTAACTCCTGCTATTGCTGTGAGCAACTGGATCACTTAAAAGGGACAGTAATGGGCATGCCAGAAAGAAAGCTAGATTGGCATGCAAGAGGTTAATTAGAATGGGAAATGTGAGGAAGTCTTCATAAATGTGAGGAAGATTTCCTCACATTATGAAGAATGTGAGGAAGTCTTCATAAAACTGTAATTGAGCGCTCTTCATTAAACGATCTCATTAAATGAGGCAGAGGATTTTTTGTTGTTGTTGAAATTCTGAATTTCCTATTAAGATTGTCTAATCAGCTTTCTGAAAGGGGAGTCATTACAATACCATAACTTTTGAAACCTTTTGTTGTTCTCAAGATACTGCGAGGTATGTTTTATGTGGATGTATTTTCCTTGGCATCAAAATGGAGAAATGAAAGTAATAATATTGCTTGTGTATGAATGTCACAAGTCCATTATTTTTATTTGCCCCATCTATGAGACAAATGAAGGTTTAGCTCCTAGTTTCAGCAATTGCCTCCTTGTATTATATATATTGTGTGGTAATGTGGCTACACATGCAGAATACAAATCAATACCTTAACAGCAAGGAACAGATGGATGGCTCCTGCGAAAGAACTTTGTTGTCCATTTATTGATCACAGTTATGTTAACAGAGGCATACCGTAACTACCAGTGCCAAAATAAACATCAGTTTTAATAGTGGTCCAGTGAGAACAGGGTTCTTGCTGGTTTACTTGGTGAGTGCAGTCTTGTTAACTGCTAGACTAATTCTTAAATTCTCTGAATTTAAACAAAGAGCAGAGACTCAGAGAGACATTTGTGTTGTATAAAATACCTTAAATATTATAAAGAATTAAATCATTTAGATCACAATGAATAAAACCTGTTATGGAAATATATTGATTAAAAAGAGGCACAGTGAAATGCTACTGATGTAAAATCAACCAAAAAAGAAGTAATAGCTTTGAAGAAGTGATTCTGTTCATATCCCTGCTCTATATAATTGTCTCAATGATTTCTGTTGGTTTTCTTTTCTACCTCTGGATATAAGACCCACAGAACTGCAGGGGCTCGTGAAGAAAGGACAGCATATCTCAGCATGCACCAAATACTGGTGTTGTAGAAAGTAAGCAAAATGAAAGCAGTTGGAAAAGCTTCATGTCTCTCTAATTCCCTTACCATGGCCCTGGGTACTGTGTGCTGTAGTGGTAAATGCCCACGGAGGGATTAAGTTACAAATTATTTTTGAAGTTATTGATGTCCTTCCAAAATCTTCTAAAGTGATTTACACGTGTGAGTGTGTGACACACATTTTGTGGATGTGTTTATGCTCTCATTTTAGCTTGGTCTCTGTTTTACACCGTGGCTCCAGCTCTGTGACTGTCCAGTGTCAGTTGTCTTCTGGCCTCCTCTTGGCACAAAAACAACTTGTTCTCTTTTGGAGGAAACCCTGGCTGCTGAACACAGATATGTTGACATATTTTCCACATATCCACTGGGGCCTGCTTTCTACAGAGCAGTGTAAATACAACCAACCTGGAACAGCATGGATGCAACCCAATATATGCCTTTTGCTGCCAGTTTTTCTACTATATTGCAAAAGCAGTTTAGAGGCATCCACAATATACCCTTACTGTAAACAGCATTGCTCTGATTAGTCATAGTAATAAAAGTCCATTTTTCTAAATGGCACTTCAGTGAAGTACTAATTAATTCCAAGGATTTGGGAATCCACATTGCGTAGCCTGTGTTTTCTATTTCTAACATATGTAATTTATTGAAAAATAAAAAAAAAAATACATGACTGAAAGAAGAGGAAGACACAACATTTTTAAAGTGGTAGGGAAGGTCTTTAGTCTCAGACAACCTTCTAGACATAAACAAGGAAGGAGCCTGTGGCTTTTTGCCTCCTGTCGGTAGGAGAGTTTGAGACTGCACTGCCTGTGTTTGCTCTTGCCTTTTGCTCTTGAAGTTCAGCAGATACCATTAACCCTCAGCTGTGTCCTGGCCGCTGCACTGGCTGCATTTGTATCCTCAGAGTTTTGGGAACAGGGGGAAAGAAGTGGCCCAGAAATAGAACAGGAGTTTTCTTTCCTCTTCTCGCATTTATACCAATTATCTATTTTATTTAAGTAAACTACTGAAAAAACTATCCATATATTTGCCCAGTTCATCCATATGTACTGCAAAGCGGCTGCGGAAAAGTCAAACAAAAGGCATGGCACATCAGTTCATATCCCTTCCCCTGAACTTGGCTGGTTTTTTTTTATGGTTGAATCTTGTAGTTCCTTTAAGGATTAGAAAGGTCTGAAAAACCTTCGAACCAGTGTCTTGTTTTTGTTCCCTTCCTTGTAGGGAGAGCACAGAACATCCCCCTGCCATGTTGGTTGCTGTCCCTTAGATCATACATAGAAATAATGAGACCCACTGCTCCTGACAGCTGCCTTTTTTTTTTTTTTTGGGGGGGGGGGGGGGGGGGGAGGGAGCAGCATTTTCTTTCTGTAGATGTAGAGGTGTGTTGGGAAGCTCAAAGAAAATGCAATGGTTTGCATAATTTAGCATATGGAGAAGATACCCAGAATTCAGCCTGCCGTATATGTCATACCTGTGAGAGGAAAAGGAAACAAAACCCAGACTATGATTTGCATCATCACTATTTTCTATTATAAATTATGCTCATAGCTGGCTGAATTTGACTTATAAATGAGACTGACATTGCACGTACACTTTGGCCCTTCTTTATCTTCTGCCAAGGAGGAGAGAAACATCCACTCTGTCCTGAAACAGAGATCTTGACTAGGGGAGCCAGAAGCACGCAGCACATAAAAATTGGATGATTGTATAATGAAAAGAACTTGGTACTTCTTTTTCTGAATGCCCTTGTCAGATAGTCTTTCCTTATACTTGCCAGCTAATTAGCATCTAGTGATAGTTATTTCGTTTCAGGGAGATAGCAAAACTTAATTTGTGCTGTTAATTACTTTTCATCAATTTCCCCATCTTTGAATGGACAGTATATGTATCTATACTATTACTGAACTGAAAAAACCCCTCCTAGATTAAGAAAAAAAAAAGAGTAGCTTGTCTTTCCTCAATAATTTTAATGATTTTTAAGAGAATGAGATTGGATTATGCATTATACATTACATTTTAAGTGTAAATGCTAATTAAATTTGACTGTAAATTCTAGCAAAATCATAAAGGCAGCATGCAACTCAGAGAATTGTTTTCAAATTAATTTCTGGAATCTTTCTAGATGCAATCAAAATGTTTTTAAAAATTAGTATGTTTGGTTACATAAAGAATTTTTACTTAGTCATTAGCCAGAAAACAAATGGGATCTTTATAATATGACCTATTAATGCTATCTAACAAAGTAATTGAAGAGACAGCATAATGTAACTATACAATGAATTCTCTGAAATATATGTTCTGAAAGCTGATGAGGTGACAAGCTGGATAAAATTTCTGTGTAAACACAAATTGGCTATGGAGTGCAGACAACGGTTTCTTTAATCATAGATCTTGATTTAGTGGGACTCATACCTTATCTGTGCTTTTACTTTCTGATGGATGGAAATGTAGCACTTTGTGAACATTTCTGTTTTGTTGAGGTCTGTCTCACTTCTTTGCTGACAGAAAGTGGGGAGTTTGGTTTAACTGGGGAATGGAGGAAGACTGCCAAAGTGACTTTTGTTAGTGGAATTGTTAAAAAAACTTATGGAGTCTTCTGCTGAGGTGTTACCAGGACAGTTACTTAAGTCTATTTATTTTGGGCTATGTAGCTGTGGGAGTTTGTCAGTGTCACTCAGAAGCTGGGGAGCCACCTCCTGTGCTTTCTTCTCACTGTATTTGCAGAATTGTTCTCCAGCTCCACACCTGCAGGGATGCGGATTTCTGTGAAGGGTGAAGAGTTCTGTCTATAGTTTACACTTGCATGACTCATCAGCACACTCCCTCCTGAGGAACACAGCCCCCTCAGACACCAGAGGTGCACAGGTGTGGGTGTGTCCCGTCTTCCTGCCTGCCATTAGTGCAAGTGCGCAGGACACATCACGCAGGAGGGTGCTGGCTGTGTGTGCTAAGGGGAGCACCAGGCCCTTCACCCCCATGGCTGGATGCTTTGGGCACTGTCCCCAAGAACTCACAGCATGGTGTGGTACCCCTTCAGACTCCTGGTGAAAGCTCGTCCCTCGATTTCAGATAATTCTGAACCAGACCCTTAGAACAGAGTGCTTGTTTTTTACAGGTACACTTAGTATTGCTACCATCTGCTTCTAATTTTCCCTAACCCAGTAACAGATACATGTAACCAGGATTGTCTGTCTGTTTACACTGCAAGGACCAAAGTTAAATAAATAACAGCACAGCATTCAAACTTGGCAAAAGGCAAAGCAGGATCTGTCAGTGGGTACAGATTTTGTCTTCCTGATCCATGTGGCAACAGAGTAAAAGGGGCCACCACTCTTTAATGTACTTATGGTATAACTGTTTTATTAGAGCAAGGCAAGCTATTCCTGACACTCATGCGCTGGATTTGTCTCTGAGAAAGAGATTATGATTATCACAGGAAGGGTGCCTCTGCCTTGATAGGTGACAGAATTGTCCCTGAAAGAGCTGTCTGGGTCCCAGTGGGCTCCCAGTGGCTGGAGGAGTTCATGACACCTGTTCTAGAGGAAGGTGGGAAACTCTAGGCAAGGGAATGATGCCTCAGGGATCCTGCAGGAAGCATTTTGGATGACTGATTTGGATTGTTTTGCCATTAGTTGTCTAATTCGGCCAAAAGCAGTTGAGTAGAGAGCAGAACATTAGACTTCAGTGTTACTTATCCTTCCTAAGAGTGTTACAGCTATTGCATGTTGGTAAAGGATTCATGCTTAAATTTGCAGGTGATAAATGCAGAGCAAAACGGAGCAGCCAGTTCTCTACGTCATGTGTTGCTCATCAGTGGAAATCCTTGCCAGGGGCCATTGTGCGCATTAAAACATCACGCAAATTCCTGACAGTGTTCTCTGGAGAATGAATAAATGAGAAAAAGCACGCCTGGCTTAAGAAAAGCTGTAGCTGTAAATGTTTGGAGTACAGGAGAGTCCTTGAAGGAAGTGTAGTTCCTTCTCTTCAAATGCCCGTTCCTGAGGCTTTCACTTAGCCAGTGTCATGGTTCAAACCCAGCCAGCAGCCAAGCCCCAGGCAGCCGCTCGCTCCCTCCCCCACCAGTGGGATCGGGGAGAGAATAGGATGGGTAAAGGTGAGAAAACTCGTGGGTTGAGATAAAAACAGTTTAACAGGGAAAGCAAAAGCCATGCACACAAGCAAACAAAACAAGGAATTAATTCAATGCTTCCTGTGGACAAGCAGGTGTTCAGCCATCTCCAGGAGAGCAGGGCCCCATCATACATTATGATTGCTTGAAGATGCAAAAGCCATCACTGAGATGTTCCTCTTCCTTCTTCATCCCCGCCTCCCCTTTATATACTGAGCATGATGCCATTTGGTCTGAAATATCCCTTTGGTCAGTTTGAGTCACCTGTCCCAGCTGTGTCCCCTCCCAGCCTCTCATGCACCCCAGCCTCCTCACCAGTGTGGCTGTAGGAGAAGCAGCAAGGGCCTTGGCTCTGTGTATGCCCTGCTCAGCAATAACAAAAACATCTCTATGTTATCATCACCATGTTCAGCACAAATCCAAAACACAGCTCCTGTGAAGAAAACCAACTGTACTCCAGCCAAAGCCAGCACAGTAACATTCCTCATGGCTCTATTCTTGTGGTTTCATTGAATGCTTTGCCTGATGGATTGCTTGCAGTCTTTTTCCTGTGTATCTTTGCTTACAGTGTCACATGTCTGTGTATTCAATGATTTCTAGTCCTGAGAAGATGGCTGTTTTTTATTTAAGTAGGATAATTTCAGAAAGTCATTTCCAGAAAAACTGTTGGAGAGACTAAAGAGTTTGGGAGACTGCTATCAGCAAATGCTCTAGACAAGAAATGTATTATTAGGAGAACATGAAAGCACCAATTTTTTATTTCGGGTTGGAAGAGGGAAGCTGGGACAGAGAGCACTCAAGAGCTCTCGCATGACACTCCTTTCCTTCTACAAATGCTCTTATGCAATTCTTGCTTTTACTCTTGCCATGATCTTGCCCTCGATATAAAACCAAACAAAGACAATTTTCAAATGAATCAAACTAGAAAGCCTTTTTGAAGTATTTTCCAAGATATCTTGGCAGTCCCCTATCAATAAAATTGGCCTTCATTTCATCCTCTATTATAGTAGGACTATGTCAGAAACACTTGCAGGAAGGAAACAGAAATTGTTACCACCTGGAGCCAGGTAACTATTATTTCACATTCCTCAAGTCTATGGGGAGTTTATTGTAATTATTTTTTATCTGATTTATCTATATTTCCATCAATTTCACTTATGTTTATTAGTCTATATTAAATATTTTTGAGGAGGAGGATCTCTTTGCTTTCTATGCACATCTTGTGAATGGAGCCATCCAAAAGGATACAGCCATTTCCCTCTTAAAAAAACCAACCAAACAAAACAACGCACTCACATTGTAAAATAGACTTAAAATTGTCCTAGAAAAATCTCTTGAAATGAACAGTTTTTATCTTTTTAGCCCTTCTTATATTTTTAGGCTGGTGACTTAAGTTCACATCCAGACTGACTTCTTCTACCTTTTCTTCTGATACAGTGAAGGTAAAATGAATAGCACCATAGATTTAAGTGCTCTGTGGCCAGAGGTAGAGCCAAGATCTTCAGTGATAACCTTTACAATATTGGACAACAAATCACAATAGTTGCTGTGTCAGGCCCATGAATACCTGTCTGAGTTCTAACACATCCTTAATAGTTGGCTAGCTTTGATTTCAAGGCGTCAGGCAATGGTAAAGCCTCTGCATTTCAGTGTGGTGTTGCAGTGATTAAACTTCTAGCCTGAATTTGGTTAGCTTCAGCTTCCACTGATGTGAATTGTTGTGAGTTTGTCTGAGGAAAAAGCAAATGTCTTCCACACAGGCTATGCACTAACTGCCTCCTTACCACATCTTAAATAAACTAAACAGATCATTTAATGTAGATGCTTCCAACATGAGTAGTCAGATTAAGATAATTGAAGATTTCTGAGGGGAGAAGATACACACCTTGTTTGTGCATAAGTCAGTGCTTGCCTGCTGACGTGTCCCATTTTGTTAGACATTTTCATGGATGAAGAATGCTCTCAAAGTTGCAAGTGTGATTTAATGGTCTTCAAGACCTGTAGAGATGAAAGGAGCTTCTCAAGAATGCAATTTTCCTCTAGATTTTCTGGTGCTGGAGTTATTAACAGCTGTTTTCAGCAAAGTTTGAGATTGTCATACTGCAGGACTCAGTCTTTTGTCACTGTGAAGGTGTGAGACTGAAAGATGTGTGAAAATTTTCCCCTGGATGCTGGCCATAGTCAATGTGTTGATCTCCCTTGTGATCTGCCTAATTTTCATTTCTTATCTGTTTTCTTAGCAGTTTCCTAATTACTTTTGCAATATTCATCCAGACCTTGTTGACTGTGCTCATAGTTGGTCCTGTCACAGTGCAGCTGAGCAGAAAAGGTAAAAAATATGCTTTTGCTATTTATATCCTTCATCCTCATAACCATCTTGTCCTAGAAACAAACTGGAAAAGTTGTCTTTTAGGCTTTCTTCAAGTCAGGTGCAATTTCTGCAGCAAATGTGATTTTTCGTCATGCAATCCTTATCCTATTCCTTCACTGCTGTGTGTTTCTAAATCAATGTTTCTAAGGCAATGCCCCCTCTGCTGTCCTAGCTCACATCCTAGTGAGTTGCACTTGCTCCCCTAAGCAGCTCTACCGATGTCAGTGAGAATATGTTGCAAAAAGCAAATGTCTATTTATCTATTGGTGTCTACTTGTTTACAGTCATTATCTAATGCAACTAACTTTGAGGGATGGCTCCTGACATCAGCTTTGGGGATATTACATTTGATCTGTGTCTAAGAAGCAGTTCAGACAGTTTTGGTTTTGCCTTGGTCTTGATGTAAGAAAAGAGATTCTTAGATTTCCATTTGTTATTTGGAAGAACAGTGCCAATTTGTCAGTAAATACTATGGTTCATATTGAAAGGACAGTCAGTCACAGTCAGATTTTTGAATCTGTTAAACAAAGTATGCTGCTTTTGAACTTTCAGAATGTAACTGATTTGGGGGTCACAGTGATTCGATCTTAATCATCTTTCATGGGTACTATGGAATCTCTGATAAACTTGTTTAGTCTATACTGGCTTGAGAAAGAAGAGAAAATTATCTGCTGAAGCTGATGTGAGGGGTGCAAATGTTGGGAGTGAATGATGTTCCCTCTCACTAACCAGTCAGCTTGAGGGAAGATAAGTAGCTGTCCCTGTTTCTTGCAGGTCTTTTTAGTGACCCAAGTGCCTCTCTTTGGGTGGGTGTTACCTGTGCTTTAGGGCTGTATCTCTTCCCTGCTGCCAATGGTCTGGAAGGGAAGAAGTGGTTCTCCAGTGTTGTTTCACCCAGGTAGACTGTCACTGCCCACCACTTCAGCAAAATCAGCATCGACCTGTGCCTACATCTATGCTTTCACTCAGTTCACTGTACGACATGTAGCATAGTGTATGTGGCATGGAAACTGGGACACATCTGCTGCAATCGGGTGTCTGGAGGTTCTGTAACCTTACAAGATTTTACTCAGCTTGATCTGCACTTACTCAGATTAGCTCTAAGTTTGTCAAAAATTTTTGTTTATTGTTTTGCCAAATGATATATTTAATTTATATATACTCAGTGGAGTCTTGACTTGTATGAATGTTTATCCCACAGGCAGTGTTAAGTATCTTGCAAGCAGATCTATCTGTGCTTTTCATGGTGTTCATTTATCTACATAGCCCACTCAAGGCTGAGTTTCAGCACAGGAAATGCTGAAAATGCACAGTGATTCAACAGTGTATGAGCTGTTTATCTTCAGATGTACTTTTCAGGGTCTGGTTTGTGTGGTGCGCTGAAGAAAACAGATCAAAGTGACATATCCTGTAATTTCATTACCTTTGTCTTACAAATTTTGTTTGGGCCTGTTCTCAATAGAATAGCACTGGGACCAAAACAGATATTTGGAAAATCTTTGAAGTTTGGAACATATGGGAGGTAGAACAGACTTGTGACAGTAGACTCTGCTTGAAAGCTAAACTGGTAATTTAATGTACTGAATGCATTATGGAAACTGTTCATGTTTAAAAGCATTGACAAAGCATCAGTTCCTAAAGAAAACCGAACTCTGTCTTAGATTTGCACAAACGCTCAGTTCTGGTGTTGGCAGTGAAACATATTTATCCCAGAACTACTTTTTGATGTTCCTTAGTGCTTGACATTCTATCTAGTTATTAGCAGCAAACTTCATATAAAGCAGCTGAGAAATGTTGCCAGGCCAGGAACTAAACTCTGTGTTATATCCTTTTGAATATGTTTAAATAATGTACAAATAAGATCGCTTCCAGCTAAGCTACATAGTGCCTTGTCCTTCTAAGCTGAAAATTATTAATTTTACTGGGTTCTCACAAAGCACAACTGAGTACACAATTTAATAAGGAATCCTATAAAGAAGTTTTCTATGCTTTTAATTCTCATTGAAATCAGGAATGGGCATTAGTGATCAAGTTTTCAGCTGAGTCTGGGTTTTCTTGGAAGATCAGATCCTTAAAGTTTTGGTGGGATTGTTACTCCCAAATTTTTGAATATTTTACTTTGATTTCTCTGAAAAACAAGTTAAATATAAATCATAAAATAGCTTATTATTTTATTTGTAAGTATTGAAATGGGTATTTTTTGTTTAAAAGTGCAGATTTATACTTTAAAATTCCCAAAGGCATGGTAATTTTTGTGTGCGTCTCCTGAATATTTTTTCAGAGTAAGAGTAGACCAAACTGTAAAAATCATGAAACTTCAATTAGTATGGGAATAGATGAATGAGTTACAAAAAAGAACACATGGAAGTTTTCCATTCCTAATAATCTTCAGAAATAACTCTTCATGGATCAATATTTGGTCTGAGGCAAAATGTGTGATGCTGTTGATTTATCCAGCCAGTTTTTTTTAAACTGAATAGCCTACATTCATTCTTAAAGCTCAGAGAAAATGTGACTGAAGATGAGAAATGAGTTAAAAGAAGAATTTGAAAGTAATCCTTCACTAGCAAGGACTAAGTCCTCTGTTTGGTTCAAGGTAAAAATTTAAGTTCAGCTCTGCCTGAGTCATTGCAGTGAAAGCTCTTTATGTCCAGGAAAATCCTGAAATGTTTGATTGATGAGCAGTGTTGGCCAGAATATAATTTGCCATGCATGTTGCTTTTAAATTTAGAAAAAGTAAACACTTTAGTTTTGAATATTTTAAACCTGAAAATAGATGTAACATGGGAAATGTGATCCTTATTCTGATCCTATTTCAGATTACATTAAAATTAACCATAATACCATGCTTTAGCTGGTGTTTTGAAAAGAACAGTTTATGACAAGAATGTTTTCCCATTTTGGTGTTTCTGAACATAGTTATATGACATATGGCAATCAGGAAATTAGATGATACATACTTTCAAATAAGGAAACTAAATTTTATGTAGTCTTCCTAATTGCGGGGAACTCCTTCTCCATGTACAATAGGAAAATCTAGTTCAGCTGATGATTATGGCTGTGGAAAGAAATATTCATGGAAATATTGATGAAAAATGTGGAAAGGTGGTGCTGCACTGAGGATTTAGAGTGATCTACAGTCCTTTCCCTTGATGCTTACAGGCCTTAACTTGCAAGTCTTACTTGACTGAGTCCCTGGTTCTGTCTTCAGGAGCCAAATGAAGGAGATGTGCTCAGGCTCCTCAGTTCTCATCTCAGGTTGGTCAGCTGGCCAAATTTCTTAGTGCCATCTCCCAGACTCCCTCCTCCCTATTCTTGTCCTCTCTTACCTCCTGTCCGTGCTGTGTAGGGAGGGGAGTACTTCTCACCCATGTGGGGTTGCTGTGAAGGTCGATGTTTTGCAGACCGGTGCCCTCGAATATCAGAGGAATCAGGGAAGTAACGAAGTGTAGAGAGTAATCTTTTATTACACAGATGTTGGTGTCCATTCCTCATGATTTTTTTTTTGTTTGTTCTCTACACATCTTGCCTGTATTCTTGATACGTTCACTGTGCCTGCTTCCAGAGATTGTGTGCTGGAAAGAAGTGACACTGCTGCTTGTTGTCAGGGGCCTGCCTCTTCCTGCACAACAGTGCAAGCACGCGGGATGATACTGTGATCAACATCACAGCACCAACTTCCTTTCTCAACTCTTTAGTTGCTTCAGAAATTTATAAAATGCAGAAACCCACCCTAAAGTCATAAATACATATGCACTGACACTGTTTTCATGGCACTGAATGTGTTTTTGAGCGCACTCACATGGGTGAATATGGTCAATATGCACATGCACATCTTAATTTTTAGTGGCATGCATCCACATAATGTCCAACAGCATGGACCTCTGTTAATATCCCATAAAGTTCTGTGCTTGTCACCTGCACAGCAAAAAAAGTGTATATAATTTTTTCCCAGATGCTCAGATTTTAGTTGACTTTGTAAATTCTGTGTTTATATCTAAGCTTTTAGTTATAGTTTGATTTTGATCTCCTAGGCCACTCCACTGCAGTGAGATTTTGATGTCTGGAATGTGACATTTCCATGCATCTCAATTTCAGAAAGAAATGTGCAAAGTGTATGCACTCTAGAGGTATGGAGACTATTTCGATTCCTTAAGTCCTCTGGGGTCTGAGTTTTGGCAGCAGTTTTGTCCTCTGACAGTAAAGCCTGCAAAAAGGAAAATAGAGGTGAGCAGATAAACCTGAAGGAGCTCTTTGTGAATGCTGACTAGCTCAGTCAGGATGATCTCCATCAGCTCCATCTATACTCAGTGGAGGAGAGGGCATTTTTCCTCCACAGAGGGACTCAGAGCAGTCAGATTAGGCTTCACTGGTGAATGTTTTTCTCTCCGTTGACTGGAGACTGTTTAGACACATTAGCTACACCTGATTAAATTAGCCTTGATGAGTATTCTTTCTGATGGACTAATCTAAGAACTGAGTTCCAGTCATTAGGAAAGCTGATATGTGAATGGTATCTCTGTATCTTGGGCAACTTACCCTAAAGATGGGCAAATTAAGCAGCATTATGAAGTTCTTTGTAGGTCATTTTGCATTAGGGTTGTGTAATTCTGAGTGGACTTTGATCCATATTACCGTAGACAAGACAGTTTAATGAACACAGGGGAAAAGAGAAGTAATGATTAATAGTAGGGAGATGGAAGGAAAACAGTCTTCTTTGAACCACTGGATTTGTGACATGAGATCTTCAATTTGTATTTTTTCCTCATTAAAACAGAGATGCATGTAATTTTCATTTGCTGAGTGAAAATGGAAACATGGAAAAAGTAATCCGACAACTGAAGGAGATGCTCATGGTAGGAAAACTAGCTAACCCTCACAGCTGGAAAATCTTCAGATGGCAGTGGTTCAATATCTGAAAGTACTGACCTTGTGTGGCCTTGTGGATTACAAGAGAGTTTTTAGGAAATAACCTGAGCTAGAGTGCTGGTACTAAGGGAACATTAAATACAAAAAGTTGGCTCAGGCAGTGTTGTGATTGCCTGAGTAGAAAAACAAATTGGAAAACGCAGTACAAACTCCTTCACAGTATACCTATTACACTTTATTTACACAAATACCGCTGGCGATGTTTGTTTTTTTTCTAATCATTTGAGTGGGTGGTTCCATGCAGAAGAAATATTTATATCTATCTGTATTTTCTTCTTGTGAAGGTTTATCAGGTACATGTAGCATTTTAGGAAAATGAAAGTGCGACTGACTCGCTGTCCTTCATTTTTCTATAAAGAAACTGAAGTTTTGTTTTTTTACTTGGTATGGTGTTGTAACATTCTTTCATGTGGAGAACAACTTCTGTTATGCAAGATGGCATACCTTTCTGAGGGTGTTATGGGAACCACATTCCTAGGGTATTCCCTAGAGGCACTCTGTTGTTGAAAATATGTAGTCTTGCTGGGGAGCCCATCCCTTTTGGAAAAATGAGAGCACCACATTCTCAGACTGTCACTTCTGTGAAGCTGGTGCATCTTGCATCACAATGGGAAAGAGCAGTTTGATGCTTATGCAGTAACAAAATTTGAGGCAGCTCCTGTAATATAATACATAAACTGGTATATTTGGTTTGTGTGGCCAGGTTATAGTAGCAGATGGGCTACAGTGGTGGCTTCTATGAGAAGCTGCCAGAAGCTTCTCTCATGTCCAACAGAGTCAGTGCCAGCCGGCTCCAAGATGGAGCCACCACTGGCTAGGGCTGAGGCCATCAGTGATAGTGGTAGCGCCTCTGGGATAACACAGTCAAGAAGCAGGGGATAAAAATCTGTGCAACGTCAGCCAGAGGGAGATATAAGAATAGCCCCATTTTTCATTGTCCTAGTCTGATGTGACTGGTAATACACTGATTTCCCTGTGTCTCACCTGTTTTGCCTGTGACAGTAACTGGTCAGTGATCTCTCCCTGTCCCTATCTCAACTCATGAGCCTTTCATCATATTTTCTCTCCCCTGCCCAGCTAAGGAGGCAGATGGCAGAGTGGTGGGCAGCAGGTGTACAGCCAATGTCACCGACCACAACTGTCAACCTGAGATCTTGTGAAAGCAAGACAGGTTGAAAGAGCACTGCCAGTCTTCCCTGGGCATGCTTATGCAGGGCTGTCTCCTACAACAGGTAAAACTGTGTCTGCCTCATGAGGATGATATTTCTTTCCTACCCTCAAGGAGGCAGGGTAACAGGGAACATTAAAGCTGACTTAATAAAATATTTAGATTGATTAAAGAAATAAATATTAACTGTTGTCAGTTTGGGACTTGAAATTAATCAGTTTTAATTAGGAGTGTTCACATTTAAAAGTGCTTTGGAGTTTGAATGATACAAAAATATCAGAAATGCGTTTAATCAAAAGAGGGAAATCTTTTTCTTGCTCTTTGAGTGTGTGTGTATGTATTTATAGGAGGATGTTTGCAATTTGGTGTCCTTAAGATTTAGTGAGGCACATGCAGAGCACTCTAACGCTGTTTCAGCTGCACCCCGAACTATGCGCTTGTGTTTCTGCTGAGATTGTAGTATAAGGATTCAACACATTGCAGAGTAAAGATTTATTTTTTTAGAAGTAGGATAGCCAATTTGTACTGCTGGGGAGGCTATAGGGTATATGTGGTTCATAGTCTTTAAGTGAGATCCCTTGAAGATCATCTGAATACGATCCATTTGCTCTGATAAGGAATGCAATCAGTGGGATTTAACCTGTCATGCTTCTACTGCTAAACATCTATATTCTACCAGTTCCACAATATTCATGTGACTGAATACCCATTTTAAGCAAGGACTTCATATATTTTGATTAAAAACCAGAAAGACAGGAAATGAGATGAGAGACACAGATTTCAGCTCTCACTTTGAGGAGAATGTTTCTTGTTTAAGAAAGGACTGCTTTCTGGTTTAAAATATTATGCCAAGACAACTGATTCAGAATGGACAACTATATTGCCAGATTTATGTAAGCAAATTCAGTTCTCTCCCCCCTTCCCTCAAAAAAGTCACTGATGCTGATGAAAACATTAAAAAAAAAAAAGCTTAAAGAAATCAGAAATGCTTTCAAACTTATTTTAATGTCAGTTCAGCTCACACCATTGATCTCTCATAATGGTTCATAAGATCATGGTAAGTAAACAAGTAAATATTAGGTAAGTATTTAAAATTACTTCCTGTGTAAATTTCATGTAATAAATTGAAAAAATATTTTGATTAAGGGATTAACAATATTTAGTCTTTGCAACAATGACTTATTGGATAGTACTAGTCAAAGTGCAAGGCACTTCAGGATGGAAAAAGTGACATTCAGGAAACATCTTAAGCTTTTATTTTTACATTCTGATTAATTCTACAGTAGAATCTAAAGGCTTGAATTTGGCATAATGCCACCCTGTAGAACTGCCCAAACACATTACATGAAATGGTCTCTGCCTTGAATATATAATGGTAACAGCTAAAGCAACTGGGAAAAAACACAGTGAGGTGCAGGAAGGTGAAGAAACTTGCTGAAGGTAATCCAAGAACAACTGGGAAGTGAATCCAGGTTTTATAGCACAGATTCAATGGTCAGTCCATTACCATATTCCAGCCACTCTGATTCCTATTTCTTATGGGAATACAGTGTTTATGACAAGAAACTTGATGTCAGCTCAAAATAAAATTAAGAACTTGAGATCTAATTGTAGAAAAGCTTTAAAATAATCTGATTGCTTCACTGTGGACACTTCAAAACTTAAGGCAGGCACAGCAGTTCAGCTGAGGTGCTAACATTTCAGTTTAGCCCATGGTAATTTTCTCAAACATCTATCACCTCTATATATATTAGGTTCTGTCAGAGACAGGTGCATATAACCAGCATTATTTAAGTAAAATTTCCTGAAATTATACAACTATATAAGTGTGTGAAGCCAAGACACAGCGTTTGTATTATTTTGGTGTGTATGTGTAAGTTCTTACTAATCAGACCACTGACTTCTTTTCAGCCATGTCCAGTGCACCATGAAAGGAATACATGCATTTATTCCTTTTATGATCTGTGTGAATAGCATCTGAAAAGTTTCTAGTTTTCATTTATCTCGCTCTGATTTGATGTAAATGTAATTGGATGAATGATTTGAAAGCATTTATATTGCCCATGCCCTACTTCCAACAGTTCCCATTCAAAATCAGGTCTGTGTTTCTTCCCTGCACACATTACATGGAGATATGCAGATTCTTCTGAATCAGAATGTTAATAGGAATGTGTGTATTTCATTTTTTTCTTCTATTGAGAGCATTTCCGTCTGAATTTTCCATTATAATTTATGTAATGTAAAAAAAAAAATATACTGTTTTCATAGCATAATAGACCAATTAAAAGTTGAAATGAAAATGTTGATAGTGCTAAAAATGAATCCATGAAAGTGTTGAGATCTCCAACCTGTCTTAATTACTTGATAAAAAACAGAAAGAAAAGATAGAAAAAGCAATATTTCACAATATTCTGTGTGTTTAGAACAGTTCAGTTTTCATATGCCAGCACTTGAAGTGATGAATTCAGTATTTGTCTACAGAACATTAAACCCTTAATAACACCTTAAAAATTCAAATGCATGTTGCATTTCCTAGAATATTTGCAGATATAGATATATGATATATAGGATATATGAATAAAAATTTAACTGCATATTTAGCACTAGATTTACTCTTTATTTACTCTTCTGAATTTTAGGAAAAAAGTGTTGCAAGCCTTTAACAATTTTTTTTCAATAAGGAGCACGTAAAAGAAGCTAGCATGAATAATTATGCTATTTTCCTTAGAAATTCATACTTCTAGAAAATGGCTTCTTCAATAATGGCTAAAATAACCCCTTAATTCTGTATTTCTTAGACATTTAGACAGTTCTGCTTATTATATGAGGCTACTGAGTACCCATTGCTGTGGCCCCTGCCATCACTGTTAGAAATCAGGTTATGTGAGGGCTACTGACAATCACGAGGCTTGCAAGCTGCTGATCAGTTCCATGCCACGTGTGCAAGAAAAGGTTAAAAAATTATTCATGACCTGAATCTGTGCCCACTTTCCCAAACCAAGTTGTTGCAGCCAGTGGGAAGCCTCTTTGGGATGTAAAGTGACTTGTACATTGCAAAAGTTTTCCAGGACATAGCAGGAAGGAATTGGGTTGTAGATGGTGATGGGCTCGCATGGAGTGGGTCTGGCTCCTGACCTCTGCACTGAAAAGGCAGGACCATAGCAAGGCTCATTTTCTCTTCTGCTGTACTTCATCATCCACTCAAAGCCTATTCCTGGGTGCTCACAAGTGTTCATCAGTTTTGGATGCCAATCAAAGCCGAGGAAAAGTAGAGTTGCAACACACAGGTATAGGTCCAGCACTATACCTAAATTATCTTTGTTTAATACCTTATTTTCAAGTGAAGTTGTATTTCTTCTGGCTATTGCAAATATTTGAAATATTTTTCTTAACTTTGCAGTCTATGGTTCACTATGAAAAATATTGAAACTGCCTGCAATCTTAATTATCTGTCAAAATAACAACCTAAAACCAGTCTGAGCTTATTTTCCCAAACCTAAATAATGGAACTCCTAAAACCCTCCAAAACTATGTATGCAGTATTTCAGAATCAGCTTATAAAATGACCCCTGTCTGTACTATCATAGTTGCTAGCATGCTGCTCTTGAAGATGCAGCATAAAATTACATGTTAAGTACTGATTTAGATTTTCTTGTTGTTATTCATGAATATGTGAGCCTGTAGTTAAAAGACATTATGGTTAATCTCAGAATTTAATCCTTTGCAGGAATAAAAAGTGGAAGGGACTCAGCATTATTTGGCTTGCCTATGCCAGATGACAAGTACTTGAGTGTTCCCACACAGAAACAGGCTGCCAGATACGCTTTTAGATCTTCCTTTTTTAAAAAATTGACCGGACAGTGAATAAATATTTGAAGCAGATCCTCTTATTTTGTTTCAAAATATTCAACAGAATAAAAGCATAGTACTGGAAAATCTTTAGCCTCTTTAAATTCTAGATCAGATGCAACATTAGTAAAACTTTTTACTTAAACAGAGAAAGCCAGCTGCTGTGTTATCTGCCAAGCAAGTTGCATAGGGCCTTCTCTTACAGTATCTTTTTACAATAAAGTATGGGTGTGGAATTACCCTGCTGGTCCCTCTCTTGTTCCTCAGGTCTCCTTCCTCCCCCCACAGTAAGGCAATTACATGCACTACTAAAGTTAAAGTCTCCCAGATCCTGATCTTTAGTAGTGGAAAAGGTAGGCTTATAATACATCAAGTGCGAGGCTGTCTTCAGGTACTGTGCACTGTATTTACCCAAGCTCACTTGAGATGTTATTTTTATTTTAAATACTTTTCTAATCTCTCTGCATTTTGGAATCTTATGCTTTTCTCTGGCAACTTAGAATTTGGAAGAAATCTTTTAGTTTCAGTATGTTGTGTTATTTTTAATAAGTTGTTCTTTCGACTAGGATCTCAAACTGTCTCTCACACTATCCTAGCCTTTAGACATAGGTTATTGTTTAGATGCATCACAACCCTTTAAATTTTTAATTTTCATTTGCTTTACCTACTTTTTCAATGCTTTTGAGTATTTTTACTATTTTATTTTTTTATTTTATAACTTTGGTCCTGGGTTTCCCCATCTTGTTCCTAAATCTCACACTGTAGTGTCTGACTTTGGCCCATAAAGTGCGTGGTTATGATCTCCCCTGGCATCAAGGGCTGTGGTAGAGAATTTTTGGTCTCTAATGGGCCTACCCAGTTGTCTTTCCTCTCTGGAAGAAGAAAACACCACAGTTAAATATCCTGCATGGTGCTTAAATAAAGAGCTAAAAAGAAATGAAGTGGGATATCCCCAGCTGCTTGATACATTAACATACAAAGGCCTGCACATTTTCCTTCTTCAGCAGTACTAGAATCAGCTAGAAATGAAAAAAAACCTAATTAAAACCACCCTTGATGCCAGGGCTGCTCCCTGGCACAGGTTCCTTGAGGCACACAGGAAGTTATGCTCTTATCAGCTGGGCTCCAAAACCAGACAAAATGGATCTTCAGGAGAACCTTGTGAGCACGAGAATTGCCAACAGTTTCTGGTTTACTGTGTTAGTAGAACACAACCTTTTGTGTGACTGCAACAGAAATGTCAAACAGGCTCCTATTCTCCTCAAAAAAAAAAAAAAAAAAATCGGCCACAGTGGAATTCTTACAAGGTAAAGGAACATTCTCAAATCTCAGATTGTGATTACCCACTTCCCTGAAGGCCAGACAGGCAAACTCAAGGTTTCTTCATTGCTCCATGTCTTGAGTAGCTGGAGCAGCAGTTGGAGTTGTGCTCTGTGTCACTGTTGGTGTTTTAGGAGCAATGCTGCACTTGGCAAGGGGCTGTGCTTCAGTTTTTGTTCACATCATGGCTTTGCATACTACTGTGCCTCCCCTGTCTGTAGTCACAGGGTCCCAGCTGGAGCTATTCACACAATGACTGTACATACACACATCCAGAGGAGAAGGGCATACTCACTTGGATATCGCAAGGATACTCACTTGTGTCCGACTTTGAAATGTGCCACTAGTGTGTACATTCCCAACCTTTTCTCCTGTTATAGTTCCGTTCTTGAAGGGTTTGATCTCATCTCTGAACTCTTTGGCTGAGAGAAAGGACCCCTCTCTGCCCCTTTTCTGACTGCATGAAGGGAAGGTGGCTGGCAGCATGCCCTCTGCATTTACTGCTAGGATAGAAACTCCCCTGGTGCCAGCACACACTCGGCCTGCGAGTTCCATATGGCACCACGTCTCAAAGGAACAGTTAAAGGTCAGCAGCATGTCTTTTACCTTGGAACTTACCTTTACTGTTACAGTCCCATCCTGACACCTTCTGGGCAGGAGCCTTTGTGTGGGTATGAACTCAGCAGCCTGAGTTGTCAGTCTGCTGTATAATCCCTTAACTATAGGAGGGGTGAGAGGGAATGTGTTTAGAGAAGAAATTTGCATGATATTAGTAACCCAAACAGCTGCCCAGGATTCATTCTACTTAATTTCAGAAATCAAAATCGCCATCCTGCGTGTCACTAAATATTTCACAGAAATGGATCAAGAATAATTTACCTAAGAAGGACTGTCAACCTAGCTGAAATTTGAAGCTCTGAACTTGTGAGATGTGGAGGTTCATAACACTGTGGTCTTGCTCTCACAAATGTGCCCAGGCACATACACACAAATATACACACACACACACACATATACACATGTCCACATGGACTTGCAGTTTCCCAGAATAGTACATATTTACAGAAAATGCTTGCCTGTAGGACTACTGTGGTAGGATTCACACCCCATACTTTATACCTGAGAGTGGGCGGTTTACAACCTTTGCTAAACATAACAGCATTTTAAGGAAGGAATATGGAGGAACATTTGGCTTTCCATTACTTTGACCCTTTTTTGAACATTTTTCATATATAGCACATTTGCTAAAATCCCAGTTGTTTCCTATTTACTTTGTTGTAGAAGTTTGTTATGTACATATGTTTTTTGATTCAGATGGCATGATAAGGGCTGGTTTAAATCATGTTGGGTTTTTTTATTTCCTTGTTAAGGGAAATTATCTCCTTTAAGGAATTTCATGGCCAACAGCAATGTCACCTTTGTTTAGTGTATTTGGGGGCTCATTCCTTGTTCAGATGCCTAGAAGGCCTCAGCACAGAAAAATGTTACCTAATCTGTAACAGAACTCAGAAATCTTGCTGAGAAGTTGAAACAGGATTAGAAAACTCAGTATCTGATCCTCTGAGGACAGCTGCTTCAAAGGAGCTATAAAAAGCTGGAGAAAAAAAAGAGTGAATGAACAAGCTTGAATCCTTTGAAATATTTACTGTTCAGTTAATTTGGAGAGGAGAGGGGAACATGATGAGGCATTCCCACTCCTGAAGGGTGATAGTATCTTCTTGTTCTATTAATGGGAAAAGTATGATATTACTACTTTGACATTATTTTGGTTGACAGAAGTTGGAGACAGTGATTTAAATATTATAGCATATATATATAGACACACACACACATGCATATGTGAAAGTGGTAGAAAAAAGCTTAACAAGTTCCATTTATTTCTTAATATTGTCTTTTTTTCGGGGATTCTTCAATTCCTTGTAAAATACAGTCAATAACTGGATCAATAGCCATCATATATTGAACACTAATCATTAAGAATCATTCTTTTACCTGGTTTACACTATCACTCAATGTCCTGGTAGCAATTCCTCTCAATTTCAAAGCAGTTGTGGAGCTTGAGTTCTAGTTTTGGCTCTCTGCATCAGATGGAGGTCTGTATGTCCTGATAAAAATTCAGACTTGGCAGGGAACTGTTCCCTTGTCACACAGTGTGTACCTATCCTGTGCCTGAATTTATTTACCCAGCCACTATTTGCAAACACCTGTGCAGTTCTCAAGTTTGCTTCAGTTTCTTCTCTCCGTTTGTTTTTGGTTTTTTAAAAATAAAACAGGCTTCATGTTTTTGTTGATAAATTTGAATGTTTTCATTATGTATTTCCTTATGCTCATCTTCTGAAAGCATCTTAAAGGATCACCTGATCTGTAGACTAAACTATAGTTTCATGAGAGTGGGTGGGCTTGTATCGCTCCAGGTGACCATTTTGTCATGGAGACAATATGATCCAAAGGACACAGCGTAGCACACCTTAGGTGCCAAGGGACTCAGCCAGTGTTACCCATGCAGTGTTGTGTTTATATGAGCTCCTAAATGCCAGGGAAACTTTTCAAACACAAACCAACCATAGTGTTAATATTTTATTTGGCAACTTCATTGAGTTGCTGTATGGAGCCAGTAAAACTCAATGTGGAGGAACAGCTCTTGCCAGCCCAGCCTGAAAATGAGTATCCCAGTAACCAGGCATGTGCCCTTCCTGTGTGCATGGTATTGGGTTTTTAATTGCATTTAGTGCAAAGGTAATAAGACCGTGCTAATAGATTTAGGAAAAATAATTGTTGAAAACAAAACCCAGTCTTGAGTCAAAAGTTCATTGGTTTTGAGAGGATTGTAAAAATATTTCAGGGGAAGCCTTAAATTCTTCAGTGGATTTCTATTTATCTATGGTCATGCACATGCTAAATAATGATATTAAATAAATTACTCTCCTGTTGTGTTTTATAATAGAGCAAAGCCTTCCAGCTATATAAACAACACTTTATTTTTCCAGCATTATGGAATAAAATGGACAGATGGCCTTGTAGGTTGACTATTTGAGTTCATGACTGAACAGCAATTTCCAAAGTTGAGCCTAACTGTGATGATAAGTTATGCCTTTTGTAATGCTCACTCATGCAAATTAAGGCATCTTTTGAACAACCTGTGCACATTAAATTTCATATTTGGTAAATCTTATGTATTTCCCATCATGTTGAAAGGAACTGCCAGTGTCTTAAAAAAGCAATTCATTTTGTCGTCTTTGAAGTAGCTGATGCATTAGTAACCCTGCCACCTTTGAAATTAAACAGGATTTTGTCTGCAGTTTGAACACTCTGAAGTGTTTTTCTATTTTTAAATCTCATCTGTGTATTTGAAATGCCTTCAGCTCTCCTGCAAATGGGTTTTGTTTAATGATTGCTGTTGTCTCTAAATGGGTCTTGGCATTTTTATTCAGTTTGTGATGAAGCAATCATTTTTGCTAATTGAATGTAAAGGGAATGACTTGAGACAGGGAGCAAACAACATCACATAGTCGTGGGCACTTTAGGATTGAGAAGGTCATCCAAAATATGGCATAGCAGCCTTTGTATTTAATCTTATAACTCTCCCAATTTATGAGTAATTTTAATGTCTGTGACCCAAAGGCTTTATTACTTCCTCAAAGTAGAATTGAAATATTCACTTTGCATGTGTGCAGCTTGCCAAAGAAGTGTCCTGAGTGATGTTTGCCAAAGCACGCTGGGTTTGGTACACTGCTTGTTATCATTAACTGCTCAAGTACTGCGCTGGTGAGTACAAATAATAGAAAGATAGATGTGCTGTAAGATCTTTCTGGTTACCTGAGATATTTCACCACAGAATCAGAGCAATGGAAGGAAAGACAGCTTTGAGCCAGACCTGCAGGTCTCAGGGGCTTGCAACAACAGTGGATGTTTGTGCGTGCTGGGAAGGTAGAAATGTCCCAGTCTTTTCTCTCCTAGTCCTTTGCTTACTATAGCTTAGAGCACTGCAAAAAGTACCTTACTGTCACTCCTTCAGTATTGATCATCACCCAACATGACAATAAATAAGTTTAAGGCTAAATCAACCATTTAATTCCTTCAGAGTCTTAAAAACATACTGATTTCTTCTGAACTGTATTGATTAAAAAACTAAAGAAAGAAGGGAGCTTACTAATTTAATAGCAATTGAGCAGTGAGATAGGAAAGCTTTGGAAGAGGATGAAGTTAACAAGAGAAAACTGAGCTACGTTTTAGAGAGTTCTCACTCACTGAGAGCCCTGTTCAATGCACATCTGTTGCTAAGAAAGGAAACCAAACAAGGTTTACTGAGACTGGCAAAATAAGTACTATTTGAAAATACCATATGGATAACATTAGTCACTTTGTACTGGACAAGGTGAACTATGAGGTTAATCTAGTATGGAAAATCTCATTGATAATGTTGGCATGTGCTCCACAAAATTGGCTGCAAGGGAACAAGGGAAACATTTTTTTTTTTTTTACTATGTGACACAAGACACCCAAAGCAGTCAAAAATCCAGTGACTGAAAGATAGTACACACCAGATAGGAGGTATTTGCTAAAATTGCATGTGCTGGACATTGCTGCCCTAATTTCCCTGTATAATTGCTGGATTTGTATCGTAGTGTATGCATCACTAAATTTCCTAAAACTGCAAAGCAATTTGATCAGCTCTGTTGAAGAGTTTTTTTGTGTCAAATCTTGTAAAGTATTGATTGTGAAAGAATCATGAAAGAGAAAGCCACAGAATCCCTTTAAAACATGTCAAGCAAACCAAGCAAGGACAACAATTAGGTGACAAAAATTGCATTTATTTTTGTGAACAGGCAAAAATGGAATTAAGCTGTAAGCTTAGCCATGCTTTGCCATCACTTAGCACCATTATTGCTGCACTAACACAGCATAACTCTTTTTGTCAATGTATTTCTGTTAATTTGACAGCCTTTGGTAACATTAAGATCTCTCGGGATGTTAATATGTCCTGGGCTGAAATGAATAGAGTGTGCAATCGTGGTTTATAGCTCATTTTAAAATTATTTTTTTCTTCAGAAGATTAAAGAAACCCATATGCATGGTTTGAACTCTCCCTTACCCACGTGATGGGGAATGGAATAAACACAAGTTAAAACTGGTCAGCATCCTTGCAGTGTGCTGTTGCACTATGTCTGGCTCTGGGAGGGCTGTATGAATTTGACTGCAGTGCCCTGTCAGAGGACTAATCCTCCACTCAGAGTCAGGTGAAGTGTCCCTAGAGCTGTGGCACAGTGTATCTGCCACCTACCTGTGGATGCTGGTGAACCCCCAAATTCTTGGAGGTTCAGTGTGTGTATCTAACAGCTGCTTTGAAAAACATCAGGGTTAAGGGATGGACAAGTCATTGTACACTTAAGTAAGACATTATGGTCAGTGGTTTTTTTTGTCTTCTATGTGATAATCATTGTCTTGTTAGATTTCCACATCCCCATGGAAATGAAGTTAGGATGTGCACAGAAACACTACGGTTCGTTTTGTATTCTTTTCAATGCACTTTTCATCTACACATCATGGAGCAGAAAATGAGAGGCTTGCACTCCCTTAATTCTCACAGGGGATCATTAGGATTCCCCACTGTTGTCTAATCATGTGCTGTCCCATTGATGTGTAGTCAATTGATGGGTAATTGTGTTTTATGCAGTAGATCTTGCTTGAGTAAAGCAGTGTGTTGGCTTTAGTTACGAGAAACTGGTACGGATTTTAAGCTCTTAAATGAACAACAGATCATTCTGTGCTTCACAAAGTATAAGCATTAAGTATGGAGGGAATAAGTAATGGGGAAAGGAACATTTAAAATTTACATTTGCACATGGACTTTTTTTTGTATGGAAGAAGTATATCAGATGCATGGCAAATCAGCTTATTTTTTAATTTTTGAAATGCTGGTAGGAGTTTATGAATAAGACTGCCAGTGCATTAGAGGGGCTGCCTTAGCCACTGGAGTGTGCCACACTGGATTGAAGTTCCTGCTGTGAGCTGGGGAGCTGTGAGGCCTGAGCAACACCAGGGAGAGTAAATAAGTGGTATGAAGGAAAAAAGTTGTCTTCAGACTCTATTGTGTGTGCCTCGTGCTCTGAGCTGCAGTCATTAGTCTGTTAGAGTAGGGCTCTGGCTGAAGCCGTGCTGGGTACCCAGGCCTCTGCATAATACTGCTGAGTGCTTTCTGCAGTTTGAAGGAGTGCAGGACCCTGCAGTCTAATTTTCAGGCATATATGTTAGGAAAAGAATCCCTCAGCATCAGGGCAGTTACAGTGAGCCCCACAATGTCTTGTGGGCATAGGCCATTATTTATGAAACAAAACCTTACTTATAAAACAAAACCTTTTCCCCACAAAGCTACAGACAGGCTGGGTGGAGGGCAGGCTGACTTCTTTCATGGACGTAGCAAATTCGCTGACCCCATCAGCTTAGTTTCGGTCTAGCTGGTTGGCCCTGAAAGTGCTTCTGTCTTCGAGGGTTCTTGCAGGAGGGAGTCACGCCTGTCCCAGGCAGCCAGTGGGGTCATCCGCTGGGGGAGGCACTTTGGGCTGTCTGGCTTGGCTTTTGCTTTGTTGCCACACCTCTATGGGGTATGCTGGGCTATTTTGAAGCTAGTGGTATTATTAGGCTGAATGATATTAAACCAGGAACCTTCATGAGCATGTGGGAATGTCTCTCTGGTGCTGCAGGGCAATATTGATTAGCCTCAGTGTGAATCGGAGAGCGGCAGCACGGGAAAGGTTACTTAATATTATTTTGTGGCAGCACATATGTTTTGCAAAAGGCTGTTTTGAAGGTCAGCCGTTTGCACGTACCGCTTTTCCCAGTTCCCTGTCTGCCTTCAGCTCACAGCCAGGCTGGTTATTACTTAGTCATTTCTGAGGTTGTGTTTGAGATGAAGACAAGAGGTAGGGCAGATTATCAGAGGTAGCTGACAAGGCTGTTATGATGAGACATTAGCCAGGGACAGGAGAAAAGGGAGAATATAATGCATTCGCTTGCCTGTCTGATAATGGTGTGGCAGTTTCTGTTTGTGCACATACAACGCTGGTAATTCGGTGTGTGGAGAACCACTAATAGAAGGTTATAAAGCCTGCAGAGTTGCTCCAGCTGCTGTTTTATACAGATGCACCACAGTATGAAAAGATGACATTTGCTTGTAGCAAGTTTTGCTTCCTCTTATTTTAATACACCTTGTATACTAATGTGTTCTATTATAAAACTCCATTTTCAGTGACTCATAGATTTTTTTTAATATTCACCAGCTCTCTCAGACAAGGCAGGCATAATTTTTTTAACATATTTTTCAGCAAAATCAAGGAAAAAGGGTGTATTATGATGAATTTTGTGTACAAAGGTACATCAGAAAATAATCAGAATTAAGACTTAATCCTTTGCTTTATATTTTTTGTTTCTTTTCTTTCTTATATAACTTCTATATCCTTTTTTCCTAGTCCTTGTCTAAAGATTGGAAAATGCATAGTAAAAGATATATGTGATCACAATCTGATCTTTACTGTGTAGGCAAAATCTCCTGACCTTCAAATGTAGAATTCCTCCAGTTTACTGACTCCACTGATTAAAAAACTCCTAGGAAAGATGGGGTGGAAGTGTAAATGTTCAGTAAGATTAAGAGGTTCGAAAAGGTTGAACTGAAAGCAAATCCTTAATTTGGCCACTAAAGTTGAATTAATAATTCCTCAGTGAAGTTATTTTTACTGCTGTAAGGTAAAGAAGTACTAAATATTACTGTAGCATCACTGATTATTAAAATGGAGGTAAAAGGTGAGTATTCTCAGCTTTATGAGAAGGCAGAGGAGCAGTACAAGGGGTTTTAAGTATTATGTCATATTTTTATTCCTTGACAGACAGCTGCTAACACCTGGTATTAGAAAATTTGGGCATATATGCCAAATAAAAGTAGTTCCACATTGTTCATTGTGGCATTTTCAAGACATCCACTAAATATCTGTTCCACTCACCACTCTTATTGCCTGCTTTGCCAATACTTGATGAGTCATCATCTGATGTGTGCATTTAAGGAAAGTAAATGCTTGTTTGATGTGAACAGGGCTCTTGACACAAAGAGAACTCTGGGGTTTGCAGGTTTGTCACAAGCTGCACGTGTGTTACCTTCACAATATGGCTTTAGATGTTAGAAGGATGAAGAATGTAGTATATTCCTACCTCTTAACAAATATCAGGACTATCCTGTCCACAGGGATGGATGTGTTTTTGAGGCAGCCACTGTGCTAATTACTGCTTCCTCAAGCTGGGATTCCAGCTTGCTCATTAAACCAGAAATACCAAAGTCAACAACAGTCTGGCATTTAGTATTTTCATATTACCATCTTCACTGTTACTGGTATGTTTTTAAAGTCGTATTTTACATGACCAGTTGCAAACAAGAGTTGGTTTTCGGTGTAGGAACAGCTGGTAACAGCAGATTGGGAATGCTGGAAAGGAGAGATGAATTGCCCAGGCCTATCAGTTGCACACCAGAGGGATGTAGGAATTGAAATGCCAGTGTTTTGGAGAGGGGGTGATCAATGTGAATTTGAAGCTTGTCTCTGCCTCACTTCAAGTGACAAAATATTCCTGACACCAGCTTTAGGAGAGACACTTATGTTACCTGTGAACTGGTTAGGCACTGCCTTGGGAGGAGAACCTTTTGATATATTATCAACTGAAATTTTCATCTGTTTCATAGGAGAATTGCAGTATTTTTGAACAAACACAACCAAGACTCATCATTTCACAGCAAGGACAAGAAAATAGAAATCTCAATGGTAGACTCACATTGAAGGAAAATAATTAAAAGGTACCAAGCCTACCTCACTCCAAAGATAAAGGTTATAAGAGCATCTCCTTTACACCTCAGTGCAGAAGCTTGGTGGCTCTCTGCTGATTAGAAAAAATAAATGGAAGTGTGAAGTGTTTTGCTTGGCATACTGTAATGTCAGCTACCCTTATCTGCAATTTAAGATTATACTACACTGGGAAATAAAGCAAAAATAATCCCAAAATACCTCCAGCCTTTTCAAACTAACTGTTGCCTAGGCTAATTCTATTACATATTATATATGTAGAATTAAGTATTTAAAAGTTACTAATTACTAATTTTTGATTACCCTATTTAAAAAGCAGCAATTCTTTTATTTCCCTGCTAAATGTTATAGTCAAGATTTTATCCTTCTGTAAGTAAAATCAGAAATATGTAAACTTGAGCCTAGATGTGTCTGCTGTTGGATCTATATATTCCCTAGAAGCACAAGGGTCAGCTAGGGTAGGAATCACCGACCTATTCCATGCATATCATTGAATATTCCTTGTAGAGGATAGCTGTGAGTCTTTTGTGAGTTACGGTGTCCATCAGTACAACTGGCTCTTCTAGGGGTGCACTCAGGCTGGAGAGATGTCCTGAAACACCTCGTGCACAACTGAGGATAAATGACCGAATGTAGATTTGCACATGTAATGCAAATCTGAAAATAAAAGCAGGACAGAAACACAAACATGTATAAAGATTAGGTTTTATCAGTAGCCTGGTAAGCAGAGTCTAGAAAAATAAAGAGGCCTTTGTTCAGCATATTGCCAGCTTTTCTGTTGTGTCTTAAATTATTTGTACCAGTAACATTTCTCAAGGTGTTGGTAGGAATTTCTGCATGAGCAAGGCTGCAAAATGTGGTTCTACTAATGTCAATACCTTTTGAGGTGTATGGCTGCTTCACTCTTAGGAAATTTATACTGATGGGTAGCTCTCTAGAAGCCAGCTGAAATATGTACCCATATGAATTTATGTTGATTGTAAAATTACATAACAGAAATGCAGTATTTCCTGTGAATTATTACTGTAAGGCTTCCTAAGTCTCTTGTCTTACATTACATTTCCTAAACTCATGGCAAAAATGCTGTACTTTTTAGGCAAGGTCAGCATGGAGTTATATCTCAATATATATACAAGAAAGAAAAATAATAATTGCAAGAAAGTGTTGCTATTCATTGGCTTTTCAATAAATCTTCTTGTTTTCACTTCATTTGCTGCATATGATTTCAGGGAAAGAAGCCAAAGTGGACTTTAGCACCAGCTAGTCTCAGTTGCATATAGCAACTTCTTAATTATCACTTAGCTTCTCCTTTATTATGCTCTGTGCTCCTTAGTTTATAAGGATTGCTTTCAGTAAGACAGTTAAAGTCAATATAAATGTGCTTGGAGATTAATACCTTGCCTGTTAATTTGTTTCCAGCTTCTCATCTTTACTGTTAAAATGTACATCAGGTAGGAATTTGAACACACTTAGTTTTGGCTTTTAGCTGACGGTTCTTGCTGCCTACCAAGAGTATGAAGCCATAAAAGACATCTGGCAATAGGGAGGAAAAAACTGTAAATATGATTTGAATGCTAATTGTACTTCAGGTTTTTTAAGACATCTCGCTAGAAGCCTTATTAGTCTTTTATGTTCTTGCATTTCTGTGCTGGTGACTTGAACAGAGAGAATGAGATTGTAATTTCCCTTCTGCTGGGGGTGAATATGATTTATTTTTCTTATTATTATTGGACTCTCTTAACAGGAATTAAGACTCATTGCTTTAAAGACACATGCATTTAATAACAGGGATTTGATGTCTGCTGATCTCAGTGCCCATATGTAGTCTCCTACAGATCAGAAGCAGTGCACAGCTGCAGATATTTGTGCACATGAAGTGCCTTACAGGACCACTGCCTAACTGCATGCATTTTACATGCTTTTCTTCTGATATGGATCTAAAGCTGCCAACAACAGCGTGGGAGCAGCAAAAATTAAAAGGAAAGGGAAGGAATGTTTCCAATAAAAGTTTGCCTCCCTTGCATAGTCTAAGTGACAGCAAGCATTCCAGCTTTGAGGGCTTTCAGTTGGCATTGTATGAAAATATATTTCAAAGTGGGGACAAAAAGATGAATATAAAGAGGGGGAGGAAAGGAGTGCGGCACCACTGGGCTTCATTCAAATTTGCAGCCAAGGCTGTGGAGAGGAAGCGATGACAACTGTGGAGTTATATATGCGTAAGAGCAAAGTTTCCCACACGTGTTCTCATCAGTATCACAGTTTGGGGTGCTTGGTAATGGAGGTTTGGGCTTCAGCCAGTAGGGAGGCAAGGCCAACCACAAAGTTCAGATCTGGATCCAAATGCCTGTGTGTTTGGGAGTATAGTTATCCCTCTGGTTTGAGATTTTACTCATCTTAGCCATGCACAGAAATAAGTAAGAAACATGAACAAAGATGATTTTCAAGTTGCAGCTGTAATACTTTAAGTATTTAAGCCCTTCAGCAGTTTTGATTAACCAGGGGATTACATGAGATTTTCTGTGCCATTTACTTTATTTCAGCAAATTTACATATGACAAGTACTTTGTCATTTGTACTGCAGATCAATCTTAAATGAGCCTGAAATCAGGTTTGGAGTAAATACCACTTGTGCCTCCATATTAGGTCTTGTGCTTTAGGGAGCACCTGGTTATCTGCAGGAGAGAGAGTGAGCTCCTACCCTGCTCTAAAACCAGCTCTTCAACCATACTAAGGGAGAAGAGATGGAAGCCACTGTGCTGGCAGTGATGTGGCAGCCACTGGCCAATGTCACAAAACCATTGTGGGCAGAAATGGCCACAATGAGTTGCACTTGCTGTAGGACATGACTGCATTTTGCTAAACAGCCCCATTTTCTGCTTGGAAGATCTGGTCTCTACCCCATTTCTGGGGACTCTGCTGCTACAAGCATAAAAATGGACATCCTGTGCTCATCTTCCTGACCTAATTGAATGGGTTAGACTATAGAGAAGATGCTGGAGATTGCTTAATTTATTTGAACTTGAGAAGAAGGCCTTGGTTGCTGGAGTTGGTGTGGCAGCGGCCTACAGCCTTCTCCTTTTTCTCTTGCACTTCTGTTGTGGCAGGAGCTCCTTAATTCTTGAAGGTGCTAGAGAATCCCTGCTTCTTGTAAGAAGAAGTCTTTGCTAGAGTTTCATCACATGAAATCCTGAAGGGCACTTCCTCTGCACACAGGAGTTCTGCCTGAGCTGGGGTCCAAAGCAGGTCCAGAAACTCCTTTGGAATAAGAGAGACTGGAATTGTTTCAATCATTTTTCATCTTATTCCATTTCAACCACAGATAAAACCAACAAACACCAATCTAATTAAACAATCTTGCATATATTGATCAGGTTCTGAAATTTGAATTTAACACCATAGCTACAGTGGCTCGTGACATATTATGTAGAATAGACAGGTTTTGAAGAGCATATTTGCTTTGTTGGTGGTGGTTTTGTAAAAAAAGAAGCTGGTGGCCCTTTGTAAAAGCACAATAACTCAGGGTCTCCTAAATAATAAATGTCTGTCTTGAAAATAGGGCTGTCCCATGGTCCCTTATGTCCTGGTGGTTAGGTCACATGAAGTAGACGACTGAGCAAGCACACTGCATAAGTCTGATAATAGGTAGGTCCTTGGAAGCAGCTGTCCATGCTTTAGCAGTTCTTTTAAAAGGGCATAATAATTCTAATGTAAACCAAAGGTAGGTTTTTTTTTTCCCTTGGTCATACAAAAATAACACATCTAAGCAGTCCTCGTGCCCCTTCTAATTATATGAGCTACTGATTCTGGATTAATGTAGTTCATTCCAATTCACACTGTTCCTGTTAAGATGCAGTTGGCATTAAAATGATCCTATCTTATGACTACTACTGTATATGATATAATTAAGGAGTAATCCCTTTCAAAATTGGTCATTAGCATTATCTAGCAATTTGCCAAATTTGCTTCAAAAGGTTAATGCCACAAATATGGTAAACAATAACTAATTTCATGGGGATTTATTGCTGTTAAAAAATATCATCAGTTTCTAATAGCAATACTTAATTTTTTTAAAAACGGTAGATTGGTTGAATGCACTCAGATTGCTTTACAATGGATATTTTCCTGGCAGATGAGTAATCCTCTACTAGTAATTTCAGTTTTGAGTTCTCAGATTTAGCACTTCAATTATGCATTCTTCGTTTGTTTTATTAATTGTTTGGTTATATTTGACAATGCTGAACTATACATGCATGCATAATGTATGACATATTATTCATGAAATTTTGCAATGTGACAGGCTCTGGTTACTCATGAGTAATACAGCAACTTTCACATAATAAATAGAGTAAAGCGACTTTTATGTAATCTTGTTCTAAGTTCTTAAACATTATTATCTGAATTGTTGAAAGGAAATAAGTGTTGAAATTACTGTGATGCGTGATGTAGTAATTCAAGGAAATAAATTCTTATGCAGTAGGTAGAATCCTCCTGAAGATGTTTATGACAGGAACAAATGAAATAAATGGAGATATTCTGTACTTAATACGAAGGTTGAAGGTGGCTGATTGTCATGCTAACCCTTGCTGTTAATTTCTGCCGCTTTATTGACTGTAGAAGAACTGGATATAATTACATAGGCATAGAATTTAGCTGTGAAGAAGTATTGCTGTTCTGTGGAGCTGAAGTTCTTGCAGGATTGGCCCTACATGGTAGGAAACATACAACTGATGCATTCTGTGAGTTGCAGTATGCTGGAAAGCCTGGTTTCATGTCTCTTCTGGTCATAAAACACAATAACCTCAGCTCCCTCCCAGTGCCTTCAGATGAAAATATTCTGCCATGGAAATCCAAGGAAACCTACTGTCTTTGGTTTGAATCAAACAAAATGAGAACAGTTTGCTGAATTGCAAAATCTCATTTCAGCTGACTTTGAGGTAAGTCTGTGTGGCAGGTGTGTGCTGCCCTGGTGCCTCACGGGAGCAATGTGCGGGTGTGTTCTTCCCTCATCCTTCACTCCTCCTGTACTGCCTACTCCCCAGATCTCCTTGTGCACAGAGATATTCCTGAATTTGGAAAAAGGCTGAGAGTCTGACCACAGACTTTGTAGGTGATGGAGAAGGTGAAGCGACAGCCACTGGAACTACAGCTCCCACAGTTCTCCAGAGCTTGAGGATTGCATATTTTGAACTGAAGCTGACTGACTTGAAAAGTAACATTATAGAAGGACTCAGGGAAATATACAGTACTTGCATTAAATGTTTTGAGGCTTTCATTTCAAAGTACTTTTTTTTTGTATTGAAAGTACCAGGAGAAACCACTGAAATTCTCAAATGAAAAAAAAACAACCCACAGAACATTTCATTCTGTAAAGCATTTTGAATTTTTCCTTAGGCTGCATGATGTTACACTGGTCTTGTTTTTAGACAATGAAATATTTTTCAGTGATTTCTCACAGTATAGGGGTTTTGTATGCAAAGAAGGAGAAATAATGATTGCAGATAAATGTTGTCACTTACTGAATTCCATAAAATGCATACTTACCTTCTTTGAACTTGCAGAGTAAAACTATTTTTTAAATTTCCAAATATTTTGCGAAATCCTCCTCCTTGTTGCTTCCCCCTCCCCCCCCCCCCCAAAAGCATGCATTAGCATTGCTACTTTAGGACTTTCACCAGTTGTTTAAATTACTAAGGAATTTTGAGATAATTTGACCTCTAAATAGAAGAAATAGGTAAAAAATTATGACTTAAAGTGAAATCACCGAGATCATTGGTACAGTAATCCATTACACTTTTGCTATCAGTTTCTTGTTGATTGTTATTCACCTACAGTGCAGTAAGCAACTTCACAGGAGACAATCAGACCTGAGTAGAAAGAACATCGAACCAACCTATCAAGAGTAACACCTCCAAATTCACCATTTTTATTATATTTTTATATTTTGATTTTATTTGTATGCTCTGGACAGTACCTCCAGCTTCATTAAGACAGGGCTAATACAACATATCTGTTCTTTCCCGGGTTTCTGGAGAGAACTAGGAAATAGTATATGTTCATTTCCTTGCAAATCTCAGCATCTGATCAAGAGAGGAATGCATGACTGCAAAGACTTCATTTGTGGAGCAGGTTCTACAGATTAAAGATGTAAATAGGTATTCTTTTTGTGATCATAACTTTGGTTCCCCTTTTGAATTGTTGTGTTTAAAGACAAACTGACAGCCTTGTAAATTAAATAGAAATTGTTACAGCTGAAGTTCATGTGCTTTCATTAATATCGGCAGTTAGCTTTAAAAAAACTTCAGCCATATTATAATCTCTTGAAGTGCTACTAATATATACTTATACTTTTCTTGTGTTGTCTTCTGTTAGTAAGAATTAGATTCTGCTTTCATTTACTGCAGCTGCAAACTACTGACCCTGTAGTTCATTTCCTAGTATGTAAAACTGAAATTAAGATTGTGGCATCTAGTTTTGCCTCCCTGGTGCAACACAAACAGAAAAATGGCTTTCCCCAAAATTTCTTATAGGCAAAAGGAATTTTGGGACACTAGGAGAGTGAATTCACTGACTTTTTATAATCTTTATTTCACACTCCATTACAGAATTACATGGAATAATAGTACTATTTTTTTAAGCAGAACTTAAGTTAAGCTTGAGAGCAGTGAACCACAATTCAGTAGAAAAAGTTCTACATGAAAATTCATTAGAAACATAAACACTCCACTGGCCTTGTGCATTGCAGGAGACAGAGCAGTCTAAGGAGTCAGTACCTCACTCAGCCCAGATGTATGTATTTTACTCTCTTTTGGTCTTATTCTATTAGCTGTGTCATTCAGCTGGCCTCTGTGCTTTGGTTTTCGTGCTACAGATCCTGTTATATCAGTTCCAGTGACACATAAATACTAATTCATCCGTATGCTGACTTTTCTGACACAGGTGTGTTTGAGATCATGCAATTGTTATTTTAAAGAGCACATTGTTACATTGGTCATGAAGTCACACAGCAGTGTCTGTTTTACAGAGAAATATATATGAATGAAATGCACTGTTAGTATTGAGTAAGTAAGCTTCACTGTGGCAATTTTTATGTATGAAGAGTATGAGAGGAGATCTGTCAGTAACATCTGAATAATAAGCCTGAGATGTACCAAATGCCTAGTGGAAATGTGGTTCCTAGAGCTGTGCTCCCATACTGAATGCTAAATAAAAGCTTCTGAGATGAGAGAATAAAATCAGCATTCAAAGCATATTTGTGTTAGGACTGTTAAAGGATTTACTTTCCATTCACTACCAGCATTTTTGCTCTCACATTTCTCATCTGTTTACCTACAGACTTACCATAGGCCTTCACTGTGTGCCCTCTTCTGTCACACAAATGTGCTGGCTAGCAGAAAACCAACAAGAACATTACAGTATTGATTTTCTCTCATGCCTGCAGGTCATGAAGGTTTTGTGATTAATATAAATCAATATTTGTGGTAGAGCAGAAGGTGATTTGCATAACTGCTGATGAAAGAGAGAACACTGAAACTTTCATTCAACACCGTTTGTTATTTGTAAATACTTGCCTTAAGAGGATGTCCACTGTACCAGGCTTCAATACTGTGAAGCTTGAAGATTTTGGTGTGATATTGGCAGAGTTTCGTCAGTTGTGACCCCCTAAAATTTTAGCACGAGTTAATTTTAAAAAGAGCTAGAATCTAAGCTAAATCCCCTGCTTTCTTACTTACTTGTTAGAGGAGATATGTGATAGAATGAGATAGAATAGAATAGATTATTTCAGTTGAAATGTAATGACCACCTAGTCCACCTGGCTGACCAAGGACCAACCAAGTCAAAGCTTGTAGTTAAGGGCATTGTCCAAATGCCCCTTAAACCCTGACAGGTTTGGGGCATCAGCCACCTCTCAAGGAAGCCTGTTTCAGTATTTGACCACTCTCTCAGTTAGTTAAAAAATGCTTCCTACAGTCCGGTCTAAACCTCCAGATGAAGGGCATTAAATTGTTCTGTGAAAACTGAAAGAGTTGTATGTAGTGTATAGGTCCAAGGTCAAAGAGTGTACATAGTGATAATGCTGGGCTTTTTGCAGGCTAGAAAATTGCAATCCTAGCTATACAGCTTATCTGCTCTCCTCTGTATTAACGGGAGGTCCCGTTCACCGATATTTCCTTTTGGCTTTCCTCATGATTCTTTTCAGTCTCTTTTTTACCAACCCTCTATAAAGAGATCGAAAAACAACAACTGTAAACTTTGAAATTGGAATTAATAAATTAATCTGTTAAAGGTATGCTTTATATAATATATGCATGTTACATGCATACAAGTATAAGAGTGTTATGGAAGCAATGATTTTCACATGAAGTCTTTTTAGATATTATAGATGTGATTCATAGTTCAGGTTTCAGCTAGAAATTGTATTCTTCCTGTGCTCTCTTTTTCAGGAAAAAAGGAAGCTATTGCAGTGAACTTGGTATATAATCATTTTAAGGCATAAAAGGATGTGTATGGATTTTGAAAACTTAGTTGCTGGTTTTCAAAATGGAAGAACTCCAGAGCATGATCCTCTTTCACAGTTTTTTCAACTGCTTGTACAAATTCCGCATAGAAAACTGGCCTGCCACACATGTTGCATAATTTACATTAGAAAACAGCTTTGCAATACTTCACTTTGCTCAGTGTTGTGACTGGATTTCTATCAATAAGTCCACCTTTTAAAAGCTTCACATGGTAAGCATGTAACTCAGTGAAAACAGGTCTCTGTTATGGGCTAGTAATTGAGGGTACTCAAAATAAATGGTTCTGTATCTCGTTTAAAGTTTTACATTACTTGAAGAAAAGTGTACTACAGCTAAAGTAGCTACACTTTTGGGGATACATATGTTTTCTATATGTCTATAGAACACAGCATAGCAAATGGTCTAATCTGGCTATCACAGCCTGTCTTTGGACCTAGGTGTGTGAAATGCCGATGACCACAATGATAGTCTTTGGCAGTTTGTCTGTGAAAAATGTCCACCCCTAAACAGACACCAGCAATGTAGAGAATCTCCATTGCACTTTTAGATATATAATTTTCAAAGTAAAGAAATCAAAAGGGGAAATGCTTCCATCCAGCCTGTCTACAGCATGAACTGAGACAGGAAAAAAAAAAGTGATTATATATTCATCAATGTTACGGAGATGTTTGTATAAAAGGACTCTTTTGGTTCTTTATTTCATGGTGTTAGAAATGAATGTTTGGCACAAGTAAAGACAGACCGCTTGTATTTTTTAATTGAATTAAGGATGAGAAATGCAGGTGAATCCTTGGAAGTTAACATTGCATTCAACACTGAGAATTGTAGAATGTGCAAATTGTGTGTTACGCTAGATAGTGATTTCCTTTTAATGCTGAAGATTTTTCTCTGGTAGTTCTTGTATTTATGTCATTTGTGTGAGTGTTGTAACAACTGGTGTGGCAACAATTTTGATTGTGCATGATTGCTGTAAAACTCAGTGTCCCAGAAATAAGGAATTTGCCTGATACTGGTAAGAGTCACTGGTTATCTGATGCAAAAACAAGGTTTGCATAAGTCCCAGCAGTTTACGTCACTAGTTTGACCAGTAAATCATGTGCATTTTCACTGCTCTTGTTCTGTACTTGTCTTTTGGTACGCTGGTATTCATCCCTGCCAAATGCTTGCCAGTCCAGTACTTTCTGAATGACTACCATGTCTTCTACTTTTGAATAACAGCAGGGGCAGGTGCCTGTGTAGTTTCCAATCAAGAAAGAATGCTAATGAATTATAAAGGACTTCTGACTTGCATTTAATAGTGCCATGACATGTTATAGCAGCCTGCCAAACACAGCATTTCTTATAAATCACACTTCAAAGGGCAAAAATATCCACCTGTCATATCTGAGGCCTCTGCAAAAGATTTGCATTTGAAGATGACGTGATTTGCTTCAGCTTGTAAAGTACTCTCTTATGATAAATTTTTTTTTTTTTTATGGACAAAATAAGATAATTTAATATTTTCTCCCTTCTGCCCAACCACGACAGCATTGTGCACCTTGTTGCATTTTTGTAAATACTCTATTGTTCTTTTGCAAGAAGAAAATCCATTTCAGGGATGGTGTTTGAATAGTAATTGACAGCCTGCCTGAAGTATTGACATTGTCTCATCAGGACTTTGTACACTTGCATGTCCATACAATGCCTAATCTTTCTTAGCAAGAAATTGATTTTATATAAGTTTCTTAAATACTGACAGTTTTTACATACTTATTTTTGTGGTCATACAGATGACCTGGAGCCATGACATACCATTATCTGAAACACAATAAAGACTGATGATTTATATCCTAACAAATGGTGGCACAATTTATAGATGTAACATAAACACATGCTACTTCTTCACTAGACAGTGATATGTAAATCAAAAGGGGAAGGTGATTTTCTGAGCTAAAATGGGGAGTGTTTCAGAATTTATCCTCAGGCCTTTGGGCAAGGAATTATTAATCATTTTCAGTTTTCAGAGGATAGTAAATAAAATAAATTTGCTTCTGCAATTTGACCTGATTAGCAGATATCAGTACAGAATTTTTTTCTTTTTGAAGAGGTCAAGTCATCAGATAGTTATTTCTGTCTTACAAGTGAAATGAGCAGGAAGGAAGTCTCAGTACTCTGAGGAAATGTTCAGCCATCTTAGAGCTTTCTACATTTTCTGTTACATACTTGTATAAGAGATCTGCACAGCTCTCTGAGATACTGTTTGAATTCATGGAAACAAGAAAGGCTAAATCCCCAGCTGGTATAAATCAGCCTTGTTTTACTGAAACAGTAGAGCTGTGCACTTGCTTTATACCAGCAGACAAGCTGGGTGAAAGTAGACATTAGAAAAAGGAAGCTTAGGTGCATACAGGTATTATTTGCTATATCTATTAGTGCTAATTACCAGTAATATAATCCCAGTGGCTCTAGGAGGTACATTAATATATGTTAAAAAGAAATTAATTAATTCTTTTAAGAAGTAAAAAGAAATTTTAAAATAGAGAATTAAAATAAAAAATTAATGCCATAATTCTGAACAGCTGTCACTGGAAGCACAAACCTGGTCTTCTATGTTGTTTTATATATGACTTATTCAATAATTTAATTCAAACTTTGGTGTATGTTTATTTTGGGATTAATATATTTAAAGGTAAAATTGTACCACTTTTCTTGATTGAATCATACTCCTGCTTTATGTGATCAAAAATCCTCTCTGGTCGTATTGCCTAGTTTTTGTTATATTGCCTAGTATTATTTAAGCATAAATGCATAAATTCTCCTGCATTTGCACAAAAACAACAACAACAACCACCAAACCAAACCAAACGAAAAAAAACTTAGAGCTAAAACCAAAAGGAAGGAGAAAAGGAACTGTTGTCACTTTCACTTGTTTTTCAAAGAGCTCTTCAGGATTAGTCTCAATTCAGTCTTTATTCTTCCTAGCTCACATGCGGAATCTTGAGGGTTTATTCAGGGAATGTTGTTGTGTGCGGGCAAAAGAAGGTCATGCCTGCCTCTTTTCCAAGGTCTCATTACTCTGACCACTTCCGAGAAACACCCCTTCTCAACAAAGGATGTTATCCAGCACAAAAAGATATCATTGACTGTGAAAGCCCGTTACACCTAGCAAACTGTTTCCTGCTGCCCTCATCATTGCCCTACCTTTTGGACTGATGGACGTGTTGGCTGAGTGGGGATTTGATGTGGAGAAAAGGGAGGTGGCTGACACAGATACAATAAGAAACAACAGGACACAAAAATAAAAAAATGTGTGAGTGCACACATCCTGAGTTAATAGTAATAAATCTATGCAATGAACTCCATGTGTTCAAAGATGATGAAAAAATACTTTAAATATTTTTCAGCTTCCCTATAGAGTTATGCTTTTCTTATGTCAAACCTTGATCTATAGTTCTATGGAGGAAAAGAAGCATTTGCAATGTTAAAACAACCCCTTTTACTTTAGATTTAAAACAGGATGACAGAAATATAAACATTGTATTAACCCATATTGATTTCTCTTTTCTTTTGGAGGGAGAGGAACTAAAGTAATAAGAAATCTTGAATTTAGTTTCAAAGCCAGTCCCTTCATGCTTATTCTGAAAGTTTAGTCTTTTATGTGACAAAGTGCCTGCTGACATTATTGAGTACGTAAGTCAATGACAAATTTTCCACTTAATTAAATGAAGCCACAATTTCATCTCAAGATACCAAACCAGATTTTTATGCATGTGCTCATTTGCTTTTTGTTTAAATACAAATTGAAAGCTTAAGAACGGCATGGTAAACTATACATTTTCTAGATTAAGCTGAGGAGCAGATTAGTGATTACAGTTTGGCATTAGAATTAGACAGGAAGAAACCAAGCTGTTTAGACCCTTCCTGGAATATTCTGGATCTTCCTCTGAAATTTATTTCCTCTATGAGAGTTCAGTTACTCTGCTCCGGATTTTGCCCTAGGCCTATTCTGCATCATTTCTCAGTAAATTTACAGATAACGATTGTTTTTGTAACAACACCATGTAAGATACAGATCGGACTGAATTCAGTGTGATGGCTGTTGTTTGCAGCATTCTCAGCAGAGGGCTGTGTTGGTGGAAAGTCAAAGCATTGCAATTTGTTCACACCCAGTCTGGCAAAAAATGAGCATAATTTGTCATTTGGGAACTAGTACAAAAGCAAAAGAATGCTTTTATGTGACAGACAGGTCTGCACAGGTGTTTGGAGCCAACCAACTGCTACAAGATTGGCTAGGCAGGTACTTCTTTTAGGGAAAGAGAAACATAAACAGTTTACCTGATCACATCTGTATTCTGTTGGGGAGTCCTCCTGCCTTGAGAGAGTCCTACCTGCCCCTCCCTGGCATCTGAGGTGGCTGAGTCAGCAGCCTTCACCCACCCTGCACATGTGTAACATAAAGCTGTCTCAGCACTTAGCTGAGACGTGCATTGTGCCTGTAAACTTGTCCAAGTGGACTCCAGCAGCATAGCTGTCACAGCATACACCCCGATACAGGCTGTGCCAGCTCACCTGCACACAGCCAGCTGGCCAATATCACAGTTCAGCTGCTTTGGCTGATACTTGGATTGAATTGAATATTAGTTGTTGAAATACATTTGATTTGCTTAGAAGCACCTGTGTGAGTCGCAATGCAATGGCTTTGTAGATGTACCGTGAAAGAACCTCAAGTAGCCTATGTTAGGCAACTGTTAGAAAGAATCTGCCTCCTTACTTGCTTAGAGCATTCTTGGGAGACATTTCAGTCAGAATCTTGGTCCAGAAACACCATGATAGTCGCAGGTACAGATGAATACTAAAGATTCACTAAAGCGTGTTGTTATTGCTGTCACAATGATGCATTCTGTTATTGAAATTTAGATTCTGGTCCAGTTTTCTGTCTTAGCCACAAACATTACAACTCACTGTTAAATGGTAATAATACAGTCATTATAATTGCTAAGCTGGCTATGTGGGTTAGAGGATGATAAGTGGTATGATAAAATAATGAGAAAATTCTACAAATTCAGGATTGTGGAGATTGCATTATTGCTGTAAATGCAGAGATAGCTATTGTGAAAGATAAGGATAAATCTCTGAGGGTATATTCCATCTAATCAAAACATTTCCCACATGGAAAAGTAACAAAAGCAATAAAGTGATAAAAGCAACATTAAGCTATACAAAGATGTGATATGCAGACAAAGAACCTCTTTGCATGGAAGGTTTCCAGTTCTGAAAGAGGATTATGACTGTTTGGTCCCTTCAGAGTTCATTAACAAACACTTGGGAGCACTGATTAGGGCCTGAATCTTTGTTTTCCCACTGGCATAACAGAAATAATTAATGGCAAAAGTGTGAAAAGATGGACTAAGAACTTGGTGTTAGTTTATGGGACATATTCTTAGCTTTAAGCTAGTTAAACTGAAGCTCTGAAAAAACCCTTCTGCTCCTCAACAGTTGAGCATTTTCTCTTTTATGTTATTTGGAGACTATTTAAGAATATAGATACCAGAGGGGAATGGAAGAATGGTAGTTTAATTTGTTTACTCCCTTTGCAGAAAAACTGGCTTTTAAGACCTTCAGAATTTAGATGTTTTACAGAGCTCTAAGAAGCCAAAATAATTATTTAGTTATATTTTTTTTTCTGTCATTCTGTTTATGCTTCAGAGTTTGGACAAAATCAGGAAAAAACTCTGATTTAGATTTTTAAAATAAATCAAACCAAACAACTCCTTAAGGTTCTGCAGTTTTAAAGCACTCTTCTTTTGCCTGTTCCTTCCATTATCAGTAGTTTACCATGGTTCATAAATTTCCAGTAAAACTCAGAGAAATATTCCAAGACCACAGATAATGCTTGTTAAACTAAACCCAGCCCATAGTGATTATTAATTATTTTAAGTGCTTCCTCCTTAGGTTTCTTTTCCACTGTTGGCAGACTGGGTTTGAGAAAAGCCAGCTAGCTGAATACCAAGGAACATTTGCAACTTAAAACCAGTGAAATCATTGGAGTTATTTCAGATATAAACTGCAATGTCAGTCTGTTTTGCTTCATGGATTTGTCTGTGGCTTCCCACATGACATCCGATTTAAGGACCTGATGCAAAGTCGCCTAATTCAGCAGGTTCACCATGCACTTTGGGAGACTTTGGACTATGCCATCAACTTCTACACCTGTTTTTACATCTGTGGATATTACAGTGGGTAGAGGCCATCTTCCCAGAACTTGTTGCTCGTGGAAAGCACATAAAGTTTTGCTAAAGCCTTCTTCCCATACTCACATGTATACCTGTGGTTTAAGTCTGTATCTGTTTCTGGATGTCTCACTCAAGTCCCAGAGCTGAGGGCACTGTCCTTACTCACATACTGCACCTAAGTGTCACACCTCAGCGCCTCACTTGACGAAGAGTTTGTATAGCCAAAACTTGCCTTTTTCTTCCCCCTCAGCACTGTAATCACTTGTTCTGATGAAAGGCATTAGCTTTACTTACAAACATTGCCTTGCCTAAATACTTATCAGGAATACGGCAACTGCTCTGCCTCTGAACTTGCCCTCTTCCTTAGTCACCGTGTCTTAGTTTTGCCTGGAATGACTTTGGCCGTCCTTGGATTGTATCTGCAGAGTGAGCTGCTGAGAAACCGCCCTTCCCTAGGAGCAGCTTCTGCTCTGAGCTCCACTCCATCACTTTCTCTTTTGTTCCTTTTGCTGTCCTTCTTTTTAACTTCCTTCCCAGATCTTTTTCAATAGGAAAGCTGCCTGGGGACTTGCACTAAATAGAGATGTGAAGGATCAGTGTTTCCCTCCCCTGCTAGCTGCGGCTGGGCCCTGGGATATGATATGCAAATCTAGCAAGGAGTACGCTCTCCCTCCTTCCTTCCTTCTTGTTTGGGGACAGGATTTTCCCTTCTCCTTATCTGGCTGCTTTTAAATTGCATTTCACTTGTATCCTTTAATTAGCACATTCCTTCTAGCTTGGCTGGCTTTTTCCTGTTTACAACATCTCCACAATTGCTACCCAGCTCTACAAATCATACACTTCATGAGAAGTACTCATTGTAAATATGCGTGTTTCTAGGCTCATCAATCCTAGTTCACTGGGAGCTTGGAGTATGAATTCTGTATTATATATTAATAATGCAAAGAGTAATGTAGTACTGAAAATGACTTCCTAAACGGCCTTCCTTTTTTCTGTGTTTCCTGGTACTGCCATACCTGAGTAGGTATTTCCAAGAAAGAGAGTAAAGTCCAAATATATCAGAATGAAAAGAGATACAAATGCACTATACATAGAAAATAAAATTAATTATTTTGTGAAGAAGACTTAAGTGGTAGAGTGTGAGAACACAGCTTCTTAAAATCATAATTTGGCTCATATCACTTCTCATGAGCAAGTGGAGAGGGGTTTTGATGTAACCCATTAGCAGTCTGTAGATAAGAGCATAATAGGGAGATGGAAGTAAGGAACAAGAATTAGGGTAACGCTTTCTTTCCCCTTGAGAGCAGTGTGTCCACCTAGCCAGGCCAGATGTGCAGTGGGACAGTTCTTTTTGATAAAGGAGCCTCTGCAACATTAGTTGATGTGGGGCTCAAAACGTTCTCATTTAAAGTTACAATGTCAAGCAAGGTGAAATACCTTGTGAACTGAATTTTAATAACTTTTCAATGGAAGTTTACGTACAAATGGTAGATGGTTTTATACGTCTTAAATGATACATCAAGATTTTGGAGAGGTCCTGAAAAAGTCTCTGTACCCTTTATGGATAAGATAGCAAATCAGAAAACTAAATTATGCCTCAAAAAGGCAGAATTCTTTTGAAAGTAAATTTGATCTGTGATTATGTAAGTTGATAAATACTTTGCTTACATAAAATTTCCAGAAATACATTCAAAATGTGACATGCCTTTCCACTCTGTAATACTATTGCACAGATCATAGTAAAATGAATACAAGCTCAGTGTATGTCCTAAGGAAGACACAGAATTTAGCTCATGGTACTTCTACAACTCAGTGTGAGTTGTATCTATCAATATCAGTGGGAGAATACAAAACTGTCGCTGCAGTGTTAAGCTGTGACTTCCATACAGTGCTGTCATGGCTTAGGAATAGTATTCTCCAATTCAGTGCTCCCACTAAAACCACCCCACTGCTTGCTCCCCTTTCCAATGGAAAGCACAAAAGGCAAAGACCATGGGTTGAGATAAGAACAATTTTCTGGAAACAGCAATGAGATTAAAAAATGAACAGTAACAGCAGTGATATTAAGAACAAAAGGTATAAGACAAAGAAACCATTTACATGTAAAATAAAACAATATCAGACCATTTTGCCCACCTTCCTTTCTCCCACTGGAAGGAATGCCCTTCATCTTGGAAGCCAGAGAGAGTCCTTTCCCCCAGCCCTGGCAATGATGTGAGGTGGTATTGAATGACATTAAGGTCCTGGCAAAACTAGGACAAGTGTTATGAGAGATCCTGGGTTTAGGAACTGTGTTGTAGCCATGAATGTCAAAAGAAAAAATTAAGGTTTATAGACTGAGGTTGGCTTTTGTTATACCATCTCACACAATTGGAAGAAAGATCAAAAGCTTACCTGTTATCTCCTCTGACATCAATCCCTCTTATGAAAGATACTTTTATCTTACAAACCTCTTCTGTTATATTTCTCTTTCTAAGTGTAAAGGACATATCTTCTTATGTCAAATGTGCACTTTTTAATATTGATTACTTGAGACATTGTATGTGACAAAGGTAAAGAAAATAAAGAAAGGAGGCTTTGATGAATGTAAAGCAGAGTTTAACCCAGGCAGACTTTCCAGGCAGTGCCTATTAGAAAGCACAGATTTCTGATGGGCAGAGATTGCAGTGGAGTGGCTAGAATTGTACTTGTCAGTGACATGAAGAAGCACATTGAAAGGTTTAAACTGAAGCATACAGATTTAATTTTGAGGCAATAATCAAAGATGGAAAAGAGGTTAAGGTGTTCTTCTTTTCTCATTCTGAAAATCATAATACTTAGTGTGATAATCCTGTCTTTTCTTTTGTGAAACACAGACTGCAACATTTCAATTTCTTTCATTAAGGCAAATGATTTATGGCTGAATTAAAACATTGTCCTTTGGAAAGGTACATGCTCTGGATTTAAGAGTGCAAATACAGGAGAGCTTATCCATGTTCCTCAAAACTTTTTCAGAACTGCCTCTGCTGACTTGATTATCCACTCAGTAGATCCTTCTGTGTCTTTTCCCCAAAGGCTGAGATTTTTGGCAAAATAGACTGCGACCAATTGCTTTAAACTTTCTGTTCTTCATGAGCTTAGAATTTCTTAGCACAATGATTTTTAATTGTTCCAACCTGCACTTGCAATTCCATCTCTAAACTCTGATGTACTGTAACTCCAGATGTTAGTCTTGCTGTGCTGCACGTGCCTTGAGCAGCCCAGATCTTCATGCAGTGCCAACTAAATGTGAGACAGAAAAATGGGAAGATGTTGGATTTCAGGCGTGCTGTGTGTACTGCGGCCTGGCACAGATCACCACTGGACTTCTGTTAATTTTGGTACTTTCTCCTGAATGAAATGTTAACTGAAAAATGTTATTATATGAGTTTTTGGCCTTTTATGGACAGAATGAAGGACTTGAAATCTGAAGCCCTCACAGTTCAGCAGAATGTCATATTTGCTTGCTGAATGAATGAGGGTCAGATTCGCCGCCTATTTCCTAGCAAAATTAATTTGAGACCTTAAATTTAACCATAATAAACAAATTAAAAGTTCTAATAGACAAGAATAACTAGATCATCAGTGAAAGCTTTGAGAAAGAAATGTGTCAATGAGGCAATTGAAATAAGGAATGATCATGTGGCTCCTGATGATTGAGAACAATGACAGGAAAATATAACAGAACCAGAAAAATCTGAACAGAAGCTTTGCTCTGAATTTTGAAATTTGAAGACATGTTTTCAATCTGCCAGGAGGAAAGATAGGAAGCAGTGGTGCAAAAATGAGAAAGCATCATTTCAATTATATACTGTTAGTGTATCTCCCCTCTCACAGATGTGGAAGATTATCTAGGGCAGCGTAGGTGTGAGCTGCATCTTATATGGGAGGGGAAAATAACAATGGTTGTGTCCTTGCTTTACTGAGCAGTTAGGAATGACATGGGAGAGCAAGAGAGATGTCAGGTTTGTAGAATTTAGCTGTGATCCATTTTAGTTTGAGGAAACGTAACTGGGCAAGAGAAGAGCAGTGACCACTAGCGAGCATAGAGGGCGGTGATTTTTCTTAGTTTGTCAACACACAGAATAGTTACAGATGTACTGGACTGTACTTTGTTTGGCCAAGGTGGAGTTCATTTTCTTCATAGCAGCCCCTGTGGCACTGCGTCTTGGAATTGTGACTAAAACAGTGTAGGAAACACACTCATGTTTTGGCTGTTGCTAAACAGTGCTGGAAAAGCCCCAAGGCTATCTCTTTTTCACGCTCTGCCCTCTCCTAGTGAGTAGACTGGGAAGGGGACATAGCTGGGACATCTGGCCCAAATCAGCCAAAGGGCTATTCTGTGCTGTATAACATCTTTCTCAATGAAAGAAGACCCTGGCATGGGGTACGGGTGAGGGTTGGTTATTAAACTGTCTTTATCTCAACAGACAAGTTTTCTTGCTTCTTGCCTTCCCTTACTTCTGAGGCAGTGGTGGGGAGGGAGTAGTGGGTGTGTGCTTTGTTGCTGGCCGGGGTGAGCCCACGGCACAGCGCTTACTGCACAGGTTAATGGAGCATTGGGTTCTGTGGCCCCTGCTGCCTGCGACCTGATTGCCTTAATAAGGATATAGCCAACTGACAGTTCTGTGTCCTTAAACTCTGAGGCATTGAGGAACATTTTCGGGAACCAGAACACCAGGAAAAGTACCATGCAGCTAAATGTCAGTGCCTAATGCTTCAGGATATACGTTAGCATATGTGAGTCATCCAGTCAACATCCTTAATTCTTCTGAAAGAGTTGAATGAAACATAGACATAATTTTTTCCAGAAAAGGTGCTTTTTTTAGATAGACTGAGTTAATAATCATTCAATAAATAAGTACATTCTTCATTTTAACTGCCTGCAGCACTTAGAATTTCCTGTCAAGGTGATGCCACAACTGGATACTTCACATTTTATCTCTCACTGTATCGATGCCACCAAAAAATGCAGTTTAGTCTTTGAGGATCCATTCTTCACAAGAGGAGATGGTAATAAATGTGTGACCTGAGGAAGAACAGGAATAGCAAGGGCATTTTGTGCTACAGCCACTTAGCTGAGGTGAACGGTGAAAGACAGTCCTCTATCTGTAAGGGTTATTCCTAGTATAAGGATGAGGATGGGAAGTCCTAGCACAGTAGATGATCACTTAAATTTCAGATGGCAAGTAAACAGTGAAAGACTAAGAAAACTTTGCAGCACCATTCAGAAGATGAGCATAATTTCTTCTCCAGTTTGCAAGTTTTAAACTTTTCTTTACTGATTGGGTTTTCCTGTCGTTTCTTGGAGACTATCTTGTCATGTCCAGCCAACTAAAAGATGTCTAAAACCTGGAATTAGGACTGTGATATAGAAACGTAGGTTTGAACTTCAACAGTCATGAACATTTTTAAAACTAGTGTTTTCCCATGATGCTTAACAGGTAGCATCACCTGGCACTCTGCTTGAAACTTTTGTGGAGAGCAAAGGCATGGAATGCATGGTTATGCTGTTTTCAGTAGCTGATACTGTGGTGAGTAGAAAGTGATGGCAGAGGTGGGCCTGTTACGTGACGACTATAGAAATTTGCATTCTAGCTGGTCCTCAGAGATCAGAGGGGTTGGCTGTGACTAGTCTTGATTTCTGATCATAAAAAATTAGGCAGCCTGGGTACCTGTATAGATTTTATATCATTCCTGTCAAAGCATAGACAGTTATCTTGGAAACACTTGTGATCATCCTACTATTGCTTTTTTGGGTGAATGCTTTTGAATGCCTTACTGGACTAGCACAAAACAGTCTGCAATAAGTTTGGTAATGATGAATATGTGGACAAAAGAATACATTTTTTTGCTTAGTTCTGCAGGAAATTTTAATACTGCCCTAGAGTACTGCTGAAGATGATTTCAACACAGAATTCTTTGTTCCCAGTGATTTTTTGGTGTATAAATTTATGTTCTACCAGCAGTAGTAGAAATGCTCTTTAGTACCAGAGCAAATATTGCACAGATTATAATATTTTTTTTTTTTACAAAAGTGGTTGCTATTTAAATATAATGATTATAAATAAAAATTTGACAAAAGTTCCTTAGGAGTAGAAGAGAAAAAAATCCTTTTTTATAGGGCAGATGTTATTATACCAAAGGACTGACTAAATAATATTGTGAAAATATGTTCTATTTTTTTATTTTCTGCATATCATCTGCTCTCAGGTTTGTATAGAAAAGCACTGGATCAAAACACTTGGAAGTCAATGGGAGTTTTCCCATTGAGTTCCATGAGCTCTGTGCTAGATGCTTATAACTTGTGCTAACATGCTGGACATGGGGAATCTGTTTCTCCAGTGTTCATTCTCTGCTGAAAATGGAGAATGCAGTGTTGTTTTTCTGCATTGCAGTTAGCTGGACAGCCAATAGGTTTTACCTCGTCCTGTGCTGATGAGGAAACTAACATCTTTTGATGACCTCTTTCAGCCTGTGCAGAGACCAAGTATAATGTTTGCCCTTCTATTGCCAACACATGATGGTTTTGAGTGTTATTGGACATATGCTAAAGACAGAATTACCTTAGTTTTGACAGTACTGACGCTGCTGTCTTCTTCCTAACTTCTTCTGGTGGCCTTAAAGACCAAAGACAAAGTGATCATTAAAGAGAGAATTTACTTCTCAATAAATGAAATTATTTTCTTGGGGGATGTCTGAGGCACATTAATAAGCAATTCCTTGAAAAAATATTCATCACTTCTTACCCACTCATTACCACCTGCAGAAAAAAAATATTTAGATCTGTTTGCTCAGTGATGACAACGTTTCATGATTACATTTCTGCGATGTTATTAAGGTCAAGGGAATTCCTCAATTCAGTTGGTTTTGAGCACGTAAAATTACAACAAGTATTCAGGGCCTCTTTTGAGAAAACTTTATCTCCATGAACCCCTGAGAGTTTCTTTAAGCACTTAGTATTTGTTATTTATACTTTTTCTTTTCCTCTTGGATGAAAGTACAATTGAGTTAAAACAATCTTTCACTGAGAAGTACTTCATTTACAATAAGTATAACTGTAGTAATTTTATCTGTCACTCAAGATGCTGCTATCTTGTAAAGCTACATTAAAAAAAAATTGCTGTTTTATTCCCTGGAATAATTGGAAATCACAGTTGGTTAAGCAACATTACAGAAGGTCATCATTTTTAAAAATAAAAAAAATAGAAGCTAGAATTATCCAAAATAGTTGAAGAAAGACCTCTGGATATTTTTTTCACGTAGAAGCGCTTTTTTACGTAACAGTGTTTGAGAAATTGGCATCTGTCTGTCAAATATATGAGACAGTCTAATCAAAGTCAGTTAACTCTGGTTAACAGTTCAGATATGTTTGAAACACTGATGTTTAGCTTGTTTGGATTTATGTCACATGAACAAATTTTACATTCCAAGGGGTTTCGCCGTAGCTTGACTCTGGGCTTATTCACTGAAAAAAACAGGGTGTGACATTAGGGCAAGTTGTTGGAAGCAGGAACAAAGGGCCTGAGCTTTTTGTTGTTGTTGCATCACATTCTTATGAAATGGTATTGTAAGCCTCACAGGACAGGGAGAAGACAAAGAAAAACTGGGATACAGAGCTGTAGAGTTGGATAAAACAATTTCTATTAAATGCAGAGCTCTGGGTCACAGAGAGGGTAAGCGATTTGACCAAAGCCACAGAGGAAGTATGTTGCAAGTCAAAGGCTGGAAAATTGGTGCTCAAGTTCTCAGTTATTTTTCTGCAAGAATTAGTGGACATTGCAGAAAAATAACACCTTTTTTCTCATTCACTGTCCTTATCACTCTCTTCCTATACTTGCTACATTTTGTTTTATCTTCTTATGTGACACTGCAAAAAAAAAGTCCAGGAAGGTGGTAGCTGCTATATTTTTACTGATGTGCCATATCGTATCTCAAAGATAATTTAAACAAATTTCTGGTTCTCTGAAGAATTCTCATGCAGTTTCTGAAAACCCTATTAGTATGTTAGGTATTCTACATTTGGCACCACTAGAATAATGATTTTTGACTGAGTGTATAGCCAGGGGACTGTCCTAATTTGCATTGTTAGAATTTTAACGAATACAATAATATCCCTGCAGGTCATTTGCAACCTGTGTATTCTATTTGCTGAAGCAATGTCATCTAAATTAGCATTGTGAGAAGATGATTGTAAATTATTAAGTTAGCATGTCTTAAGAAGTTACTGCCCCTGAGCTGAGATGCAGTAACTGATTGTTGCATGCCTCTCTTTTGTGACAGGCAAACTGTAGCTAATTTAATGCTAATTTAAGTCACTACACAGTGCCTGATTGTCTGACCATACCTTAAAATCTATTCTTTTAAATACTTAGTTTTATTTTTTTTCATGGTAAAGTCTGAGGTTGCTCACAAGCTATCTAAAGCTTATTTATCTGACAGAATCAATACAAGGTCACACACTTTACTCAGATGGTTCAGAAAATGAATTTTGTTCAGGGATGTGTGTGTGGCGTGGGAGGCTGCTGCTGGGTTTAGATTCTGTTTCAGTGCAGGTGCATGGCAGCCCACCAGCCAGAATGGTTGCTCTGGCACAGGAATTGAACACTCTGTCCTTGGGTACAGTGTAGCCTCTGTATCCTCTCTTTGAGTATCCTGCCTTTGAGTTTGCTGTGTTTACTGAAGTAAACAGGGTTGGATGTTGACATCTTTGTATTCAGTAACTAAAGTGGACTTTTCTTGGAAGTCTCTTTAAGTGTTGCCATTCCCTACTCAATGTCTCTATATAGATACAATTTTGGCACATTTTGGAAGGAAGGGCAAGGCAGGAGCCAGAATGATCACTTAGGATTCCTTTATTCAGTCTAGTCTTACATAGTACTGGCACAGGCACAGTGTTTTTGTGGCTGTCAGTGAAGTTCTTCATAGCCATAGAGTTATCTTCAGGAGAAGGAGATTTTCAGAATGAGACAATAAACAGATATGTGCTGTTGGGGGAGCTTTTGGGACAAGACAGGCTTCCGGAATAGAGTGCAGACTGATAGTCGGGAAGTGCTCAGATCCTACGAGTGCTGCCAAAGTAGGGCTCCAGCTAGACAGTTTAAAAACCTAGACAGAGATTGTATCAGGCATATTTTTAGAAAATAATTATGCACATTCTTTTGAATATATAGAATGATGGTGAAAATTGTATCATTCATCAGGCATGTTGGTTTAAAAAACCAAGAGATGCTGTTAGAGCCTGAGAACAGAGACATCGTATCTTTGTGAGAGATTCACAGATGCTTGATTTCATTCATCCACCCACACAGTCTGAGATAAGCATAAGAAAATTGTTCTACTTCAAGAAGGGAAATTAACTGACTTGAAAAGCTGTCTTGGAGGTCAAGGACTTCTATGATAAATCTTCTACATTTTTATTTGATCAATTTTCTGATGTTTCCACATAAGAGTTGGTTGGTTTTATGTTTTCATGTTCTCAGAGCAGAGAATCCACATTTTGTAAAATATACTTCTGTACAGTAAAAAAGAGCGCTATCAATGAAACTGCTGTCAGTACCAATTCATGTACTTCTTGCCATTTTCTTTCCTGTGATAATATTTAATTCATTCGAACCTTAACAGAGATTGCTGTTAAAAAGAAACGAGAGTGAATGTCAGACAAAAAGAATTCAGCAAATGAGTTTGGCCTAGGTAGAATATTTAACATTACAAAGAAAGCAACCAACTTCCTCCCTAATTATATTACATTTTTGTCACTGTCTGATGGATCCTTCACTGTTAAAAATTGTATCAGTACCATGTGAAATCTGTTTGAACTGTGCTGATATGCACAGCTGAGGAACTTGTCCAGTATTACAAGCACCTATTGGGTCTCAGAAGTTGGATGGTCCTAATAGTAACAAGCACGGTCACATTAGCACAGGCATCTTCTAGTTGTTTGTTGACTTAAGAAATCAAATTAACTCAATAGTATGATATGCAGACTGTTTAGCATCACTATTAAAAACGTTTATCGCAGTTTTAGAATAATGTCTGTATTTGTGATGTTGGGTGTGCTTTGTAGTGATGTGGTTGGTTGAGCTCCAAGTGCCTGACTCATGCCAAATTAGAATGAGACTTCATTCAAAAAAAAAATGTTACAAATAGGAAATTCCTGGAAAATAATTCAGAAAACTCCCCAAATCTCATAAAGGTTATTGCTTAAGTTAAATGTGCTTGAATTGTATGAGACTGGCATTTCTATAAAATACTCAGATTTTTCAAGACAGCATTTACTGACAAACCTTCAGTTAAATCTAGTTTACAGATTATCCTTACTGTTCCTGGGAAGGATCTTCTCCTCTCATTTGGCTGAGTCACAGCTGCTTTCAATTATAATCTCCATAAGAGATATTGTCTGCATAAAACATAGTTCAGGTACCCTGTCCTATCTAACACCAACCACTATACTTTGGTTAAAATCTTACTTGCTTGAGAACAAAGTGTCTGGTCTGCTAATCTAAATGTTTTTGCACTCCTATATTCATGGCACCTACGGAGTTGCTTTCAACTGTCTTGAAGGAAAACTGAAAAGTTCTTGAAAGCAGCATGAGTCACGCAAGAATTTGCATTTTTCTTTTACTTGGTGTTGTTTCTTAGGCTTATGAACTGATCCTAGAAGGGAAAACTGGTATTTCAAGTGAGACTATGATTTTTATGACAAAAATTGCCTTTTTTTTTCCTGAAAAAGCCTTGTATTTTGGCATTATTCACATAAGGCTATATGCAGTGTGAATACCTGTAAAAGCATATATGAAGGCTTCAGTGAACCAGGAATTTGTTTAAATTGTTTTTGAAATGAGCAAATGGGTATATGGCCTGAAACCAAAATTTTTCTCATACTTTTAAAAAAAGTTCCATACAGATTTGAATTAAGATTCTCTAGCTGGGGCCTTCTGTGAAAACAGAAGGAAATAAGTTGCCATTCATCCCAACCTGTTCCTCCTAAAGTGGAAAATAGCACAGATTTCATTGTGCACTTTCAATGACTCCAAGAAAAACAATTCATAATATTTGTCCACTGAAAATGAATAGCAGTGACTGTTTTCCTAGATGTGTACATTATTTTCCCACATGCATTATTTTCCTACATACATTTATATATGCCATTTATATGTGTTTTGATTATCTCAGAAAAAAAACCCACTTTTTTTTTCTTTCCTAAAATTCATTATAGATAACTTGTATTGGGGCCAGAAACTGCACATGCTTTCAATGTACAGACAAGAGTATAATTTTGGAAAATACACTGTTGATGACACTGTTTTTCTTGTGTCACAGAAAAAGTTTGTCTATTGAGGGCTATTTCCTCATGAAAGAAGGGGAAGGGGGAAGATAGCCTTTTAGATCTTTTCACATTTTCTTCTTTCATTGAAAGAAAATAATTTAAATTCTTCCAGAATCTGGTTTTCTTGTCACACGTGTTTTGAAGGCATCTGTTTACTTACTAGTTTTAGACTAAAGCTGCTTTCTGCAGTTTTTTGTTTGGAGTTTCCTCTGTCATGGAATGGGGGGAGGAGGAACAGAAAGTATTTGCTGTCAGGCTGGAATAATTATGTTTCTGTTGCAATTATGTCTTAAGTACTGTAATCTTTTTCATAGCAGTATATTGCCATGACCTGGTTCACTGAAGAAAGCAACTCGTGTAAACTGGCCCTGTGCACAGTCAGCGTGGGGGGCTCAGGGCAGGGACAGGCCAGAGCCCGCTGGTGCCTGCCGGGCACTGACAAGAAGCTCTATCACATTTGTGCTCCGACAGCCTCAGGGCTTCCTGGTGCCCGTCCTGGCAAGGGCCCTTCCTGGGGACTCCCCATTCTGGGGGACAAGTGACTTTCCCAACTCACTAGGAGACAGGAGCCAACTCAGACCTTCTTAGACCCCAAGTCAGAAGTGTTTGGAAAGTATGAGTGCTAACAGGGCACACAAAAAGCACACCAGCTGTGTTCGGTTTTGTATTGAATTTGGAGCCTGACAACTTTAGTGCTGGGTGTATTTTCTGGGTGCCTTCCTGGCCTGAAACGGTCACGCACGTTTGAGGGTGTAGACCTGACAGCCCCCGCTGCGGCCACTGGCTCCCCTTGCCTGTCAGGGCCCAGGAAAGCTGCTCCCCACGGCAGCCGCTCCCTCGCTGTCAGTGCTGTGCGTGTGGAGAGGCAGCATGGCGCTGTCAAGGCAGCTGCAGCGTAGGGGTGGTGAAGGCCCGGCAGCAAGGGAACAAGGTGGGTCGCGCGGCCTCTCATGCCCTGGCATATCACAGAATCACCGAACAGCTAATGCTGGAAGGGACCTCCAGAGGTCAGCCAGTCCAACCCCCCTGCCAAGGCAGTGTCAGCTAGAGTAGGTTGTGCAGGAACACGTGGGTGGGTTTTGAATGTCTCCACTGAGGGAGATTGCACGGCCTCCCTGAACAGCTTGTTCCAGTGCTCTGCCACCCTCAGTGTAAAGAAGTCCTTCCTCATGTTGAGGTGAAACTTCTTGTGTTTTAGATAATGTTGCTCCTCATCCTCTCACTGGTCACCACTGAACGCAGAGTCTGGCACCATCCACTTGGCACCCACTGTTGAGATATTTATATGTATTAATGAGATCCCCTCTCAGACTTTTCTTATCTAGATTAAACAGGCCCAGCTCCTGCAGTTGCTCCAGACCCCTCATCATCTTTGTGGCCCTCCTCTGGACCCTCTCCAGTAGCTCATTGTCTTCCTTGTGCTGTTTGGTTGCTCTTGTCCCCAGTACTTCAGGGGTCTCCCTTCCTGGTTTGTGGTTGAGGTTTTAAAAGCACTCTGCAGCTTTATAGGTTTTGGCTGCTGAGGAGATTTCTTTCCCTCCTCTTTGTCTTGCTCCCTTTTGTGTTTTCTGTTGGATGAGTTTGCTGTGTAATGGCAGGTAATGGCCATGCAGTAATCTGCATAAGTGGAGAAAGGCAAATGCAGGCTGAAAATGTACCAGAGAAGTGTGTTGGAGCTACTGCCTGATTTCACAGCATCATGCAGCCAAGACAGAAGACATGAAATAATACGTGGCCCCTTAACTGGCGTAACACTGAACAACGCTGTGCCTGCAGCTGTATTACAGCACTGCACATTCAACATGTGCCACAGAGAAATATAGAGCCAGGAATCCTATTCCAGTTGAGGATTTTATGCTTCTGTTATTTTTCAAATAACATTAAGATTTTTTTTCTTTCTAACTGTAAACCTTTTGGATACAGTCAAAGACTTAAAATTCCTTTGTATGCCAAACTGCTGCTGAGGTGCTTTGTGTCCTTGGTGTTACATTCAACATCTTTATTCAGTTCTGCATTTCCATTCTTCACAGTGCTGTTGTAACGCTTAACTAATTAATGTCTACACATTGTTTAGTGTCCTTGAGCAAATAGAAATATAAAGCTACACATATATAGGAAAAAACCTAGTATTTCAGGCCTTCTGAACTCTGGTTTCAATGTGTAGTCACAAAACTGAATTGCCAAAGGGAGAAGCAGGAAAGAAGCTTTATGAGAAGCTGCAATGAGGAAAGGATATCCAAAAGCATTACTTTTTTCTTTTCTCCCTACTAATTAACTGCTCCCAAATTATTTTACTTCCCAAAATTGAAGCAAGAAAAATAACAAAAATAGTTATTCCAATAACTAAATGATACCAGGAGAAGAAAAGAAAATTTTATGCCCAAAATAATAATTCTCATCATGGTCTAGGTGAAAATTTCTGTGTGGGGTAAAAAATAAAGAATCAATATTTTCTGAGGTTCATTTTTCTGTTAATTGCTACTGTATTACGGCAGGACTTCTTCCATCTTGTCTTTGGGATTGTGATTTACATTTAAAATCTATGTTGCAATGTATGTAATAAACTACAATAAGCTAAAAACATTAATTTTTAAGTCAGCATACATGTCTGCAGACTCAGCAACTGCCACAATTTTAGTATTTGAGTGTGAATTTTTATTACCTAGTTCATGGTTGGCTTATGAAGTTCAAAAACAGCAACAACAAAAATGAAAGGCTTGAGCTGATTTTAAATGAATTTTGACAGATTTATAATCTGCTATCAGGGATTCCAAAAGTAAAGACAAAAGCTGCTTTTGGAGGGTAAATGGTTTCTTGAAAATTATTTGCTTGTTGAAATGAAGGGAATGAACAGGCTCAGATGTTTATTGATTTAAATATGTAGCATTTTTATTTGTGAATGATTTTGAAATTGGTAATATCTAAGCTCAGTTATTGTGCAGTTAATTACTATGGACACTTGGTTTGCAAAATGTGTGGCTTTACAGCTAACTTCTGCCAAAGACCACATAATGTTAAATAACATCTCATTTTTTAGACATACACATGAAGTGGCATGGGAGTATGTTCATAGTCATGCACACAGATCTCCAGAGAGAAGTCTGAATAAGTAAATATCAGTGAGGTTTATTTTGCAATTGTCATTTTATATGTCTTGGAATAGATGTGTCAGATTTGTATAAATAAAGCTTTTAAAATAATGGCTTTTATGTAAAAGTTCAGTCATTATTTTTTGTTTTGACTAAAACATCCCTGCTTCTGTCTTCCCACATACTGGTAGTGATGCAGATCTCCTAAAGCCTGATCAGCTTTCCTGACCTTGGCTGTTGTTATCCAGTCTTAGGGAAGTATTGTGGAACAGATCATCTTTTAGTTATCAAGACGAAGTGTTCTTCGCTTGATTTCTCACTTTAACATGTTACCACTGGTAAAAGATTTCTGCATTCATTTCATTAAGTATTGTCAAGTACTACTCAGTGACATATGTATTAATAAGAAGCATGTAAAAAAGTCACCCAGCACATCTGTTATTGTCTTCTTCCCATCTCAGGCACAGATCCTGGGATTGGTGCTGGCTGTTCTGCCTCAGGAATCCTCCTAATGGCCAGATTCTGCATGAAAATCATATGTGTATTCAATAAAAAATAAATGTAAGGTTAGCATTTCCTTTCTTACGGTAGTCCCACTGATGGGACTTAAGACACAGTAAGCCATGTAACACAACTGAAATAGAAATATTTAAGTGAATGGATGAGCCTTTCATGGGGCTAGGTTTGCAGGGTGACTTACTGAGGCAGATAAAAAAGGGCAGCAGTAACATGTGAGCCACCCTTTTGAGGTTATTGAGAAAGCTCAGCTGAAAACAAAACTTCTCTGTAAGTGCTTGCATGAGCATGATCTCTTTCTAAAACAAGAGCAAAGCATGGAGATTTGTTTCTCCATCATCAAATGACTGAGTAGTTCGTACAAAGGTAGGTGACAATCTGAACCTTTTTACTTGTAAAGCAGCAGAAGAGAATAATTCTGTGGTCAACGTGTCAGTACTCGTTTGTTCAGTCATTCCTACGTTAGACAATTGACAGTGCAATATCCAGGTGATAGATGCTGACCAGGTACTATGGTGTCAGTCGATGGACTCCAGTGTTTCTGCAGCCCGCTTTCCAAGGCAAGGCATGTGATTTATGTAGCCCCCAGTTGTCCCACTGATATTAACTCCTTAGTTAATAAGAGACAGATTTTATGAATTGATGAGTGTGCCTTGGAGCCAGGGACCTTGAGAACCATGGGCAGGTGAAGCTTCAGTTTCAGAGAGTTGAATTCAGCCCTGCATCTATGTGCAGAGGCAAAAACTACTGCTGGCCATTGACTGCCACACTGACGCCTTTGAGATCACACCAGCAGGCACTTCCAGGTAAGTACTGTGTCTGAGCTGGATTGCTGCTTAGAACTACTGAGTGAATTAAGTTGTGCCATAATTTTAAAAACAAAACTCTACCTATATTCTGTTGCAGTCTGCATATCATAACACATTTGAGCTGCTGGTGGAGGAAATTAAGCACTATTAGCCTTGACTTGTATTTTGCCAGATTCTCTCCTTTAGACTGTATCCACAGACTGTTAATAAGTACTAACTAAGAAGCAAGTTAGCTGTTTGATCTTGGTTTTGAATACATCACCTCATGTAGTTTTGGGCTCTATTTTATTTCTCTTTATTAATTCAGTCATTTTATAGTGTTTGTTACTTTTTCTTCTCTTGCTTCTTATCTTCTTTGTTAAAAATCATGGACATGTAACTCAAGGTTTGGAGATGTAGTTTTGAGAAACAGATGTAGAAGTCTAAATTTCATCCTAAAGGATAATTTTCACATATTTGGTTTCAATATATTACACAATCTGAAAAACAGATTTAGAAGATCCATCAAGCAGTAATAGCTCAATAGATTCTTCGATGTGGTGCTATCACAGTGAGAATAAAATGTCAAAAAAGTAGTAACAGTGAAGTTTAAGATAAATACTTTGTTCATGTCTAGTAAGAGCTTTGCCAATGAAAAGGGGCACCTGTTTCAGCTTCACTGAGGAGGTCATGTTACTGACTGTCCATCAAAAAACAGTTGGACTCAGTCTGGAAAGACTGGCTACAAAGGCTAGAGCATGATTCAAACTTTCAAAAAAAAATTTTTTTTGTTAGGATTAAAAACAAGCAAAAAAACCAAACAAAAACAACACAAAAACCACAAAAACCAAAACCAAACCAAAACCAGGGAAGTGTTTGGTATTTGAAAGCTTGATATTATGGAGTCTTGTTATAAGACCTAAAGGTTACAATTTTACAATTTCACACAGCTGATTTATATTTCAGATGAATGGCCAAAAGTAGCAAAGCATGTAAAATACTTAAAAAATACATTTTAACTGTAACTTAAACAGGAATTGATGGAATAAATTACTCTTTTCTGTCATAACATGTAAACAAGAGAATTATTTCCACATTGGCGGAAAAAGGAATGAATATACTTTGTTCTCATATGGCTCTCATAACAAAAACTAACAATGAAAACTTACCTAGTGTGATTTTGTAATTTTTGTTTTAAATTTTGATTGTATCATGAAAGATTCCTTAGGGTGAAATGTCTTGGGTTTTGGAATTACTTTGTAGTTTTACCTCATTCTATGCATGAAAGTATAACAATTTAAAGGTAAAATTTTCATATGCAGCCAAATCAGATGAGAGACAAGTCATAAATGAAAGGAAAATATATTCTTAAATAATCATAGCCGAATACTCAATTTTAAAGATCCTAATTCACCACAGAAGAATGTATTTTGGCATGTAGGGTTTTGGCATGATGTTTGTGTAAAAAACAGTATGAACATAAGGAGGGGAGTTGGTATCATAATGTGTAGGAGAAATGCAGCAGTAGATTTGAATAACCTTGTGCCTTGTAGTTCGTATTTCTGATCCAATTTTGCACTTTCTTTAGTTCTGTGATGATTACAAGAGAGCTTTGTGGTGTAAATTTGGAGTTTTCATTTGGAGGTGGGGTGAGGAATTCGCTAGGATCTACTACAGTTGTTGTGACCAAAAATGATTATGTTCTTTGCTGTCACCCTGCATTTTGTCAGGTGTAATAGAAATGCCAGCTGCTCCTCATCACTTGCTGAAATCACTGTTTTCTTGTCGTGGGTACATGTAAAGATCAGATTTGCACAAAATGGAGAAAAAAGCTCAAATTAGGGAGTATGAAAACTGTAGATAAGGATTTGCTGAGAGTGAATCTGCATATCAGAAAAAAATATCATGAAACACTAGGAGAGTGTTGTGATTCAAAGGGGTATTTTGTAAATATTTTGTTAGTTTTGTAAATGCATCACAGCCCTCTCAGCCTTGGAATGTATAACATACTACCATTGTTATTTTCTGAGTGAACAGAGTGTATGTTGGGACTTTGAAATATAGAGGTCATGTTCTTAAAATTTCTGGTATCATGAATCTAGGTTATGAAAACTATTGACTTAACTTAAAAATTGTAACATAAAGAAAATTGAAAGAAAGCATCAGCTTTCCAGGATACACACTGGTAATTACTTTCCTGGTCTTGCATATATAAGGGAGATTATACAACTTTTCTTGTAAAGAAACTTTGATACTTGTTCATAGGCAAAAGTGTCACTTTCCCATGAAAAAATGTATTGTTATGGCAGTAAGTGGCACTTTGTAAATGGCCATATATCATTTGAGTGCTGGGAAAACACAAGCATTTTTGATAAATGCAGTTTCAGTGCCTTTCAAGGTATCTCAAGGTCAGGGAAAAAAATGAAAAAAAAATAGCATGTTATTTTTAAAAATGTTTGCTCAACTTCCATGTTTCACTAGTCATACTATCTAATGATATCACATCTACTGTGTTGGTTTTAAGAAAGAAATTTTTGATTTTTATTTTATTATTTAAGGTTAATATGGGACATGTGTTAGGAATTAAGCAAATCAAAGTTTGTAGACTTTTGATATTGAGGATTTTTTTTGTCGTAAATGTGCAGAATTTTAACCACATGGAATTAGATCACTCAATTTCAGTGCTCAGAGAAATTTTATTTTAGGTTCACCTTATGAACTTTCTTCCTACCTGATTGTTGTTTTGCGTAACTCATCTGGTGCCACTGAAGTCACTGCCAATTTACATTAAAATAAGTGCAAATTTTGTGCTCTTACTTGTGTTGCAAGCTTCAAAAAAAAAACCACGTGGAGTTTAGACAAAGATAAACGAACAGGGAGTGGATTATTTTGTTTCAAGCTTATTTGTACAAAGGTATATTCTTTATCAATGAATGTTTCTGAGAAGTTGACAGATTCTGACTGTTAGATTTAGTTCATCTTGTAGAGGTGGGGAAAGCCCTGTTCATCACAGAAATGCTCTTAGGAGGTTTCTTTGCTGCTGAGTTTGTGAAAGGGCAAAGGTGAAGGAGTGGGGAGAAAATTCTTTTGCTAACACAAGTATTTCCTGTAGACAGCAATTACATACAGGTCTGTGAACTTTAGTTAGCTACCCACAAGCATTTGAACTGTGAGCTCAATGTAGTGTTTGTACAACCTTCCTTTATTTCCAAGGTATCTGGTAGAGACTTTTTAAAAATTAAATACTTTTTTTTTTCTCCTGTTACAAGTGAAAGATCAAATAATGCAATTATTTGACCATTTTCTCACCAATTTACAGTCTGTGTACCCTAAGAGAGTTCATTAAGTAGGAAGCATACATAGAAGCTCAGCTTTTTCCTGACTTTTTCTGCAAGCTATGATTCTAACTGTGCTACTCTATATCTAGCTATTTTACAGTGCTTTTGTCAACTCATTGCTAGATGTTCCTTGACTCGGAGTTCTGTGCTTGAGCTTAATTTGGATTAAATTGTACATTTCCTTTTCTCTGTGGCTCTTACTCAAATGGAGGTGTTGCTTAATGCTGCCTCTAAGTCTTGTGTGTTTATTCCTAAATAGTAATAGTGTATAGTAACAATGAGGAAAATCTGTATAATGGCTACATCTAATCTGGTACAATAAAGAAAAATACTATTTCAAAGGAAAATGTATTCTAGTCAGTTGTAGGTAGAACAATATCCTGCGAATTTTCTGTTTTGTTGAAATAGTGGCCTTCTGCTAAGGAATTCTGATGGATGGGATGGTGTTTCTGGATACTAGTTTATGGAGTACAGGCATTGTGGGTTCTGAAAGCCTTGATCCCATGTAACCACCCAATATATGTACATGGTCCCTTCTCTTGGCATAAAAAGCAGTTATTTTCTACTAATACTTTCAAAAGTCACAAAGGAATCCAAGCAAATTGTGAAAGGGGCTTCCTGTAACTTAGTACCAACTATTCAGTCATTTCTGATTGGACCAGGTTGTAGCATCCCGAGCCTTTCAAGCAAAATCCCTCTCCCTGGCCTGAGAAATACAGCTCTGCAATGTTCTCATTTAGGTCCTGGGTGCCACGTGCACCCTGTGGTCCAAAGGAGACCAGGACCACAGAGCAGGATTGGTTTTTTTTTTTTTTTATTTAACTCCTGTCAAATATAGCAGAGAATGCTTGCAAATTGTGTTTGGTATTGTTAGACATCATTGACTGACCATGGTTTGTCATCAAATAGGATCATCCAAGAATGCTGGACTAGCACTGGGGGAATGAGAAAAGGAGCAGCATCAGCACAAAAGCTGTATCTCACTGTAACTGGACATGTATGAGCTGTGTTGAGATGTGTCCAAATGTTATGAAATTCCAAAACCAGAATTATTTCAACTGTTTCCTGATCATAGCATTGTTTGAAAAAATAGCCCCAAAATAGAGAGATACAAAATAAATGCTGGCTGGAAACCCTTGAGGAGTTGATTGTTCAGAGATACTAAGAATGCACACATCCTGCAGAAATCCAAGAACTCATTGAATACAGAGTGCTTGAGTTATAGAGGCCTTAAATTTACTGCTTTACCTTTAATTTGTTCTATGCCTCACATCACATCTTTAAGTCAAATACTGTTCTATTTTGTACTTATATTGAGTTTGAGTTATATATTCTGTCTTATCATACTGCTATTTTCTGATATGGGCATATTCACCTTTTTGTGTCAGTGCACATGCTTAGAGCAGTTTTCCCTTTCCATCAGGAAGACGTCTACAACTGTGCTCTGGACTTAGCAATCTTTTCAGTGCCTTCAATAGGCCACTACCCTTTTTCCCCAGAAGACCTCTCATTAAGGCAATCAGCTGGGTATTTCAGTGTTTCAGAATTGAATACAGAGTGAGCTTTTTGTTTCACAGTTTTATTTTGTCCTGTTAAACTTCTAATTGCCACCTGGACTTGATATATTTGATTAATACCAGGTGGTACTGCACTCCTTTTTGCCGTCCCTGGACAGGCCTAGCCTGCGTCAGACACATCACCTGCTATGGAACACTAGCATCAGTCATTGTATCTGACAGCACTGTTCATACACATTCCTGTGGAAGTAAGGTCTACGAGTGAGCAAAAAACATTCTGCAGGCATATGCTAACCAAGTGTTTAAAAACTTTAAAAGGAGATTATTTTATTTAAGATATTCTACACTGGCATTTTGCAAACAGCTCATATAATTGGCAAATTATACTTTTACACACAATTTAAATGACCTGCTCTCAGAAGATATTTGACTGTTAACTATCTGGAAGAACATAATACATGATTCCTATTGTCTTATTTGGAAATTCTTGATTTCCAAATACCTTTAATGGATAGAAAGGGGTTTATACCACAAAAGGTGATACATTTACAAAAGGGTATGTCTGACGTCCTGATTTTAGAAGTAGTAATGTCACCCAGGAATACACTGGAAAATAAACAATAGCTAAGTAACTTAAAACCTTTTTAAGTATATAATTTTTTTTTGCTTTATCGATATGATGAAAAGAACAATACTTATTCCTTTTGATAAAGCTATATGTCAAAAGAAAAGCAATATTAGTTTACCTATAGAGAAAAAGCATAAGAAAAATGGAAGGAACTGGCAGCAGTATCAGTGTTCTTTCAGGCTTCAATGCACTAACATTATAAGAGCCTGAAATTTTGTTTGGTTAATACAAAGCAAAGCAGGTTTTGGTTAGCCTTGCTTGTCAGTGATCAACAGGCAGATTGTTGGTGTCGTATGCTTCCACGTGGGGTTTCTGTGTATTTCTTATCACCATACTAAAAGAGAAAAACACTCTTAGGTTCAGTTCTAAAACTCCCCAGTCATCTCTGTTTTAGGTTGTAAGTCAAGCAGCAAAGTGAGATTAGTGCTGGTTCAAAAACCACATGCTGCATATAAAAAAGAAATTGAAAAAAGTGGATTTTTTTCCTAAAAAATGGTTTCCATGTTTCTAAATTAATCAAGTTTAATGTTTTTTGTTGCTCATTTTAGAAGAAGTTTCAAACTCAAGCCACTTATCTACACTTGTTTAAGTTTTTAGGATTTAAAAGTACTCATTTAATGCCATTACATTTTGGAAGAGATGTTTCTTTTTTTTCCTACCCTTTTTGTAATTTTCTTCTCTTCGAACATTCTCAGCTTTTGTGCTTTCAGAAACTTCCTGGTGGAAACAATTTTAAAGTGAGGGTGTGAAAAAAGTTTGTTATATTGCCTATATAATGCCTATATATTCCCTATCCGCTCCCCCCAGTAGAAAAGATATTGTTGTGCAATAGCTGAAGAGTGAGGAAGAGAGAAGAGAAGAGAAGAGAAGAGAAGAGAAGAGAAGAGAAGAGAAG